>NW_026690807.1:0-600000 GCF_019097595.1 Hemibagrus wyckioides | reverse complement strand
ACTATACAACTTACTGTACATAGTGAGATACATACCACTGATTCTCACTCTAGTTACAGGTCATTCATTTTCATCAGTTTATCAATAGTTTTAACTATCACAATCATATTTAATCAGTTAATTAATTACATTAATTAATAACCATGTTTTTTTTTGGCGACGCTACCCATGCACTTGGAGGGTTGTGGGGCTGTGGTCAAGGGAGGCCTGCCAGGTCGGGAAAGAGAGACACTCTGGCAGGCAGTCGCAATGGTTGTACCACGCAGGCTTCCATTACCAGACGTGATTCAAGATCCAAACCCAGGAAAGGTTTGAAAGGCTTAGGCTCTTGTTGACAAGGTTTGCTGATATGAACTTGCATCCCAGTCTGTTGCAATCAATTCAATTCAATTCAATTTTATTTGTATAGCGCTTTTAACAAAGAGCCTTGTCTCAAAGCAGCTTTACATGAAAAACCACATCAGAAAACAACAAACATATGAACAGACAAACCTGTCGTAGATGTTATCCCAAGTGAGCAAGCCTGAGGTGACTGAGGCGACTGTGGCAAGGAAAAACTCCCTTAGATGGTATGAGGAAGAAACCTTGAGAGGAACCAGACTCAAAAGGGAACCCATCCTCATTTGGGTGACAATTGTGTGATGTAGATACAGCATGTGTATAGTGTTATGTGAATCAATAAGGAGGTTGTTGTCCATGGCGCTGCTTGAATATCCCAATCCTCACAAGCAGAACCCGGCTGGAGCTGGTCCATCTCCGGATGCCACTGGAGCCGGCACAGTCTCTGTATGCCTCGGGATGGGTAGAAGAAAGGAAACAATGGAACAGCATTAGCGTAGCTGCTGTTCATAATATTAGCAGTACTAGCTGAATGTGCATTTAATCAGATGTACTGGCGTGCAAGGTTATGGGAAGTGTTAGATGTATGCCTGACTAAAGAGATAAGTCTTTAGTCTATATTTAAACTGGGAGACTGTGTCTGAGCCCCGAACACAGTCAGGAAGACTATTCCAGAGTTTTGGAGCTAAATACGAAAACGCTCTACCTCCTTTTGTGGACTTTGATATTCTGGGAACTACTAGAAGTCCGGAATTTTGTGATCTTAAAGAGCGTGGTGGATTGTAATGTGTTAGAAGACTGGATAGATAGGTGGGAGCTAAACCATTTAGAGCCTTGTATGTGAGTAGAGCTAGTTTATAGTCAATTCTAAACTTAACAGGTAGCCAGTGCAGGGATGATAATATTGGGGTTATATGATCAAATTTTCTTGATCTGGTAAGAACTCTGGCGGCTGCATTCTGGACTAACTGTAGCTTGTTTATTGAAGATGCAGGACAACCACCTAGTAATGCATTACAGTAGTCCAGTCTGGAGGTCATGAATGCATGAACTAGCATTTCTGCATCAGATACAGATAAAATGTTCCTAAGCTTGGCAATATTTCTAAGATGGAAGAAGGCTGTTTTTGTGATATTGTAAATATGGTTTTCAAAGGATAAGTTGCTGTCTAATATTACACCCAGGTCTTTCACTGTTGAGCTAGTAGTAACAGTGCATCCTTCTAGGTGCAAGCTGAATTGTGAGAGCTTCTGTGTACTAGTTTTTGGGCCAATAAGTAATATCTCCGTTTTGTCAGAATTTAATAATAGGAAATTATCGGCCATCCGATCTCTAATATCTTTAACACACTCAGTTAATCTAGACCAATTAGATATTTCATCTGGTTTTGATGAGATATATAAAGGTGCACGATCCGTGCTGCTGTCTGCATTGATCTGCATGGATCTCCAGTGGCGACCCATCAGCCTTACAGCATCTGTGTCCAACCAACATGGAAATACAGCCCACGGTTGCGAAACACCTAGACCCAGGGTTAGCTTTTCTCGATCCCCTCTAGCACTCCGAAGCATTCCGTACGCATGAGTTGTGGAAAAGACGAGGTTAAAGGGCACACAAGCGACGAGGATGGGATTCGAACCCACGCGTGCAAAGCACAATGGATTAGCAGTCCATCGCCTTAACCTCTCGGCCACCTCGTCAGACGCAGGTGTGGCACCCACGACCAAATGTCCACAGAGACCGCAACAATTCCGTAGCGGCGCGCCATAACTCAACGCGTTTAAACAAGCCTGTTCCCAAAGCAACTGGAGCCCATCCCACGTGCATTAGCAGTCTGTTTCCTTAACCTCTTGGCATCCTAGGTCACCCACATGACCTTACACCTCAGTGCACCTGGCACTTGCACTCCATTGCCCAAACCTCTTGGCCACCACTTCTTATGTCGATTTTTTATTCTTGGTTGAATTGTTGTTTTGTTGGTAGCTCGTAACCATGGTAAGGGCACGACTGATGCGGCTCACACACGCGGAAACCGTGATTTGCGTACCGTTCTGTGGTTGTTTGGACTTGCTGTTTGAAAAAGCGAGGTGTGAAACGAAGCAGCCAGCATTGACACCAGTTGCCGAAACCTGGGAGCTATTTCAGAACCTGGGTCTGGGGGCTCCGGTACCATGTGAGCTCGTTTTTTTTTTTTGCAGCCAGGCAGCCAGCTAATGGCAACTCTTAAGCACATTTGCAGAAGGCACAGGAGCCAACACCCCTGTAAAGCCTTTGGGGTGCCAGAGCCCACAACCACTGCCTTGAAAAGGCTCAGCTGGCAGCGGCGGGATTTGAACCCACGCCTCCGAAGAGACTGGAGTCTAAATCCAGCACCTTAGACCACTCGGCCACGCTACCCAAGGGCTCAGCATTTATAGACCTCTGTGGAGAGCACACTGACATACTGTCTGGGTGTGTGGTACACAGGCTGCACAGATGAGGACAGACAAACTGTGCAGAGGGTGAAAAACAGCTCAAAAAATCATCAGCTGCCCTCTGCCCTCCCTGGATGACATGTCCAGGTCCTGCTGCCTCAGCAAAATCAAGGCCATCACAGGAGACTCCTCACATCCTGCTCATCACTTGTTTGACCTGTTGCCATCTGGGTGGCACTTCAGGTCAACAAAGTCTCACACCACCAGACTTACAAACAGCTTCTTCCCCTGGGTCATTCGGACTGCAAACAATCACTGAACACACACACACACACATTCTACCTAATAAAATGTGCAATTCTACTGTGCACTTTAATCTGTCTGTGAATTGAGTACAAGTTATAACTTAATATTGGCTTTGCACAAATTAGATTTCAAGGAAATATATAATTGGGAACATTTTGTTGCAGCTTTATGAATGTTCTGCTTATATTACAGTAGCCCTTTAAAAAAGGGTACAAGTATGCATATGTATGAAAGGAGAGTCCATAACCTGAGGTACTGAGATATTGAGAAGGGTTCAGTAAATTAATTCTATTTTTACATATGTTTCTTTATTGACATGCACAACCAATTATTACAACATTATTACAACAATACTAATTCTAACAAAGTCCTGAATATGTACAATATGGCTATATTTGTGGACACCTAACCATCACACCAGTATGTGGGCATTCTCCAACCTGCTGCACAATTGTATAGGATGTGTTTATATTCTTACAAAAACATGTTCCAGCTCAATGAAGATGTTTATTACAAGTTTGGTGTGGAATAAATTGAGTGACCTGCACACAGCCCTGAACTCAAACCCACTCAACACTTTGGGATGAATTAGAATTCTGACTGCACCCCAAGCCACACATGCCTGATGTTTTAGGGCTGTATGGACACATGGACATACAGTATCTCACAAAAGTGAGTACACCCCTCACGGTTTTGTAAATATTTTATTATATCTTTTCATGTGACAACACTGAAGAAACGACACTCTGCTACAATGTAAAGTAGTGAGTGTACAGCCTGTATAACAGTGTAAATTTGCTGTCCCCTCAAAATAACTCAACACACAGCCATTAATGTCTAAACCATTAGCAACAAAAGTGAATACACCCCTAAGTGGAAATGTCCAAATTGGGCCCAAAGTGTCAATATTTTGTGTGGCCACCATTATTTTCCAGCTTTGCCTTAACCCTCTTGGGCATGGAGTTCACCAGAGCTACAGGTTGCCATATATTTACAAAAATGTGAGGGGTGTACTCACTTTTGTGAGATACTGTATATTGCCACTTACTGAACAATCATCTAATTTTTAATATTATTAGTGTATATTTTGCAACAAGTTTGAAGTAATATCTAAATAAAGCTAGTCTAAGTAGATTGATTGATAATGTTAAATTGCCCCTAGGTGTGAATGGGTGAGCAAATGGCTGTGTGTGTGTGTGTTTGTGTGTGTGAAAGAGAGAGAGAGAGAGAGAGAGAGATAAACAATTATTTTTTTTTTTCAATTATATTTCTGCACATATTTGGTAAGTTCAAAAACAATTTTTTTTGGTGTTAAGGTTTTTCTCTTCAGTGAACACAAGATGGCGCAGTCACTTATCTTAATCTTGGTCTAGAACTAGAGCACCACACAACCTGCTCACATTCTCTGAGACATAGAGTATACTTGTTCTTCTATCATACATACTGCTGATATAATATCCTAACCCCTGCCCTGGTTACTCTTAGTGCCTAAGCTAATTTCAGAGATACCATTCTGATTAAACAACACAACTGTCCACTTAACACTAAACTGTCATAAGAATAAATTCTCATCTAATGTCATTTCTTTGGCACCTGCTGTGTCAGAAACATTAAAAACTAGAAACTTATATGTGAATGTGCCTTTATTCTTCTTTCTCTTCTTCTGATGCTACTGTGAGTACAGGAAAGTTTTATTTTTCAGATTTAACTGTTAGAGCTGAGAAATAAGGGATTAATTCAACCTTAATTACCAAGGGAAAATACTCATTTCTTCCTCATTCTTAAATAAATCATATTCTCTTCCACTTAGTGTTTCTAACATTAATCTGCCTGCTGGTGTTTACACAAACTTTCTCTAATTTAGAGATATCACTAACATATGTAAAATAACATAAATACATTAATTTCCTACTTTCAGTATGTGTTTACTTAAATGTCCTCTGGACAGGTTCCCCATATGAGGCTGAATGTAAAGCCAGGATGTTTCAGTAAGAATCAACAATCTGACAACAACATTGGTGACACTGTCATGTGATGCTGTGGGGTGGAGCAATTTTGAAGCTTTATGGTGTTAACATATTAGATTACAGAAAGATCTCCACTATTTTCACTGAGCTAAGACCAGTCATCATGTTCACTGTTATATTCATGTATCTGTGGCTTTCACTAGGTGAGTTAACATTGACTTTTTGTTATTACAGAAATATTAACTATATTATATTAAATATTAGTCTGTGTGGTGATGCAGTGTGAAAATGCAGAGTGTGGGTCTGACTTAAGTATTTCCTGTTGATTATTTAAAGATTAAAAACATTATGTTCTCTTCTCTATGACAGGTGACTCCATGGCAGATTCAATAGAGCCACATTTCACTCCTGAAGCTGTAGATGAAGGTGACAATGTTACTCTGTCCTGCAAAACAAGTCGTACATCAGACTACCTGCACTGGTACAGACAATATCCAAAATCTACACCTGAGTTCCTTCTTATTGTTAACCAAAAAGGAAATCTAATTTCCAACACTGACCCAAGAATGTCTGCTAAAGTTGATGATAAAACTAAACAAGTGGATCTGATCATCTCCTCTGCTGCTGTATCAGACTCTGCTCTATACTACTGTGCTCTGACGCCCACAGTGACAGGAAATCCAGCTGCACTGTACAAAAACTTTCACACAGTTTTGTTATATTGAAAGAAGTTTTGCCAATGCTTTAGAGAAAGTTACATGTCCTTTTGGGGGATTCTCTCTTTCTCTCTACTGATCAGGGTCGTGGTTGATATGGAGTTTGTCTCACACATGAGGTAGGAAACACCCTGAATGGGATGTCAGTCCTTTGCAGAGCTCCATACACAAACCCTTTCACATACTTATTTACACATAGTGAATTTATTAGTAAATTTATTACTGTCATGTTTTTTGGAGGTGATGCAAAACTGCACACAAACTGACAGTAACCTGAACTCATCATCAAACTGGAGATCCTGAAGCTGTGATGCAGCAACACTACCTGCTGTGTCACTGTGCTATCACACTGTTAAAATCCTTCTGCTTAAAGTGTGTTCTTGTAGTGTGGTGTTGTGTCATTGTTATTATAAAGAACAATTACTTATTTTAAGTATTATGTATTTTGACAGCCCAACTTTAACAAGCCATAAACATATTTCACCAAGCAATGTTTAAATCTTTTACTTACTTTATAATCCTGCATAGGCTGTTGTCACTGAACCTTTCATACTACACAATTGTAATTGCATGTGATAAGTTTATTGGTGTAATAGGGGTGTGTTCATGAAAATGTGTGTGTGTCTGTGTGTGTGTGTGTGTGTGAAAGAGAGAGAGAGAGAGAGAGAGAGAGAGAGAGAGAGAGAGAGATTTTAAATTGCTAAATTATAAAACTATTTATTAGTGTGTTATGTTTTTCTCTTCAGTGAACACAAGATGGCGCAGTCACTTATCTTATTGTGGGTCTAGAACTAGAGCACCACACAACCTGCTCACCTTCTCTGAGATGATGTTGCTACTTTTCACAGTAAACAATTGTGACATAGAGTTTACTTGTTATTCTACTAAATAGTTTATTTATATTCTTCTTTATAATGGGCAGTTTAGCAGATTAAATTGGGCTGACCGATGAAGATGCCAACATTGTCAGAAAAGATACAGACTCTGTTATTCTAAAATGTTCATACGAGTCAGGCAGTGATTACACTGAGCTTTACTCTTCTTTTCCTTTTACCAACTTAAGAGCCATGCTTTTCTCACAAGATGGAGATATTTACACTTTTACATTCACTTCATCATCATCCTTTCACATTAACCATCATTTAACCATCAAATGTAGTAAGAGTCTAATGTTGTATTGTTTGTAGAATAAAGCCCAAATTGCACTTCACTAACAACTCCTCATACAGCTAGTTTGTTGTGTAACTGGTTATTATTGCATGGACCCAGTGGACACTGTGGATCAGAAACCCAGTAAACGCTCTGTTCTGGACATTCTTGTACCATTAAAGTTAGAATATTAATGCTACATTTGATTTATTTGGTTTATTCTAGATGGAATCTGAAAAATACATGCAAACAACATGACTATGTCAAATGGATTAGTTTTAAATGTTTGTTTTCTATAGAAACTAGTTTGGAGTTAAATGGAATATTGGTTCCAGATGTAGATGCAGACACCACTAATTTAATGTGTAATTAAATAACTTTAATTACTTTATTTACTGTAAGAGGAATAACTAATAAACTAAGGTGCAGAAATAGAAAAAAGATCAAAAAGAGAGCAAAAGGTAAATAAAATATCCAAAAATATCCAAAACAAATCACACAGAAAGTTGATCAGCAACAGTGGAATAGTTCTGTGTTGTATTAGTGACTCAGTTCACTGTCACTGATACTGTGAAGTGATGATCTGTGTAAAATTATGCTCCAACAGCATCACTTCCTGGGTGTGGCCTTCTAGAGACGTGTAAAGTTCAGCACATACAGCACTATTATACAGAATCCTCACAGAGCTGTGTTCAGAAATGGATCAACTATACAACTTACTGTACATAGTGAGATACATACCACTGATTCTCACTCTAGTTACAGGTCATTTATTTTTCATCTGTTATAATAATTATTACAATGATATTTAATCAGTTAATAAATTATATTGATTAATTACCATATTTGTATTAATCTAGTCATTTTTTTTATTTTTTATTATATGATTTGCAAAAAATACTTCACTGATATATTTCTTTATGTTCTTCTTACACCAGGCAGTTTTGCAGATAAAATTGGACCAACGGATGAAGATGCCAACATTGTCAGGAAAGAAACAGAGACTGTTACTCTGAAATGTTCATATGAGGCAAGCAGTGAATACATTTGGCTTTACTGGTACAAACAATATCCTAACAGCGCACCACAGTTTTTACTGTATAAAGGTGCAAGGTCACATAGTGCTTATGAAAGCACTCCTGATGATCATCGATTAGAGTCGAAAACCAGCAGAGACTCTACTGAACTTACTATCAGAGGTCTAAAGCTCTCAGATTCTGCACTCTATCTTTGTGCTCTTAGAGTAGCAGCACAGTGATACAGAGTCACTGAAAGGCTTTACAAAAACATAACAATGGAATATCTAAATTTATAAAGCCACAGAAGCCCCTTTACCAACATATCAGTTAACCACAGACAAACAACATTTGTGGTAACACTTGCAGCTGGTGGGGAAAAAATGAAAAGAGATTAAAATAACACCTACACAAGAATCATAGTATATTCACAAACATCATGCTATTTTAATGACAATAACAGAATTGTTTTATCAGATGTTACTGGGGCATAGTATGGGCAATTAAAAAATGTACATTTTCCTTTGCTTTAAACTATACTCTTAAATACCTCATGTTAAGTGTATATTTGTTTGTTTGCTGCATGTTTACTGTTATATTATGTCTACTATTAGTCTTATTGTCATATTCTGTTCTTCTTTATTATGGCACTATTATGTCTCATGTCTATTTTGTCTATTTTACATGCTGCTGCTGTAACAAGTTCCCTTTAGGAGATTAATAAAGTGTCATATTATCATGACCTAACACTGTGCCTGACTGTGTGCCCTGACCATGTCACTGTGTCTGGAACCATCACTATACCCTGACCTGACACTGAGCCTGGATCTGTCACTGGATTTTAGACCTCTAGCTTTCTTAGGTTTTGCATGTAGAGAGTCTCAAAAACACACAAAGAATGTACTTAGATTTAATGTTTGATTGATAAATGAAAAGGTGGCTGGTTTAATGTGATGAATACTCACTGGATGTGAACATTTCCCTGCTCAGAGGTACACTCCACTGGACTGGACAAGGCTGGATTTTCAGACACTGAAACATGTAAATGACCCTGTAACTACTGTCAGGCTGTTTATAGGTAAGAAATCATGAACATATTTAATAAATGAAGTGATCAATAATCATAAACAATTGAATTTTCATTAGGTCCATTTCATTAGGTGGTCATGGGTTTGAAAGTTCAGAGGCTGGCTCAATCTGAACTTTCACACCCATGACTACTGGCATTGCTAGCACCTTCATCTACCAGTTTGACTACAGGAACACATTTCCACTGTAATTATCTATGACATTATTACAGTCTATAATGGGGGACTCTTCTAAAGTTAATTAAAATGGAAAGAAGACTAAACTTAACCTTTAAGATTATCTCTAATGTTAGCTCACCACGTTAATTAGATGATGTTTATTCAGTTGCTTCTGCTAACATTATGAATAATAGCATATCATATTTTCTTATGCTATAGCAGTTTTCAAGATTAATGTCCTGTTAGCTTTTCATGCTAAATATAACTGAAACCATTGTTTAGCTAATGTTAACTAGTTACCATGAGGAGACAATTATACTAGCTGAGATGATAATGCTGACTAGCCAGAGCAGGTTAATGTTGGTGTACCAAAACTTTAAAACTTAGAAATTTCGTAAATGTAACATTATCTTATATTCTTGTTTTCAAATGTTCTTAAAACTTTGATGCCTTTTTCAAAAAATTGTGCTTTTTTTTGTAAGACTTCCAGTTAGCATTTTCCAGTTATTTTTGCTAGCTAGCTTGTATTCCTCAAGGCATATATTGCAACTGTTATTTAATATCTCATTTGTAACGGTAAACGTTATGTATTCATTTATTTGAGGAATTGTTTGTTCTCTGATATAACTGTGAGAATATAGCTTGCAAGCTAACATTAGCTATGTCTGTTTATAACAGTAGCTTGCAGAATCAAATGCTGCACTCATACAGTAGTTCAGAATTATCAGCTAACAAAAACACAAAACCTCTTGTTACCTATACAGCCTGAATACAAGTATAGCTTTTCTATTCCAATTTCTGAGTTAATGATCATTTATTAGGACAGTAAGCAGCTGTTTATATTATTTATAAGGTATAGTTGGTGTGATCATGCAATGTGTCTCATAGCAAACAAAAACCTAGTAAATCCTAGCAAACCTATTAACAAAAACCTGCATTATGACCAAAGCCTCTGATGCTAATTAATGAAGCTAGTGAACATGTAACACCAGCCATACAACATCATCCATGATTGTTCATTAAGTTTGACAAAAGTGGATCTGTTCATCTCCTCTGCAGCAGTGACAGACTCTAAACTGTACTACTCTGGTGCACACAGTGACAGGAAACCCAACTAGACTGTAGACAATGTACTACACATGATTCATTCATTCTGTGGAAATGCTTTCTTTATATTATGTTGGTAGATGCAGCTCAGGCTCTTTTGGTGAAAGCAGGAAAAAGAGCAGAGAGAGAAGAGGGACAGAGTGATAGCAAAGCTAACAGAGAAAAAGATTCTCCTTTCCATTTTCTTACTCATTAATATGTTAGTGCTGTGCATTTTGTATAGTACATGACCAACAAAAACTACATACTGTGCTAATGAACTGATGTTAAACAAAATAGCCTCACAGCTCTACATTTATTGAGTGTATACACCGACCAGGCATAACATTATGACCAGTGACATAACACTGATGACTCCTCATCATGGCACCTGTTAGTGGGTGGGATATATTAGACAGCAAGTGAACATTTTGTCCTTAAAGTTGATGTGTTAGAAGCAGGAAAAATGGACATGTGTAAGGATTTGAGTGAGTTTGAGAAGGGCCAGATTTTGATGGTTAGATGACTGGATCAGAGCGTCTCCAAAACTGCAGCACTTGTGGGGTGTTCCCGGTCTGCAGTGGTCAGTATCTATCAAAAGTGGTCCAGGGAAGGAACAGTGGTTGGAGCGAAGGCTGGCCCATGTGGTCCAATCTGATAAACAAGCTACAGTTGCTCAAATTGCTGAAGAAGTTAATGTGAGTTCTGATAGAAAGGTGTCAGAATACACAGTGAATGACGGGTCAGGGCCGCTTTAGCAGGGAAAGGGGGACCAACATGATATTAGGCAGGTGGTCATAATGTTATGCCTGATTAGTGTAACATTCTGCTCATTCAGCCACTCAGAATAAACTGTTTAATGAAGTCACACAGGACATCTTTAAGTAGCAAAACATAACTATTAGATAAATACAAAATGAATTTATATGAGTTTCTGGTTGTCAGTGAAATGTGGTTATAGTGAGAATGTTCTTTTAACTGAGAAAAGTTTGTGTCTCCAATCCACTTACTGTCGTGTTTTTAGAAGGTGATAGGAAACTGGATAACCTGGAGAAAACACACACAGGACTCAGGAAACTAACTGGTGCTAGTGGCTCCTTTCTTCACAAGAAGGCAAAGTCAGTTAGTTTATCATGGGCTAAGTACAATACTAGTACTAGTTCCTACTCACATACCCCAGAGATGTAGATTTATTTGATTATGAATAACACAATGATATAGGCTATACCTTTTCTTCAATCATACACACATAGTACTTTCAGATATCATGCATTGCATAAAAATAGATTGTATATGATTTGTAATTTTATTGCAGTCTTAAGCAACTAAAGAAAGCTTTCCATTATGTGTGACAGAATGAATAGAAAATGATGATATGGACACCCATAATTTTATATCATACACCAATAATCAATTCCAATCCTTCTTTTCTCTTGAGTGAACAAAGTTATCTTGTCCACCATGTAATCCTTTGGACACAGTGGTTTAAAGAGATATTTTGAGTTTAAAGTGAAATAAAAATATTTGTAAAAATATGCTTCAAGTGTCCTGTATTGATCATTTATTTTTCATATAAAACCTCAGATGGAGTGGTGAGTGAGCCTGTCGGTCACATTAGGTGTTTTCAGGGTAAAATAATGAATAAAGCCTGCTACTGCTTTCAGGTCAGCTGTGTTGAGCAAAGCTATCACCCCACTCAAAATACATGCTGCTCTTTAATCTTATTCTGTTAATACTTCTTCTAGGTATGTTCGTTTTAATAGAATAATTACATTTTTTAATATTTCATTTAGTTTTTACATTTTTCTTTTCTCTTTTTTCCACAGGGAGCACATCAATGTAAATGACTGAGCATCTTATAGCAGAAGAGCATGTCTTGGAAGATAATTATGTCATTCTGTCCTCCAATTTCACTGCTACTGCAGGTGATTATATACCAGAGTTTCGTGTCTCCATCTATGTATTTGATTCTGGAAAGCAGTCAAAGCTGAGAGATTGTGATTTTTTTTTTGACATTGATATTTTTTAAATAAATAACGTACTTGTAAACATATTCTGTATTTTAATTTTGTTATTCAGTGTAAAGAATGTAAACTCACTTTTATGCCGATGTATGCCAGGCAGCTGTGGAATTGTGTAAATAATACCTTACTTTGGATAAAATTAAAGGAAAGTTGAATAAAAGAAAACTGCAGTTTACCAATGCATGAGTTATGGTGTAGTATATGTACTACATGTGTAGCTTCTGAGAAAATCCATCAGATATTACTGTGAATAAACTCTGGAAAACACTCAAACATTATGAAAAAGATTGTGCTTGATAAAGACCCATATTAACAAATCTAGTAGTAAATGCAATCAGTCTGCCTAAAGATGTCTAAAACCTGGTTAGTTATGCTTCATTTCAGTAAAGACTTTATCCTGATCAGGGTCACGGTGGCTCCAGAATCTATCATGGACACACTAGGCACAAGGAGGAAACACACCATATCACAGGAGTGGAAAAAGTACTGAGAATCAAGCACATGGACACTAACACACATCATGAAGCCTTGTACATTGTTACTCTTTGTGTACGCCTATTTTTTATGCTGGCTACTGGAACCAGTGCTAGTCTATAGCATTAATGATGAAAAGAAACTTGTAATCAGTTATTTGTTAGCTGAATTTCTACATATTGTAAGACTTTTTCAAATTTAGATGGTGTTCATACCTTCTGAGACAAATGGGACTCATTTAGTCAAGTATTTGTTTACTCCAGCATAGTGAAACATTTTATTTAGGGAGTGCTTTATCAAGGGGAGGCTCATAGCATTAATTACATTGTGTAGCATGTAGCACTACAGAATAACTTAAATTAATTTAAATATATGGTTGAATGCAGTTATTAAATATAGACACAACATGAGATTAATAAAGGGTGTCTTATTCTAGTGAACTGCTTAAAATTATCATTAAATTTAGCAAAAATCAGCCTTAACAGATTTAAACATGACATAAAATATATTATGAAAATTCATTGCTTGTTTCAGTCAATTAACTTAAACAATGGATTTATTACATATGATACCAGAACTAACATGACTATGAGTAAAAGTGGGTGGAGCTAGATGTGGTAAGATACAGTTTAGAAAGTTTCACAGAGATCCTGCCATTTATACCTACTGCAAGAGAGACACAACAGTCATGTTACTCTTCTTTATTTTCATAGTTGTTAAAAACATTGGTAAGTCATTTATATTATACACAAACTTTAGGTGAATGCTGGAAATGAGCTGATACCTAAACATGATTAATTAACTTACACAATGAAAGTAGAAATGTTTATGTTGTTGTAATGTTTTACAGCAGGTGCTGTTGACAGCAGCATTACACCAGACCAAACCATCATATCTTCAAGTGAAGGCAGCAACATCACACTGACCTGCACATATGATGACTCAGCTAACTCTCTCCACTGGTATCGACAAAAACCTCAATCAGGACCCGAATATCTCCTGCAGATTCATAAATCCACAGATAGTGTCACTAAATCTGAACATGACCCACGACTATCCACCAAAGTTCGTAAAAAGGACAAGAAAGTAGATCTGGAGATCTTTCCTGCTGCAGTATCAGACTCTGCACTGTACTACTGCACCATGGAGCCCACAGTGACACAAAACTCAAACAGACTGTACAAAAAGTCAAGCTGCATTTGTTTTTTTTCTCAGCAGGGGGAGATGTTTACCTGTTTCATTCAAATACACTTTTCTTTCTTAATTCTCAGACTTTGACGTTCATTTGCTTGAATATCAACAATGATCGTCTTGGATATGTTGCTAATGATTATTGGTTGAATAACCAGAGAAGAATAGATCCGTTAAAAATAAATGTTAATATTTAATAAAAAAGATATTTTTGCTAATGCTCATGGTGTTATTTTGTTATTCTCCTGATGTAATAAAATATAACACAAGGTTTACTAACAATATGTATTTAAGTATTTTAAGGTGCTGATTTTTAATGTAACACTAGTGAACTGAAGACTTCACTCTTCATTATTTGGCAGATTATAAAATAGCACTTGAAATCACAAGTTGTGGTTGAAATGGAAATGGTTGCTCCACTCCAGACTCTCACTGTGCTGCCACATGTTCACTCAGTCTCCACAGCACTAAGTGCAGTTCTCATAGCCAGTGGTGGCAGCTTTATTAATATTAATTCTAAAATATGAATTCTTTGATGAACAGTTATTTCTTTGTTTATTGTGCTTGAGATCTGATGTGTTCAACATATGTTCCTGTGCAGGTTTACTTTGGTCTTGAGTCTTGAATAATAAGAATGTCCACAAGTTTGATTTCCCAGTGTGCTTTTGACATTGATTGAAATACTTCAGCACTTAATTGTTGTGGGTTTTGGGAATATGTCTGTTACCCTCTGAGACCCTGCATCTGCAGAACTTGTAAAAAAAAAAACCTGTCTGTTTAGGAAACTCAGTCAGATTTTTGTTTCAGGCCCCAAGTCACAGATGATCTTAATTATATTTGATAATAAATCTGTACTACTGTTAATAATTAGGGGTGAATCAATACTTTTCTGTGAACTGCAAAGTGCAGCTGCTGTGCCTGGATCCATCAGCTAAACTAATTTTTTCACAGTGGCTTTATTAAGCAGATGTCTATATCAATTACATTAAAATCAAAGTCAGATCAGAGTCAAATGACATTCTTAATGGCCAATTCAGTGGAGTTGAGTTTTATAGCTGCTTTCAAACATGAAAATGACAAATTCAGCAGTATTTAAAGAGAAATATATGGGGGTTATGAAGACATACTTTTGTGTGAATATTTCTTCTGTATTCTCAAATAAACCTTATTCTTTTAATGGTTCTAACAATAAGCCACCTTCTGCTGCACAAATGACACACAGAGGAAGGTAAATACACAAAACAGATTTCTACACACAAAACCAATAAATACCACTGCTAAGTACATTTAATCCAGTAAAACTGTCTTAGATAGAATTTCACAGAACAATTAGGCAATAGAACAATCTGTAAAATTAGTAATGGAAAGTAGCACTATGCAAAACACTGTGATAACCGTGTGACCCAGTGATGGGTTTAGTTTACACACCACCAAAACCAGTGTCACACAGTGCAGTCACAAACACCACCTACTAAAGAAAGGACTTTACTGAATGTCCATCTCATTTTATTAATGAGAGAGAGAGAGAGAGAGAGGCAGAGAGAGGGAGAGAGAGAGAGAGAGATCCAAAAACAAGTGATGTAACTAACAATGTCAAAATATCACAGGAAAATTGAATAAATGGTACGAGTGAATCCATGGCTTAGGACCTTAATACAAAAACATTTGTACAGATTTATATAAACAGTATACAGTATAGAACAGTTATCATGAATATACATAAATACAAGTAGGTGGAGCTAGAGGTGGAGATGTACATCAAATAGTAACACTGACATTCATTTCTAAAGCTAGAGGTTTGAACTAAACACTCAGGAAAACAATGTTGTTCCTCTTCGTGGTGTTTTTCACTCTTGCTGATGTTGGTAAGTCATATACACTGCACACAAAATATTATTTTTTCTAAATAAGAAGACACAATTTTTCATGTGAAATGTGTCATTTATGATTAAAATAATCAAAATATTGTTGTAATGTTTTTATAGCAGAGGCTGCTGACAATAACATTAAACCAGATCAAACCAATGTATTTTCAATGGAAGGCAGCAACATCTCACTGTCCTGCACATATACTGGATCAGTTAACAGACTCCACTGGTATCGACAAAAACCTGGATCAAGACCCGAGTTTCTGCTGCTGATTGATGAAAGCAGTGAATATGTCACTGAGGCTCAACCACCTCATCCACGATTGTCCATAAAACTTAACAAAGAGCAAGATAAAACGAGTAAGAAAGTGGATCTGATCATCTCCTCTGCTGCTGTATCAGACTCTGCTCTATACTACTGTGCTCTGGAGCCCACAGTGACAGGAAATCCAGCTGCACTGTACAAAAACTCTGACACAGTTTTGTTATACTGAAAGAAGTTCTCCCAATGCTTTAGAGAAAGTTACATGTCCTTTTGGGGGATTCTGTCATGGTCATGGTTGATATGGTATGAACTTTGTTCACATGAGGTAGGAAAACACCCTTTGGAGAGCTCCATATACAAACCATATACTTACCCTTTCACACACTCATTCATACAAAAGCATTATTTCTCCTAGAAAAATGTCCTACTGTCATGTTTTTGGAGATGATGTAAAACTGCACACAAACTGACAGTAACCTGAACTCCTGCTTTCAGTATGTGTTTACTTAAATGTGCTCTGGACAGGTTCCCCATATGAGGCTGAATGTAAAGCCAGGATGTTTCAGTACGAATCAACAATCTGACAACAACATTGGTGACACTGTCATGTGATGCTGTGGGGTGGAGCAATTTTGAAGCTTTATGGTGTTAACATATTAGATTACAGAAAGATCTCCACTATTTTCACTGAGCTAAGACCAGTCATCATGTTCACTGTTATATTCATGTATCTGTGCCTTTCACTAGGTGAGTTAACATTGACTTTTTATTATTACAAAATATTAACTATATTATATTAAATATTAGTCTGTGTGGTGATGCAGTGTGAAAATGCAGAGTGTGGGTCTGACTTAAGTATTTCCTGTTGATTATTTCAAGGTTAAATGCTTTATGTTCTCTTCTCTATGACAGGTGACTCCATGGCAGATTCAATAGAACCACGTTTCACTCACAAAGCTGTAGATGAAGGTGATGATGTTACTCTGTCCTGCACACACAAACCCAGCACAAGTTCAGCAAACAACTACCTCCACTGGTACAGGCAATATTCAAAATCTAAACCTGAGTTCCTTCTGTAAATTCACCAAAGAGGAACACCAATCAGTCCCAACAATCCATCAAGAATGTCTGTTAAAGTTGATGATAAACAAGTGGATCTGATCATCTCCTCTGCTGCTGTATCAGACTCTGCTCTATACTACTGTGCTCTGAGGGCCACAGTGACAGGAAATCCAGCTGAACTGTACAAAAACACTGACACAGTTTTGTTATATTGAAAGTAGATCTACTAATAATTTTGCATTACCATGGCATTTTGAGAAATTACTCCTCTGCTGGTCTGAGGTATGGGGGTGCAAATCACCTAGGATCTTTTCTGGGCCAGAAAATCCCAAAAGCGATTCAATTTCCTGCAGAGACAGAACAACAGACATCTCCCTCAGTCTCTGAGTCCCCGAGTCTCAGAGCACAAGTACCTACAGCAGAACAAAAAAACACTAGAAACATCAGGGTCTCTCTGACGTTTAAGATAAATATCGTAATGAGTAATGCAAACCTTTTAACCGGTAAACAAACCTTTCCTTTATTTTACTCAAGCTGTTTTTACTGTAAGGAACGTGACAGAATGTTAGATGTGTTATTATGAAACTGCGATGAGAAGAAGCACTTATGATGGGGCGGCGGGAGGAAATGTACAGTACATCATCTTTTTTGGAGAACAGGACATGTTTAGGCTTACATCCTGCTTCGTGTTAAGGTGTAAATTAAGTAGCCATCTAGAACACCATAAGTGAATTACAGAGATTTTTTTTGTTTTCTTTATGTTTTAACAAGATGCGGTTGGCGTACAGCTGGCCTCCGTGGCTCCGATTCGGTTCCTTGAAAGATTCGTTCATTTTGAATGAATCCGTTAATATGACTCGGGAGAGATTCATTTTTTATTGACCGCGCATGCGCAAGATCCTATCTGGTTCTGTGCGGGGAAACTTGCTCGTCACGTGACAGCCTCATAGACTTCGGCTCTGCAGTCAGTACCGTCTTCGGGTCTGGTTCGTTCGTTCGTTCATCATGTGACCACTTCCTGACTCAGTATCTGACAGTCAATATTACTAATGTAATGTTGTATGATATTTAGGAATGATCATAAAATTATCAAAACTTCCGCGGATTTCTGCAGCACTTGAAGAGCTGGACACTGGGTGAGATCGCCTGTGCTGCGGGTCTGTCAGTGTGTGTGTGTGTGTGTGTGTCTAAATAGTGCCCTTTGCACTAACCCATTTGTTTTGGGTTTTCTGTTTGTTAATGTATTAGTTATCACAGTATGCATTTGGGGCTGCTATTTTATTTTATTTCATTTTTAATTGGACGGGTTTTAAGCTGTAGCTGGGCTGGAAATCTTAGGTCCAATCCGGAAATCACTGGTTACTATGGTTACCGCGCCCTGCGGGGAGAAAGAGCTCCTTCTGACAACACTCAGCCCCTCACCTCAACATGGTGAATTTACAAAGATGGGTAAATTGTGTCCTTGAAGGGATGCTCTTGGATAGCAAAGATGCTCAAATAGGCTTTGGATTTCAAGGGGCGATTGATTTGTGTTAAGGTGCCCAGAGTCTGCTATGAACAAATTCCACACACTCTGCACCAACAAGGACTGTCTTCGCAATATATTGCCCTGATCATTATGCCACGTCTACCAGCAGGGACTGTTTTCATTGTAACAAATAATTCCCACACCAGTAGACCACCTAGACCAGTTGACACTCTTTTCATTGGGACCAAGCAGAGTGCATGTTATAGAATTTTATTGTGGCTCAGAAGGCCCCCTGGATGAATCCGTGTACCCCTGCCTGACTCCGCTGATTCAGGTATCCTTAACTGGTTAACAGTTTACAACATTAAAAGTCGTCTGGAAATGACCCAGCCTACAAATGATATCATGTATAGATAATCCCATGGCAGTAGGAAACTGCGGATTGACTTTTAATCTATGAATCCTTGGTCCAATATTAAAATGACATCCATTTAGAACACACCTGTTGTCAGTTGCTAGTGTTTACTTGTGGGGGTATAGCTCAGTGGTAGAGCATTTGACTGCAGATCAAGCGGTCCCTGGTTCAAATCCCTGTTGAGCTTGCTTTGCAGTACCTTTAACCCTCTGGGGTTTGAGACCTTTTTGAAGACCTGCAGTGAATCTGGGCTCTTCTTAAATTTGTGTAAATTTCAAATCTTTACCAATGTAGTATCTAATACATTTCAACTTTACATAGAGCACAAACTGGGCTTTCATAATATGGCGGATGTAAGTATGTTAGATTCATATGTGACTTTTAAGCTTATGTCAAATTACATATACACGAAAATAGAATTTTGAACTCTAGCAGAAAAAACAGTGAAAATGGAGAATAAACAAACCTTGCAGATTGTTTTGAACACAGGACTGAGTTCATGAAAGTCTTGGGTGTGGGCCCATAGAAAAACAGCTAAATTATAACACTCAGAAAGACCTTTTATTTGGGGTAAAGTGACTGATGTGCCTAACTTTTTTCAACAGAGCCTCTGTTTCACTGAATAATCAATGACTATTTATGAATATGTAACGGCTAGTGACACATGGCTCAGCTGACACCGGTTTCCCCAGGACTCCTATTGATGTCTCAGCTGTTTGCACCTATACATTCAGATTCCTCCTACAAAAACAGGGTACACTGAGGCCAGGTTTTGTTGAGAGAAACAAAAAATAAAGCATGGTTTCTGAAATTTTCATTGAAATGCAATTCTTTTAGAACATTTGCTAAAAGGCATATTCACAACCACATTGAAGCCATTCACACACAACTATGTTGGTTTTTCTGGGATACTATTATATTATTTGTTTTACATTTTGTCTGCTTAGCAAAAGTTTCCACTGTTTATGACTGAAATAAAGCTGTTCATATCGTGCTATTTTTTTGGGTGATCTGAGTATATGATGACTGGAATACAGCTGCTCACATCGGCGCATGCTTTCACTTTTATTTAGCATTTATTTAGCAAGTATATATTTGTGCTATGTTGTTTTTCTGTGGTACTATTATTGATTTTACATTTCGTCTGCTTAGCAAAAGTTGACTGAAATAAAGCTGTTCACATCGGTGCACGCTTTCTGACTTTCTGACAGCTTTATTTCAGTCATTATATACTCAGATCACAAAGAGTGGAAACTTTTGCAAAGCAGACGAAATGTAACATCATAATAAAATCATGGTAGGGGAGAGCAGGGACGGTTGCAACATGGGGCAGTTGCAACAAGGCTTATTTCTCCAATCAGGAATGAGCTAGAGTGACAATACTCATACTGCACATGCTCAGTGAGCCCCTCCCCCCATCTGCAAGAAATCAGCCATGTGTGACCATTCCTTCTAGAAAAAGCAAAATTCAAGGTAAAAAAGTATTTTTTTTTAATGCTCAGAATTTTTCTCATACTGTCTAAACTGTTTTTGTGAAGCATTATTCATTCATATAATTTAAATCAGTGTTTTCTTAGCTTCTAATAGGCATAGCTAGGAAGTGTCAAAGTTGTTGTGTCTAGCTAGAATAGCAAGTTTTATCATGGCTGTCAGAGTAGGGACAGTTGCAACAAGGTGTTGCAACCGTCCCAGCTTGCTGTTGCAACCAATTTCATGCAAAAGATGTGTGGAACATGGATGAAACAGGGGTAACAACTGTACAAAACCCAGAAAATATTGTTGCCAGGCGTGGCGGTAGACAGTTTGGGTCATCCACATCAGCAGAAAGAGGGACACTTGTGACCCTTGCTTGTGCAGTCAGTGCACTGGGGAATATGATCCCACCTCACTTTGTATTCCCTCGTGTCCATTTCAAAGAACATTTTATCCGTGATGGCCCACCTGGGTGGATGCTGGAAGAAGACTTTATCGTGTTTCTGAAGCATTTCCAACAATACACTAAGTCCTCAGTGGATGCTAAAGTCCTGCTTATACTGGACAACCACTCATCCCATTTGTCTCTGACAGGAATAAATTAATGTAGAGACAATGGAATTGTCTTGCTTTCCTTTCCACCTCACTGCTCTCACAAACTACAGCCACTGGATCGTACTGCTTATGGTCCTCTAAAATGAGCTGTGAACTCCTTCTGTGACTCATGGATGAAGAGCCACCCAGGGCTGACAATGTCAATTTATGACATTAATGGGATTGTTAGGTTGGCCCACCCTTTGGCAGCAACACCAGCAAATGTGCAGTCAGGTTTTAGGTGCACTGGCATTTGGCCATTTAATCGGGAGGTCTTCCAAGATGTTGACTTTTCACCATCTTTTGTGACAGACCATCCTCCTCCACCCACTGCAGCTACACCAGTTCCATCTGCCCTGCCTACACCTCCTGCAGATCCTGTCTCCAGCTGCTGTTGCTCAACCACTGCCACCTGCTGGAACTGCCCAAGAGACACCTTCCCGTATCGATTTCTCACCTGAGACCCTATGACCTCAACCTATGACCTCTGTTATTTTATTACTCTTTGTCTTTATCAGTTTAACCAATTTAACCCTGTCTGTTCACAAATAAAATAAAGAAATTGCAGTATGATGTTATATAATGTATTTTTAATTACATTTTAATGAATGTTGCAACTGTCCCTGTGGACTGTTGCAACCGTCCCCTGTTAGGGGGTCAGTTGCAAAATTTCACTTTGTCTGTTAAAGTTTATATTGTTCATATATTATTACACTTATGGATGTTACAACAATGTGGGTGAGTATCTGACAGATTTAAGTGTAATATATTAAAATTTTGGCTTTCTACTAAAAACGGTCACTGAGAAACTGAAGAAAATACAAAAAGTGTTTCAACCGTCGCCGCTCTCCCCTACTCTAGAAAAACAACATAGCACAAATACATACTCGCTATATAAACTCTGCCTTTTGCAAAGTGAAAGCATGCACCGATGTGAGCAGCTTTATTTCAGTCATAAATTCACAACCACATTCCAGATATTCACGGTCAAATAATTATTCGATGCTGGACACAAACAACGATATGGAAGATTTTTTTTTGGTTTGTTTCTTCATTCAAGCCCTTTTTTTCTGTTAGACATGGGCATGCATTAGCACATCACTCCCCCCAAACAACACAGCAATTAGCATTTACTTCCATCTGAATAGAATCGTTTACATAAATCCTGCATGTGAATGGAGCGCTAAGTGCGGGGGCGGGGCTCCGGTGAGTGTGGAGACGAGAATTTGACATACCTTTGCTTTTTATTTTTAACATTAATTTAATAACAAACATTTATTTGGCAATAACCTTTTTGGAAAGACAACCGTCTACCGTTTGTGTGCATATTTTTTCTGGGTTGCTACAATATAATTTCATTTACAAAAACACTTTCAAAGAGAAAAAAAGTGATTGGCATCGTCTTCAATGCCGTCGACCCCAGAGGGTTAAATCGCTCGACCTGTCCGTCTGACTGAGGTCAGAAAGGTGTTTTGTCAATGTATAGCAACTCACACATGCTCTGGAAGACCTCTGATTCAAAATTGGTGCCTTGGTCACTATGGAGTGTAAGTGGTGCCCCATAATGGCAGACCCATGTGCATGTGCGACACCAAAGTGAAACATCTTCTTGCATTTGGTACCAACAATACCTGGTCCACAACCGAGACAGTGTTCGCTCCACACCGAAATGTCCACCCACTGGCTCCTCGTGCATCTGGCACATTACATCTTCCCAGAAAACTCGCGGCAGGATTATCTGGGGATAAAACTCAGGGCCCTCATTCAGGTACAGTCTTTGCCATTGGCTTCAGTAAGCTTTTGTTGCTGGGCCATAGGGGGACACATTCTCCCAGGAAGGTCATTCATTGCCTTCCTCCATCCACCTCTTGATGGGAGTAATTTCTGGATTGGCTGTCTGAGCAGAACGCAGTTCGTCGGTAGTCCACCCAGAGAATGGAAGGGTACTGGCAGTAATGGCAGGTTGTACTACCCCCACTGGACAAGACTCCGGGGTAATGGCTGCAGGTTCATCATGTATAGGTTTGCCATCAAGGTCACACTGGACCGCTTGGTGACAGA
Source organism: Hemibagrus wyckioides (assembly GCF_019097595.1). Taxonomy (NCBI): domain Eukaryota; kingdom Metazoa; phylum Chordata; class Actinopteri; order Siluriformes; family Bagridae; genus Hemibagrus; species Hemibagrus wyckioides. The sequence goes on along the minus strand of NW_026690807.1, from coordinate 576,865 downwards.
GCTGAGGGCTACTCAAGGTGGGATTCTTAAGGTTACATGGGCAAGTTGAACAGCATGGCCTCAGAGAAAGCACATCAGCATTTTTGTGACAGTGCCCCGGGCGATGAACAACTTTGAAGTCATACTACCCAAGCTTCTCGAGCCAGAAGCCTCTCTGGCCAAATGTCCCTCTGGTTCTCTCATCCTCAGGAGCCAGTGTAAGGTACTATGGTCTGTGTGTACAGTGAAGGATCTGCCCAGCAGGTACTGATGAAAATGTGCTGTGAACTCCACCACAGCTAAAAGTTCTCTACGCGTTGTGCACTAATTCTGCTCAGTTGGCGTCAGACTCTGACTCCCATATGCTAGTACATGTTCTTCCCCTTGCTGTAATTGAGAAAGCACAGTTCTGATTCCGAAATTGCTAGCATCTGTGTCCAGAACAAGATCACCACTGTCCATAGGGTAGCCAAGGATGGGGGTGGTAGTGAGCAGCTTCTTTAACTCATCAAATGCCTGTTGGCTCTCAGGGGTCCAGTGAAATCGGGCATGTTTCCTCAACAGGTTGTGAAGTTGCTTTGCAACTGCAGCAAAATCTTTGACAAACCACCTGTAGTAGGATGCGAGACCCACAAACTGTGGCCATTCTCGAATTTTCTGCACCTTCTCTGGGTCGGCGGCTATACCATGCTCTGAGACGACGTGGCCAAGGTAGACTACCTGGTGGCAGAAGAGACAAAATTTGGCGGGTTTCAGCTTCAGGTTCGCTTGGCACAGCCTTTTGAAGACCTGTGCCAGCCGCTGGAGCATTTCCTTTACATTCCTGCCCAGGACGATGATGTCGTCTACGTATACCAGGCAGATTTCCCACTGCATTCCAGCCAAGACACGGTCCATTAATCACTGGAACGTCGCAGGAGCATTGCAAAGGCCAAACGGCGTGATGTTCCACTCAAACAGTTCCTTCCTGCTGTAGAATGCTGCCTGTCTCACCTGTGGGGTCAACTCCACTTGCCAGTACCCGGAAGCAAGGTCCAATGTGCTAAACCATTTTGCCGTGGACAGTGTGTCTAGTGTGTCTTGGATTCTTGGGAGTGGATAGATGTCTTTTAGAGTGCGCTCGTTTAGTGCCCTGTAGTCTACACATAGTCGGTACGTTTGATCTTTCTTTCGTACCATTACAATGGGTGAAGCCCAGCGGCTATTACTTTGGGAGGCTAAACCAGCATCTAGACTCTGTTGGATCTGCTCATCTGCACTTTGTTGTTTTTCAAATGCCATTCAATGCGGTTGCTGTTTCACAAGCGAACCAGGCTGGATTTTAATGTCATGTTGGTACATGCCATCTTCAGTGTATATTGCAATGAAAAGACTACTGATGGCTCAGTAACAATGAGGAAATCTCCAGAACTAAGGACTGAGTTTTAGGCTTTGCAGGATATAAGAATTAGACTCACATGCTTTGTCACTTCTGTTGTGATGGAGTATATCTGTGTAATTTAACACTGCATTGTTTTGTCGCTTCATTTTATATGCCATGTATACTTTCATTTGTTTGTATTAAAGCTTTACACAGGAAACCTGCTCTCCACATAACATTATCTCTACAGATGGTATAACCACTACAGACCAGTCACTAGAACTGCCTTATTTATCAGTGCATCATTTGTTTTCTGCTCTTGTGCCCAGTGTTCAGTGGGAGAAAGTTCAATTCAATTCAGTTTTCTTTATTTAATTCTCTGATATGACAGAAAGTATATCATGTGAATTGATAGATTTTTTAAATCCAATGCAGTTTAAATGTTGAGATTTATGGCTGTTTTCAACAATTGTTTCCTGTTTGGTTTTACTTTTTTTACAGTTACTATTGAATAAATTATTGCTTTTCATTTAGAAATGTTATTGTTTTTATATAAAAAATACAAAAACAACTGTGCAGCATTTCAGATAGAAATACATTGGGAATTATAAATCCATCACACACTACTGTAAATATTAGATCTAATATAAAACAATTAATACAGAACATCTGTGTGGATGTCTAGAAAATAATGAACCATGTCAAGTGTATATACATGTATACATATGAATATATTAAGGGATGTAATTTCTTTACAGTTTATATGATTTATTGTAACAAATGTTTATTTATCTATTTAGACAGTCATTATGCATGTAAACACAACTGCATGTTACTTTGCTGCATGTGAGCTAAGGCAATGTCCTTTTACAAAACACTGAGTCATGATTGAGTATGATTGTATAAACAGATGAAATGGATGAAAAAGAAAACTCTCAGTGGAATTTGCTTTCCGTTTGTTTTATGATCATATTTGACCTGATTATAATACTAGTACTCGTGCTTTATTGACAACATATTTTCATCAGCCAACATTTTTTAGGCTGCAGTTGGAGGACACTAAGCAGCTTCTTATATTGTTTATGGGGTAGAGAGGGTTTGTATGTACTTATACATGATTATACATACATAGCTATAACTGATGTTAGTAGGTCATTTATATTATTCATTACTTTATTTTCATATTAAATTAAATGTTTCTTTGCAACAGTGAATGTAGATATAAATCTGTCATTTATATAAGAGAGCTCTGAACTGACAAAACAATGCTACTTATCCACCCTGTTATAACAGCTGTTATTAATATCAATAAGTCCATATTAACATGACATACTAATTTCCATTTGAATGTTTTTAAGTGATTCATATCGTATGTGTATATTCATGTGTAAACAAGATACAGACCAATACATCTGAAATGTATTTATGTGTTTAAACAGTTTAATAAGAGAAGCTCTGTGGAAGCATACTACAGAATATATGAGCACAAGGAATTGTGTGTAATAGAGAAAATGTATTCAGTCATGGCTGTTGTGTACATTCACATTGTATTATCTGACTGCAAATGAGTGAGAAAAGATCAAAAATAACTGTGATTATTCAGCTATAGTGGAATAATGTTGTATTGTGTTGGTGTCTCAGTTCACCAGTGTTGTGTTGATCTGTATAAAGTTATGCTCCAACAGCATCACTTCCTGGGTGTGTCCTTCTAGAGACGTGTAAAGTTCAGCACATACAGCACTATTATACAGAATCCTCACAGAGCTGTGTTCAGAAATGGATCAACTATACAACTTACTGTACATAGTGAGATACATACCACTGATTCTCACTCTAGTTACAGGTAATTTTCATCAATTCATCAATTTACTATTGGAATTAACTAAATTCATGATCTATAGAATTAATGTAATTTAATGTCTTGCATTATTTTTGGGGTATGTTGGGTATTACACAAAAATATTTTTAGAATGTTTTGATATCTGTATTATATCTTTATCAATATTCTCCTGTATAACAGGCAGTTTTGCAGATAAAATTTGGCCGAAAGATGAAGATGCCAATATTGTCATGAAGGAAACAGACACTGTTACTCTGAGATGTTCATATCAATCAAGCAGTGATAACATTTGGCTTTACTGGTACAAACAATATCCCAACAGTGCACCACAGTTTTTACTGCTTAAAGGAGCGAGGTCAAGAGATAATGAAGAGCACAACCCCTCTGGCTCTCGATTCAATGCAGAAACATCCCGAGACTCTACTAAACTTACTATCAAACATCTGCAGATCTCAGATTCTGCACTCTATCACTGTGCTCTTAGAGTAGTAGCACAGTGATACAGAGTCACTGAGAGACTGTACAAAAACCTATGAAATAATTCATTTGAAGTTTAACGTTTAATATCAAAGATACTTCCTTTACCAACTTATCAGTTAACCACAGACAAAAAAGACATTTGTGGTAACATATGCAGCTGAAGAAAGAGAAAATAATAAAGAGGCACTGTGTCACTTGTTGCTGGTGTGTACTGTTTTATATTCATTGTACTTTGCTGGCCAGTTTGTCCCATGTTTCATTTAAATTATATATATTATATTTATTTACATGTATAAAAACAAACAAAGATTTGTCGTCAACAATTCACAACATTCAGAAGTGTCTAAATCAAGAGGTGTAGTATAATCTAGTGAAGAAGAATATTTTTTATATTTTAAGTTATCATAAAATAACATTGTCAATCGCTTCAGTGTGATGCAGTAATTACAACTAAAACATTACATCTAAAATAAACCCTGGTGTCCCTCTGCCCCCTGGTGAGACATATTCTGATCAACAGTGTCAGCTGCAGGAAGTGTGGAGCTCCACAGGCTATGACAGTAAACTCCTTCAGCTTTATCTTTCAGCAGATTACCATCTCTATCATGCTGCTCTTTAATCTTTTACTGTTAATGCTTCTTCTAGGTATGTTCATCTTAATATTAGTTCTTATGACCAAGTTGGGACATGAAGTGTGAGAAATAGCACAGGTTTATATACACTATATTGCCAAAAGTATTCGCTCACCCATCCAAATAATCAGAATCAGGTGTTCCAATCACTTCCATGGCCACAGGTGTATAACATCAAGCACCTAGGCATGCAGACTGTTTTACAAACATTTGTGAAAGAATGGGTCGCTCTCAGGAGCTCAGTGAATTCCAGCATGGAACTATGATAGGATGCCACCTGTGCAACAAATCCAGTCGTGAAATTTCCTCGCTCCTAAATATTCCACAGTCAACTGTCAGCTGTATTATAAGAATGTGGAAGTGTTTGGGAAAGACAGCAACTCAGCCACAAAGTGGTAGGCCACGTAAACTGACGGAGCGGGGTCAGCGGTTGCTGAGGCGCATAGTGTGAAGAGGTCGCCAACTTTCTGCAGAGTCAATCGCTACAGACCTCCAAACTTCATGTGGCCTTCAGATTAGCTCAAGAACAGTGCGCAGAGAGCTTCATGGAATGGGTTTCCATGGCCGAGCAGCTGCATCCAAGCCATACATCACCAAGTGCAATGCAAAGCGCCGGATGCAGTGGTGTAAAGCACGCCGCCACTGGACTCTAGAGCAGTGGAGACGCGTTCTCTGGAGTGACGAATTGCGCTTCTCCATCTGGCAATCTGATGGACGAAGTCTGGGTTTGGCGGTTGCCAGGAGAACGGTACTTGTCTGACTGCATTGTGCCAAGTGTAAAGTTTGGTGGAGGGGGATTATGGTGTGGGGTTGTTTTTCAGGAGCTGGGCTTGGCCCCTTAGTTCCAGTGAAAGGAACTCTGAATGCTTCAGCATCCCAAGACATTTTGGACAATTCCATGCTCCCAACTTTGTGGGGAACAGTTTGGAGCTGGCCCCTTCCTCTTCCAACATGACTGTGCACCAGTGCACAAAGCAAGGTCCATAAAGTCATGGATGACAGAGTCTGGTGTGGATGAACTTGACTGGTCTGCACAGAGTCCTGACCTCAACCCGATAGGACACCTTTTGGATGAATTAGAGCGGAGACCGAGAGGCCAGGCCTTCTCATCCAACATCAGTGTGTGACCTCACAAATGCGCTTTCTGGAAGAATGGTCAAAAATTCCCATAAACACACTCCTAAACCTTGTGGACAGCCTTCCCAGAAGAGTTGAAGCTGATATAGCTGCAAAGGGTGGACCGACATCATATTGAACCCTATGCATTAGGAATGGGATGTCACTTGGGAAGTTCATATGCGAGTCAAGGCAGGTGAGCGAATACTTTTGGCAATATAGTGTATATAGGAGGTAGAACAGAACATGTATGTGATGCCCCAGAGTTAACAGGAATGAGTCACAACACAGCAGTGAGTTAAGGTGATATATTGTGATGTAGTGATATGTACAGCACAGTGAACTGTGAAGACTTCAGGGTGGACCAAGACCAAAAATAACAAAACAGAAACAAACTGAGATTAGCTATCTGACCTAAACAAAAAGAAAAAAGAAATGAACATCTCCAACAAAAATGGCAGTCATAGCCCCTCGTGCCAGTGAATACATACAATGTCTCAATATTTACATGTGCAAAGAAAGATTATATACACAAGGAAGCAACGATTAACAAGAAGCAGATCAAACTTGTAGTCAAGGCAGGCAAAGGTCAAAATCAGAACAGTAAAACACAACACTGAATCTCTACACACACGCAAGCACAACACACCAAGTGAGCATTGAAGTTGGGGTTACTGGCTTCCATCCCAGCCTTGGCAGAAGTGTTAACTGCTGGAGCTGAAGCAGTAAGGAGGGCTAGAGTACAGAGGGGACCAACCTGAAGGACTAAACACATATAAGACAGAATATACAACACAACCTCACCGGATGTAACACTTCATATTAGTTCCAAGATGTTTTCATATTTCATTTACTTATTAAAAAAATCTTTTCTCTTTTTAGCACAGGGGAGCACATCAATTCAAATGACTGAGCATCTTATATGCATTTTGGTGAGAGGCTTCATGTGGATTAGAGCTGACCTACTGACCTATTTAGAAGATGGGACATTTAGCCAACAGAACATAATTCCCAGGCTGTGACACAAATATGTTAATATGACGAATTACAATTTGCATTAATATGTGTATCATTACATAACTCAAGTCCACAAAGGATTCATTCATTAATCTTCAGTAAACACCTGAGCAGGATCAAGGTGATGGTGATAGGGTCACTGTCACTATATTTAGTAAAAATCAGCCTTAAACAACATTCAATAAATTCTATTATGAAAATTCATGTGACAGAGCTGACATGACTATGAGTAAGTAAAAGTGGGTGGAGCTCGATGTGGTAAGATACAGTTTAGAAAGTTTCACAGAGATCCTGCCATTTATACCTACTGCAAGAGAGACACAACAGTCATGTTACTCTTCTTTATTTTCATAGTTGGTAAAAACATTGGTAAGTCATTTATATTATACACAAACTTTAGGTGAATGTTGTAGGAACCTGATACCTAAACATCATTCTTTTTAAAAAAAATTAACACCCTTAAGCAATGAAAGTAGAAATGTTTATGTTGTTGTAATGTTTTACAGCAGGTGCTGTTGACAGCAGCATTACACCAGAACAAACCATCATATCTTCAAGTGAAGGGCAGCAACATCACACTGACCTGCAAATATGATGATTCAGCTGAATATTTCCACTGGTATCGACAAAAACCTCAATCAGAACCAGAGTTTCTGCTGCTGACTTCTAAACACACAGATGGTGTCACTAAATCTAAACACGACCCAAGACTATCCACCAAAGTTCTTAAAAATGAGAAGAAAGTAGATCTGGAGATCTTTCCTGCTGCAGTATCAGACTCTGCACTGTACTACTGCACCATGGAGCCCACAGTGACACAAAACTCAAACAGACTGTACAAAAAGTCAAGCTGCATGTTTTTCCTCAGCAGGGGGAGGTGGTTACCTGTTTCATTCAAATACAGGTTTTCTTCTTATTTCTCAGACTTTGACGTTCATTTGCTTTGAATTTCAACAATGATCCTGTTACATATGTTGGAAATATTTATTGGTTGAATAATCAGATAAACAAATCCTTTAAAAATAAATATTAATCTTTAATCAAAAAGAATTATTAAGGTTCATGCTGTTATTTTCCTGATATAATAATAAGAAGGTAACAAAAATTCAATAACAATACATATTTAAATAAGTTAAGATGCTAATTTTAATGTAAGACTTCACTCTTCATTCTATGGCAGTTTATAAAATAGCACTTGATCCAGCACTGATATTAGCCAGTCAGCTTTCTCAGGCAGCTGTGTGCTCCTTCTGTCTGTTAGTGTTGGTGTTACATGTTATTTGTGATCAGACAAGAGCTGACAGCACAAGTTAGCAAGTTCATTAATTGTGTTGAACAGAAAAGACTTCTCTTGCTCTAAACCCTTTGAGCAGACAGAAAGATATTCAGCCAAAAATATCTCACTAAATCACAAGTTGTGGTTGAAATGGAAATGGTTGCTCCACTCCAGACTCTCACTGTGCTGCCACATGTTCACTCAGTCTCCACAGCACTAAGTGCAGTTTTCATAGCCAGTGGTGGCAGCTTTTAGCCCACTGACTTTAGCTAGCTTAGTAAATGACAGTGTAAAGTTCACATGTCTTTTGGTGTTAGAGTCCTGTGACACAGCCCTGACCTCTAACTCCAAAAATATGTATAATGGGTGTAGGAAAACATATTTTGAGGGTCACTCAAAAATCTATTCTAACATATAGCACTATTATACAGAATCCTCTGTATACAGAGACTCAATTTAACAACTTTTTGGTAAAACTCATTTGTGAAAACATTTGCAGCTGAAGGAAATGTGGATTACTGAGCGTTTAACACAAATACATTGTTCTTCAAATGAGAGACAAAAATTCTTTGTGCAGTTGTAAAGTTTATTGCCTCTAATATAAAGGCACTACAAAGCTATAAAAACACAAAAAAGAACATGAAGTTGATTGTTCACCTCAGAAGCATATTTGAGTTATTATAAATCCAACTATGAAAAATTGAGAAGACAGAATATAACTAGCAACATTGCTACAAAAATGTGGAAGATAATTAGCGTGCTGTCTGTTAGCTTGATGATAACATGTATTGGGAAGCGCCATAGACATGCTAACAGAAATTAGCATTGGCGTCACGACGCGAATAACACGTAAAAACCAGAGAGTGAAAATGAACCATGATTCAAAAATGAATTCAGAATGTGGTCGTACTTACAGGCATATGTTTCTATGATCTAAAAATAACTTTAAAGTCTGTAGTTGTGTACCGCTGACAGTTTATTGTGTCTTTCATTACATCTGTAACTCTTCACTGTTCACATACATTACTCAGATTCCTAACTGCTCACACTATTTCACACAACAGAAAACTATAGTATTAGCTATTATAAATCACACAAGCTGGCAAACTGTTAGAATATAACACATAGAGGACAAGTCTTTCAATGTAAAGGAGTGGAGAGAGAGAGAGAGAGAGAGAGAGAGAGAGAGAGAATAGATTATTAGGACCACAGTTTTTAATAATGAAAAAAAATTCTACAGATATATATAAACAGTATGCAGAACAGCACAGTTGTCATGAAAATCCATGAATACAAGTAGGTGGAGCTAGAGGTGGAGATGTACATCAAATAGTAACACTGACATTCATTTCTAAAGCTAGAGGTTTGAACTAAACACTCAGGAAAACAATGTTGTTCCTCTTCGTGGTGTTTTTCACTCTTGCTGATGTTGGTAAGTTCATATACACTGCACACAAAATATTATTTTTTCTAATTAAGAAGACACAATTTTCCATGTGAAATGTGTCATTTATGATTAAAATATCACAATATTGTTGTAATGTTTTTATAGCAGAGGCTGCTGACAATAACATTAAACCAGATCAAACCAATGTATTTTCAATGGAAGGCAGCAACATCTCACTGTCCTGCACATATACTGGATCAGTTAACAGTCTCCACTGGTATCGACAAAAACCTGGATCAAGACCTGAGTTTCTGCTGCTGATTCTTGAAGCCATTGAACAGGTCACTGAGGCTCAACCACCGGATCCTCGATTGTCCATAACACTTAAAAAAGAGCAAGATCAAACGAATAAGAAAGTGGATCTGATCATCTCCTCTGCTGCTGTATCAGACTCTGCTCTATACTACTGTGCTCTGAGGCCCACAGTGACAGGAAATCCAGCTGCACTGTACAAAAACTTTCACACAGTTTTGTTATACTGAAAGCAGCTTTACCAATGCTTTAGAGAAAGTTCCATGTCCTTTTGGGGATTCTATCTTTCTCTCTTGTGGTGATTGTCATGTTTTTTGGAGGTGATGCAAAACTGCACACAAACTGACAGTGACCTGAACACATCATCAAACTGGGGATCCTGAAGCTGTGATGCAGCAACACTACCTGCTGTGTCACTGTGCTATCACACTGTTAAAATCCTTCTGCTTAAAGTGTTTTCTTGTAGTGTGGGTGTTGTGTCATTGTTAATAAAGAAATATTTCTACTCTCATGGTACAATTCCATATTCACTGATAACAAGTGCACTAAAGACAAGGCTCGGCTCAATCCTCTTATTAAGTTTTATGTATTTTGATGCCCTCAACTTTAACAAGCCATAAACATATTTAACGAAAACAATGTATAATTCTTTTTATTTTCTTTATAATATTTCCTAGGCTGTTGTCACTGACCCTTTCATTCTATGTGACTTAAATTGCATGTGATTAGTTTACTGGTGTTGTAGGGGGTGTGTACACTACATGCTCACTCACAGATGATGTTCACACACTACACCATCTTTCACCTGCTGAAGTGTCTCTGACGCTTAAATCCTTCTTCTTATGAAAATAATCATGAGAGCTGTGAAAGTGAAGCTCTGATTATGCATTTGTGGTGAATGGAATGTGTTATTATCAATACTAGAATATGGTTTAAGAGAGAGAGAGAGAGAGAGAGAGAGAGAGAGAGACTTTGACTTTTGATGGTCATTTATTAAATCCAATTATTTGTTCACTTTAGCAGCACATCACACATCCACAAGGGAAAGTGAATGAATAAACAGATAAATAGATTTAATAATTAAATAAATAATTAGTCAATTTATAAAGATAGATAGATAGATAGATAGATAGATAGATAGATAGATAGATAGATAGATAGATAGATAGATAGATAGATAGATAGATAGATAGATAAACAAACAAACAAACAAACAAATAAATAAATAAATGGCACATCAAAAAACTAGTTAAAAAACTATTAAAATACACAGGAAGTTAAACAAAAAGTTCATCTGAACTCAGGTGCAAACAGCAGTTCATCATTTAAAATAGTGCACACGGCTCCCCCATAACACCACATCAGCTGGAACTTTTCAAGGTCATTCATATTTTTATAAAAGTTGAAATCAACAAAGACCCTTGTTTTGACCAGTCTCAAAACAAGGGTTACATTAAAAAATTACATTAGCATCATGTTGTGTGTTCTGTGTCACTTTTTTTTTTCTGCTGGTGTAGATGGCCAGTTTCGCCTGGCCCAGGATAAAATTGACCAGCTGACACTTGAACCTTTCTTTTCTGGTGTATTTAAAACCAAGGATAAAAACCTGTGGGGTAAAAACCGTGTTAAAACGCTCAAAAACACTCGCTAAAACACTAAAAAGTGGACGAAGTCTATAACAGTTCATAAAAGCATGAAACACTGTCTCCCTCTGTAAACAAAAAGAACACTCGTGTGACCTCTGGGTTTAAAATACAAATAAAACATTAACAGAGACAATGCCATGCAGTATTCTCCACTGCAGGTCACCTGTTCTTTTAGTTAACGGTGGTTTGTACAACGTTCGCCACTCTGGCTTTACATCATCATTCAGCCCATTGGACACTGTGCCAGGGCATGTCTGCCCTCCCGTCTAACCATCTCTTGTTGTAAACTTTGACACACAGTTTGTAGAGGCTCTTACCCAAGGCTGTGTTAAGGCCTATAGCTGTTCTTTCCCCATCTCCAAGGAGGGGACCTGAGACCTCTGACAGATTGGATACAATAGTTAGAACTGGATTGAGCTCACCCACCTCAGAGCTGACCACCCCTGTGCAGTAGTACCTGAGCTGCATGCGCTCCTCAGCTGTGAGTGCTGACCTCCACCTCTGTAAAACCTGTGCAATCATATGTACAGACTTTACTTAGCTTTGTTCCTACATCGTCTTTGTGAGCAAAGTCTGGCCCTGACAGTTGCACCAAGTGTCACAGTCCTTGTGGAGATCAACGCTCTAGTTAGGGCTGAAGAGATCCTGCTGGTGACATTCAGCCGAGTGCCATGGATGAGAGGTTCATCGAGAAGCCAGCACAGTGACGAACAGTCCTCCTTCTGCAATCTGAACTGGTTAAAAACTTTAAAAATACCTTGATAAAAAGCAGGTAATCCAGTTAAGCTTAATTGCTTTGTGTCCATTAAAAACAGTGACCTGTCCAGACCCCATCCTCCCACTGTGTGTAGTATTCCATTCGCAGCTGCTCTCCATGAGAGGTTCTCTGGGCCAGTGAGGAGCTTCTGTACATGACAAAGACGAAAAGCCACAGTCCTGCTGGATAAGTGGATAAGTCCTTATCCGCTCTCTTCCTTGGGTAGGTATAGGATGCTTTGTGGTAACCATTACAGCTTGTCCCAGAAGAAGTCCACCATCATGGCCTGCAGGTCTGCTAGCAGTTTTGGAGGGGGGTCAATACAGGCCAGTCTGTGCCATAACATTGCAGCAACTAGATTATTTACAACCAAGGTTCTACCCTTATATGACATCTTTGGAACGAGCCACTTCCATTTATTCAGACGTCCTTTTAGCTTTTCACTTATGCCCTTCCCAGTTTTTCTTAACACAGTTGCTGTCTCCCAGGTACACTCCCAAATATTTAAAACCACCTGTTCTCCAGGTCAAATTATCTGGGAGACATGGTTCCCCACCTTTCCAATCCCGACTAATATCGCTTCACTTTTGTTCCAGTTTACTTTTGCAGAAGATATCACATTAAACTTAATTATGATGTCAGTTAAAATATCAATGTCTCTTTGTTCAGTCACCATCACAACAACATCATCAGCATAGGCAGAAACACAGTATGGGGTATTAGACCTTGGTATAGACAGACCAGAAATCTTGCTTCTTATCTGACATAGTAAATGTTCTATGGCTAGAGTGTATAACATGCCAGACAGAGAGCAGTCCTGCCTAATACCCCTATACACTTTAAAAGGCACAGATAAATCACCGTTAACTTTCAGTACGCTCTCAATGTCGCTATACAGCACCTGGATCATGGCCTTGAACTCCAAGTTGAACCCAAAAAAGTCCAGTTCCCTAGCTGACTCCTCGGTTATTTTAGGAAGATTCCTGACAAAATCTTCCTCCACCTCTTGCATAGCTGCAAGCTCACTCATGTACAGCTTTGAGTAAAAGCTGACTGTCTGCTTGCGAATTTCAGTAGGATCAGTTACAAGCTCCCCTGAATCTGTACGCAAAGCATGTATAGACCTTTTCTGTCCATTTTTTTTCTCAAGACTAAAGAAGAACTTGGAAGGAACGTCCATCTCTGTTACGCTTTTAAAGCGCGAACGGACCAGCACCCCCTGTACTGTTGTGTCCAACAACTCACCCAACGCATGTTTTTTCTGTTTGAGAGCCTCAATATGGCCTCGATTTCCTGTGGACTCCACCAAATCCTGGAGTTCCACTACCTCAATCTCTAGAGCTCTCAGTGATCTGGTGATGTCCTTAGTCACATTGTGAGCGTACTGTTGACAAAACATTTGAATGTGCACTTTTGCCACATCCCACCAATCTTGCAGTGATGTAAAAGTCGGCTTCTGGAGCCTAAAAGCATCCCAAAAGAAAATGAAACTCTCTCTAAAATTAATATCATCTAAAAGACCAGCATTAAAATGCCAGTAGGCACTACGTGGCTTTACATTGCTCTTCTTAAAACTGCACTGTACCATAAAATGATCTGAAAAACCTACAGGATAAATAACACAGGACCTAAAAATATTCAGCTGATGTTTAAAAGTGTAAAAACGATCAAGCCTTGCTAGTGATAGGAGGTTATCTTTACAATGAGACCAGGTGTATTGTCTCTCTGTTTCATGGAAAGTCCTCCAAACTTCACTCAGGTCATGTGTTGTGATTAACTCACACAGGCGAGAGGAAGCATGAGGTTTTAAATGGTTCCTATCTAAAACGTCTGCAGTGCAGTTAAAATCCCCACCAATGATTAAAACTTCACTATGGCTACAGGAACCAATGACAGTGCTTAAATTGTTTAAGAACACCATTCTCTCCACACTTAGGGTGGGTGCACTAAAAGACGGTGAAAATAAAAGGGCAACACCACCGCTAAGAGAAGTATTGTGACTTAAAAACACAAGTCCCTTCCACTCACTCACCCAGTCTGAGGAGTTTCCAGGATCGCTATGAGTTTCCTGCAGGAAAACAACATCCACGCGCTTGTGTCTCACCATCTCATACACTGCTGCTCTCTTTCTGTGGTCCCACTGATGTTAAGGGTTACTGCAGTGATAGCACTCTTTATGAAATAATAAAATGTCACCCATTGTGCAATCAATCAGTTGGTAAAGCATAACAGAGCTCAGTAGTCAATAAAGAACTGTTCTTCCTAAGTTTGGTCACTATGGACTTCAGACGATAAATTTCAGTTTTTTCAAACACACCACACCGCATTAACTTTTTAACATCACAAACAAACTGTTCAGTGTCGGGGAAATATTCTTCATTATTCATTGACATTTTGCCCTTGGTGTTTTTTAAAAACGCTGATATTTCTGCTGCAGTGTAGACCGTCTCCCTTTCGTCTGACTGTGAGCACTGTGAACAACTTGAGTCTGTGGAGCCACCATCACTCTCTTCCACGTCTGACTCGTGTTTTTTAGCCTGCTTGTTGCTCTTACTTTTAGATTTTTTCTTGCGCTTAGTGGGGACTTTAAAAACAGGTTCTGCTTCCATCTCAGCATCTGTACCTCCATTATCGAGACTGTCCCATTCCTCCACCTGGCTTATCTGAAAGGGCAGCTCAGATGTTGTTTCGCCCATCTCTTTATCACTTTTCATAGGATCAGATACTCCTGCTTTGTCCCCTGTGCGTTTCGCCACAGTAGCACCAGAGTTGCCTCCGCTGAGCCCCGTCTCAACCGCAGGGGGAACGGTCACGACAGGATCCAGCATGGAGGAGACAGCAGCTACGAGCTTAACCGCAGGATGGTCAGCTGTAACAGACTCAGCCACTGGAGAAACCGATACAGAGGGCCCATCTCCCTCAGTATCACCACTTTGAACATCTGGGCTAGTCTGCTCAACCTGCCTGTCTGTTGCCCCATTCGTTTTAACCTTCTCTGGAAATGCACGAACCAAGTGTCCTGATTCACCACAGTTGAAACATTTCATGCCAGAGTCAGTAGTCACAAACACAGTGTAGTCAAAGCCATTCACGCCAAATTTCATCGCCAAGTCTAGCTCCTCCACGCCATTATTTAGCACCAGTCTCCTAATGGAAACTATCTTGAGTTCCTTAACTTTGGTGCTTTACTGCCCATGTGGATCTTTTTTATAGGAGAAACCATTTTGCCATAGCGGGAGAGCTCTTTAGCAATGGTGTCAATTTTCAAGAAAGGAGGAATGTTTGACAAAATTATTTTCTTCGATGGAGTACTGAGAGGAAGCACCGTTACCAGGGAATCATTAATGACCACTTTCTGTTTAACAATCTCATTCACTTTGTTCAAAGAGTTCAGAAAAATCACAGTGGCACTGTTCATACGGGAGGCAGCTAAAATGTTGCTGTACCCTACCACCTTCCCAACTGCCAACACACACTCCTCCACGCTAACGTTACACGCAATCCTCACACCATGCTGCCGTGTGAGAGACTCGTACACGCTATCATCCACCTTCTCCATGTTCCCGCGCAAAGTGTGCCGAAATGCCGGCTCACTCCTTACCGAGAAACACACAAACACACACTAACACACAAACACAGCTCCTCACAAAACACGCAAACCAAACAACAACAAAAAAATAAATTAATTGCCAAAAAAGACAATACAGTTTTGAAATCGCTTGCAAACTCGCTCACGATGCTCAACTCGCTCATTCACATCCGCGCATGCGCAGAGAGAGAGAGAGAGAGAGAGAGAGAGAGAAAGAAAGAAAGAAAGAAAGAAAGAAAAGAAAGAAAGAAAGAAAGAATAATCAATTAATATTTTTTGTAAATATGTAAATTTTGCTAAATTAAAAAACTATTTATTAGTGTGTTAAGGTTTTTCTCTTCAGTAAACACAAGATGGTGCAGTCACTTATCTTATTGTGGGTTAAGTTCTAGAGACACTACCACACAACCTGCTCACATTCTCTGAGATGATGGAAGCTACTTTTCACAGTAAAACCTTTGTGACATAGAGTATACTTGTTCTTCTATCATACATACTGCTGATATAATATCCTAACCCCTGCCCTGGTTACTCTTAGTGCCTAAGCTAATTTCAGAGATACCATTCTGATTAAACAACACAACTGTCCACTTAACACTAAACTGTCATAAGAATAAATAATCATCTAATGTCATTTCACTGACAAGCAAAAGTACCTGCTGTGTCAGAAACACAGAAAACTGGAAATATATTTGCAAAACTGCCTTTACTCTTCTTTCTCTTCTTCTGATGCTATTGTGAGAACAGGAAAGTTTTATTTTTTAGATTTAAAATAGAACTTTATTTCCTACTTTCAGTATGTGTTTACTTAAATGTGCTCTGGACAGGTTTCCCATATGAGGCTGAATGTAAAGCCAGGATGTTTCAGTAAGAATCAACAATCTGACAACAACATTGGTGACACTGTCATGTGATGCTGTGGGGTGGAGCAATTTTGAAGCTTTATGGTGTTAACATATTAGATTACAGAAAGATCTCCACTATTTTCACTGAGCTAAGACCAGTCATCATGTTCACTGTTATATTCATGTATCTGTGGCTTTCACTAGGTGAGTTAACATTGACTTTTTGTTATTGCAGAAATATTAACTATATTATATTAAATATTAGTCTGTGTGGTGATGCAGTGTGAAAATGCAGAGTGTGGGTCTGACTTAAGTATTTCCTGTTGATTATTTAAAGTTTATGTTCTCTTCTCTATGACAGGTGACTCCATGGCAGATTCAATAGAGCCAGATTTCCCTCATAAAGCTGTAGATGAAGGTGATGATGTTACTCTGTCCTGCAGATACAAAAAAAGTAGTACATCAGACAACCTGTACTGGTACAGACAATATCCAAAATCTAAACCTGAGTTCCTTCTTCAAATTGTTCAAAAAGGAACTACAATTTCCAACACTCAACTAAGAATGTCTGTTAAAGTTGATGATAAACAAGTGTATCTGAACATCTCCTCTGCTGCTGTATCAGACTCTGCTCTATACTACTGTGCTCTGAGACCCACAGTGACAGGAAATCCAGCTGCACTGTACAAAAACTTTCACACAGTTTTGCTACATGCCCTTTTGGGGAAGTCTCTCTATCTTTCTCAAGATTTATAAAGAGTTTATATTATTATAATATTTGATTATTAGTAGACAGTTCATTCATTCATTCATTCATTCATTCTTCTTCTATTCTTCTATAACTATTCTATTTTGTCCAGGAAACCAGATGTTACATTAGACAGAAATTTAAACAGAAAGGTACTCAGAGGGTCCAATTGGGACCATTTCTGAACTTCAGTGAAGCAGCTGAGGCTCTGTACAAGTTCAGGAGTTAAGTAAAGTAATGTTCTGAAAATTATTATTGTCATAATTTGTGAAAAAAACAAACAATCAAACAAAACCATGGCTTCTTTTTCCCAGCAGGCTTTTTTATGTGCAAATTGGGATATAGTTTTAAGATTGAGTGAAAAATAAATAAATAACTAAGTTCAAACAGAAAAGACCTTGGTGTGTTAAAGTCTCTTTCCTTTCACCACAAGATGGTGGAGGCTGTTATCTTATTGTTGGACAAGTACTAGGATTCTGTTTACATCCCCCAGAGATGCTGACATTATGATTATGAATACTTTACACAATTATAAAGACTACAGCTATTCTTCAGCCTTACATAGATAATACTTTTATATATAAAAAAGTCTAGAACCAATCAGAATGTTTTAATAATCTCTGCTTGTACAATCAAGCTAATTAGTGTCATTTTCAACACATCATCAAGCCTTGAAAGGAGTTTGCTTGAATCCAGAAAGGAAACTGAACTTGTAGTAGGGCTATACATGCAATTTCTGTAAAAATGAAATGTACATGTTCACTTGCAATGGGATGTTTGTCATGAGATAATATAAATACTACACTCTTTATTTGTACACAGTTTCATGCTTAAATGAAAAATAATGATATAAAAATCCAACAGTACAGATGATATTGATAAAAAATGATAGATTAGAGAAAGAAAAGAGGCTGGTTTGTTCCTCACCACAGTAAAATACTCCTCAACTGTTTGTAATCCTATTTAATAAACAGGTCATTAGGTCTACACACACCTAAATTTCCATTTCCCATCCTGCATTGTACCAGACTCCACTTCCCACAATGCACACTCACTTCCACATTCATTAGTTCATTTATTTTATTGAAGTATTTTTCATGCTATCAGTTTGTGTTTGTTTACCATGTGCTCAGGAAAATTTATCCATGTGGTGCTGAATGTAAAGCCAGAAAGCTTCAGTAAGAATCAACAATCTGTCAGTAACATTAGTGACACTGTCATGTGATGCTGTGGGGTGGAGCTTCATGAATGTTTATAATGTTAATATATCAGACTGCAGAAATTTTATTTTCATTTATAAGCTCATCCATCATGTTCACTGTTATATTCATGTGTCTGTGGCTTTCACTCGGTGAGTTAACATTGATTTTTGTAGATTCAGAAATTGTTTTTAATTAGATTTAATTAGTCTTATTAGTTATGTAGTATATCTGCGTAATTTAACACTGCAATGTGTGTACTTTCATTCGTTTGTGTTAAAGCTTGACACAGGAAACCTGCTCTCCACATAGCAATATCTCTACAGATGGTATAACCACTACAGAACAATTCTGGGGTTTTTTTAGCAGTGACTATAACTGCCTTATTTATTAGTGCATCATTTGTTTTCTGCTCTTGTGCACAGTATTCACAGTAAAATAAAGTCAATTCAGTTTAAGTTGAACAATGGACACTGCTACAAACAAGGAGACCACTCGCGTGCGGTGCTGCGTGTGCCGCTGTCAAACCTTTATATCCTTTTATTTAGGAATAAATATTTTACAATGATAAAATAGCATGTCTGATGCAATGGTTTGTGAAGTAACAGTGTTTTTGTTCTGTGTTGTACTGGTTACTCAGTTCACTCTCACTGATATTGTTAAGTAATAATCTGTAAAAAGTTATACTACAACTGCATCACTTCCTGGGTGTGGCCTTCTAGAGACGTGTAAAGTTCAGCACATACAGCACTATTATACAGAATCCTCACAGAGCTGTGTTCAGAAATGGATCAACTATACAACTTACTGTACATAGTGAGATACATACCACTGATTCTCACTCTAGTTACAGGTAATTTTCAATCAGTTATTAATTATTACAATGATATTTAATCAGTTAGATAATTGCATTAATTAATAAGCATGTTTGTATTAATCTAGTAATTTCTTGATTCCTTAAGTCAATATTGGAATTACAAAAAATACTTCACTGACATGTTTCTTTATGTTTTTGTCACACCAGGTAGCTTTGCAGATAAAATTGAGCCAACAGATGCAAACATTGTCAGGAAAGAAGCAGAGACTGTTATTCTGAAATGTTCATATGAGGCAAGCAGTGATCGTATTTATCTTTACTGGTACAAACAATATCCTAACAGCGCACCACAGTTTTTACTGTATAAAGGTGCAAGGTCAAATGCAGGTGTTGATAGCACTCCTGATGATCCTCGACTTGATTCGAAAACAAGCAGAGACTCTACTGAACTTACTATCAGAGGTCTAAAGCTCTCAGATTCTGCACTCTATCATTGTGCTCTTAGAGTAGCAGCACAGTGATACAGAGTCACTGAAAGGCTTTACAAAAACATCAACATGGTATATTAAGTTTCTAAAACCACAGAAGATGAAAGAGACTCACTTTACCAACTTATCAGTTAACCACAGACACAAACAACATTTGTGAAAACATTTGCAGCTGGAGCTAATAGCCTAAAAAGAAACATGAGGGATTAACACAACAATACTTTAATTCATAAATCTACATCTACATTCATTTATTAAATGTTTATTCTGCATGTTCATTTGAACAGATGTGAGTTTGATCATACAGATATAAAAAAATAATAAAAAATTAGTGAAAAGGTTTGATTGCACATAAGGGTAATGTCTATAATCTTAAACATAATTATTTGATGGAGGGATGATGACTCTAGCCTTTTGAGCTTGTCCTCTGTTTTCTTATTTGTACTGTGATGTAAACGTTCCAACTTAAGGTGGACTGCTGACACTAAATTTCCCCTAAGTCTGAATGAGTGTGTGAATGTGTCTGTGCATTTTGTCCTGCATTAGACTGCTGTATCATCCAGGGTGTATTCCTGCATCATCCCTAGTGTTGCTGGGAGAAGCTCCAGATTCACCTGCCCAGGACAAAGCATGAATGAATGAATGAAGGTGTGTATATATAATGTATATAGACAGTTGTGGAAGTGTGACGAGGATAAAGTAGTTACTAAAAATAAACTCTGATTGAATGACCATTCATTAGGTTGCAGCTGCAGCTTATGGATCTGGGGCTTGGTTTTACTGTAGTTTTAGCATACTAAGATTTGCTAATTGTCTAGTAGATGAGAAAGAGTTGCTGTGTGAGGTAAAGCAGAGTTGTCATGAATATGAATAAATATGATGTTTATTTCAAAAGATAAACACAAACTAACTAAACACTCAGGATAACAATGTTATTATGCCCACTTGGTTTTCTTCACTATTGCTGATATTGCTAAGTCCTTTAGTTTGCAAGTTACAAACCAAAAGAACAAGTATTTTAATTAAGTTGCTTAATAATAATTTGTTGTAAAGGTTTCTGTTCCTCTGCAGCTCTTTTTCTCTATAGACAATATTCTGTTTGTGAGACCTGTATGATTGTAATTAACACCAGTGCAATCATAGCTCCAGTTTTGTTCTTTGGTCACTACACTTAATTAACCCTACTGAATAAAATCAGATGGAAAAATATTTGAAGTGAACTGGAACAGCGATTTAGTCCAGGAACTCTATGGAACTCTGTATGGGAAGGCTATACAAAGAAATGCAAAAAATACTAAATATATACATTATATAATATTAATTATAGTTCAGAAGTTTATTTATTAATGTCATTAATAAATAAATTACCTTCAATTACCTTAAAAACCAAGTCTTTCTTATTTCTCCACAAGATGGTGTAGTGAGTTATCTTATTGTGGGTCAGGTGCTAGGACTCTGCTCACATCCTCCAAAGATGTAGACTCTGTTATAAATACTTCTTTGCAGAATAATATGAACTCTAATAAACATGCTTCATCACAACAAACAAATAAATGCCACAAGTCAAGACACTACTTATAAAATATAAAAACTAAAATATTTACTAATTTTAATTGTTAGTAAATTTGTATAAAATTGAATAAATACAATAATAGAATAATTTCTTTGTTTACTATGTAAACAGTTTCAGTAGAGTTTCCCAAACAAGGCAGAATGTTTCAGTAAAGATCAACAATCTGTCAGTAACACTGGAGACACTGTCATGTGATGCTGGGGGGTGGAGCTTCGTGAACATTTATCATGTTAATATTTCAGAGTACAAAAAGACTTCAGAAGCTTTTAGCTTTCATTCAGCTAAAATCATTCATCATGTTCACTGTTATATTCATGTGTCTGTGGCTTTCACTAGGTGAGTTAACATTGACCTTTTGTTAGTTTATATATTATGTGTTGTTTATTAATTGTGTGCTGTTAGAAATCATGATTTCTGTATGTAATTCTGGCTTGATTCTGGCATAAAGTTTTGAATTTTTCTTATTATTAAAATTTGTGTTGATTTCGTGATTAATTAGTCCAAGGCAAAATATGAGTCTGACTTTTGCAGTTTAGGCTTTATTATGTAAAGTTTAAAAACATTATGTTCTCTTCTCCATGACAGGTGACTCCATGGCAGATTCAATAAAGCCACTTTTCCCTCATAAAGTTGTAGATGAAGGTGATGATGATACTCTGTCCTGCAGCTACAAAGACTTCAGTGGTACTGTAGAGAATCTGCAGTGGTACAGGCAATATCCAAAATCTAAACCTGAGTTCCTTCTTTATATTTATCAAAATGGAGATCTAAGTCCCAACACTCCCCCAAGAATGTCTGTTAAAGTTCATGATGATAAACAAGTGGATCTGATCATCTCCTCTGCTGCTGTATCAGACTCTGCTCTATACTACTGTACTTTATGATTACACTTTACACTTTATCTGTTGTAAATACAAACTGCACATACCTCTCTATGCACACTCTGACATAGCCTTATTTATTGTTGTACATATTTACATATTTATCTGCAACTGTTCTGGTAGATGCTAAACAGCATTTTGTCACTATGTACCTGTACTTTGCAATGACAATAAAGTTTTATCTATCTATCTATCTATCTATCTATCTATCTATCTATCTATCTATCTATCTATCTATCTATCTATCTATCTATCTATCTATCTATCTATCTATCTATCTATCTATCTATCTATCTATCTGCAGATGTTAAAGGACGCCAGCCTTCTAAGGAAGTCCAGGTGGCTCTGTCCTCTCCTGCACAGAGTGTCTGTGTTGGCAGTCCAGTCCATTTTATCATCCAGCTGTACTCCAAGGTATCTGTAGGTCTTGACAAACTCCACACAGTCACCGTTGATGGTCACAGGCTCCGGTTGAGGCCTGGGCCTCCTGAAGTCCACCACCATCTCCATGGTCTTTGTTGTGTTGAGGTGCAGATGGTTACAGTCACACCATGCAACGAAGTCCTGTATCAGTTTTCTGTCCTCCTCCTCCTCATAGCAAGGTTGGGGATTTTTCAGGGTGGATCTGGGGCTTGGTTCCACAAGGTTTAAAGCTGTAGTTTTTTTTCATACTAGGCTGTGCTAATGGTGTAGTAGATGAGTGAAATATTACATTGCAGTATGTAGTAAATATGAATAAATATGAGTTGGCAGAGCTACATTTGGAGACATCTGAGACAGAAAATCAAATATTATTATGGTTAATGTAACTGTGTGAAGTGAAATATTGGAGCTGAAATTAATGAATGGATATGAGATTAAAGTGCAGACTTTCAGTTTACTCTCACTTTACTAAACACACTCTAAGTGAAAACCAATGCACTAGAGATGTTAGAAGATGGTGTAGTGAGTTATCTTATTGTGGGCCAAATACTAGAACCCTGCTCACATGCCCAAATATGTAGACTTCTGTGATTATACATAATTCTTTGCAAAATAATATAGACTCTATCTGTTGTTCAATCCTACATACATAGTGCTAGACCTATATGTAGAATTTGCAGTTATTACATACAATATCATTAAAAATGTTTGTCTTATATTTGTAATATATTTGTCTCCAGCAAGGACAAGCACATTACAGCTGCATTGAATAAAATGGGCTCTGGACAGATTCTCTCATCATAGGATAAGAAACTTTACCCTTTCTTTATAAACACAGTTTCATGTTTAAATGACCAATCAGCAGATATGAGATCAAGTCAACTAGTTTTACACAGCGGTTTTATTAAGCAATGAGTTAAATGACAATAAAGAATAATAGATAACAGAAAGAAAAGAGCCTGGTTTGTTCCTCACATAATAAAATACCACCTCATGAAAATGTAATTCTATTTAATAAACATGCTTTCAAATACCTTATTGTCCAGACACCACTTATAAAAAATAAAAAAATAATAAAATCAAATATTTACTCGTTTTAATTATTAGTATTATTTTTTCCTGCTGTCAGTTTTGTTTTGTTTTTTGTTTACTATGTAAAGAGTTTCAGCACAGTTTCCCAAACAAGGCTTAATGTAAAGCCAGGATGTTTCACTGTCATCAACACTGGAGACACTGTCATGTGATGCTGGGGGGTGGAGCTTCCTGAACATTTATCATGGTAATATATTAGAGTACAGAAAGAGCTTTTTCATTCAGCTAAAACCAGTCATCATGTTCACTGTTATATTCATGTGTCTGTGGCTTTCACTAGGTGAGTTAACACCTTTTGTTAGTTTAGATATTATGTATTGTTTATTAATTGTCTGGTGTTATAGAAAGCATGATTTCTGTGTGTAATTCTGGCTTGATTGTGTTAAACTTTATGTTCTCTTCTCTATGACAGGTGACTCCATGGCAGATTCAGTAAAGCCACTTTCCACTCAGAATGTTGTAGATGAAGGTGATGATGTTACTCTGTCCTGTGAATATGAAACAAGTGCTACAGGATTCTACCTGCACTGGTACAGACAATATCCAAAATCTAAACCTGAGTTCCTTCTTTATATTCACCAATATGGAGATCTAAGTGCTAACATTCCCCCAAGAATGAATGCTACACTTAAAGATAAGAAAGTGGATCTGATCATCTCCTCTGCTGCTGTATCAGACTCTGCACTATATTACTGTGCTCTGGCGCCCACAGTGACAGGAAATCCAGCTGCACTGTACAAAAACATTGACACTGTTTTCTTTCTCTCTCAAAATGTATATTTTTAATTTAGTTTATATTACTGGTAAATGTTGTATTATTTAGAGACAGCTCCTTTCTTGATGGGATGCCAGTCTTTCACAGTGCATCATGCACACACATTCACAATCTCCTTCACTCTTAGGGGCAATTTCTAATTAAATTAGAAGTGCACTAAAGACAAGCTATGGCTCCAGATATATAACATTGAACTATATATAGCATCTAGGATAATTCACTCAGACCAGTGATGAGGTAATGAGGAAATCTCCAGAACTAAGGAATGAGTTTGAGGCTTTGCAGGATATAAGAATTAGACCTCTCATGCTTTGTTGCTTCTGTTGGGATGGAGTATATCTGTGTAATTTAACACTGCAGTGTTTTGTCAATTCATTTCATATGTTGTGTGTACTTTAATCTGTTTGTGTTAAAGCATTACACAGGAAACCTGCACTTCACATAGAATTATCTCTTCAGATGGTATAACCACTACAGACCAATTCCTGGTATTTTTACACAAGTGACTAGAACTGCCTTTATTTATTAGTCCATCATTTTTTTTCTCTTGTGCACAGTGTCCAGTTTGAGTTCAGTTCAATTCAATTCAGTTTTAACTCTGAACACTGTTACAAACCCAGAGACCACAGATTATTAGGTATGCTCTTGTCATGTAATGTTTCTGAAACAACCAATACAGTTTAGTTATTGAGGTTTATCACTGTTTTCAACAACTCTTTAAAACAATAACATGCCCAAATACAAACTCAGCAACATTTAACATAGAAATACATTGGGAGTTATAAATCCATCACACTACCCAGTGCTGTAAATGCAATTTTATATGATCTAATATAAAATTATTAATAGAGAAGATCTGGATGACGTGGATGACCAGAAAAAAATGAACCATGTCAAGCATGTCATATAAACATACATACATATATAAATATGTATAGGGATGTAGTTTCTTTACAGTTTATATGATTCATTGTAACAAATGTTTATTCATCTATTCAGACAGTCATTATGCATGTACACACAACTGCATGTTACTTTGCTGCATTTAAGCTAAGACAATGTCCTGATAATATTTGACCTGATTATAATACTAGTACTCATGCTTTACTGACAACATATTTTCATCCGCTAACATTTTTAAGCTGCAGTTGCAGGACAGTAAGCAGCTGCTTATATTGTTTATGAGGTAGAGAGGGTTTGTATGCACTTATCATGTATGTATACATGATTACACCTACATAACTATAACTGCTGTTGGTAGTGTCAGGAATCACTGGGACAGTTCCACTGGAGAGGTGCTGACAGGTGGATCGGCAGAGCCTGCTTTTCTGTTTGTTTTCCCTTGCACTTTGTGTCACACCCTTCCTATTGTTCTGTCTTCCCACCTTGTCACTGTCAAATGTTACTTATCCACCCTGTTATACCAGCTGTTTTTAATATCAATAAATCTATATTAACATGATGTACTAATTTCTATTTGAATGTTTTGAAGTGATTCATATTGTATGTGTATATTCATGTGTAAACAAGATTCAGACAAATTCATCTGAAATGCATTTAAATACAAATAGTTTAATAAGAGAAGCTCTGAAGAAGCAAACTACAGAATATATGAGCAAAGAATTGTGTTTAATAGAGAAAATGTATTCAGTCATAGCTTTATTAACTGCTGTTTATATTCTTATTGTATTATCTGACTGCAAATGAAAGAGAAAAGAACAATAATTCCCGACTGTGGTTATTCAGCTGTAGTGGAATAATGTTGTATTGTGTTGGAGACAGTTCAGTGAAACTGTGTGAAGTGGTGATCTGTATACAGTTACAGCACAACAGTGTCACTTCCTGGGTGTGTCCTTCTAGAGACGTGTAAAGTTCAGCACATACAGCACTATTATACAGAATCCTCACAGAGCTGTGTTCAGAAATGGATCAACTATACAACTTACTGTACATAGTGAGATACATACCACTGATTCTCACTCTAGTTACAGGTAATTTTCATCAGTTCATCAATTAATTAATGGAATTAACTAATATTCATAGAATTAATTCATTTATTTTTAATGTCAGTGTTTTTGGTGTTACACAAAAAAAGATTTTTAGAATGTTTCGATATTTGTATTATGTCTTTATTAATCATTTTTCAATACAACAGGCAGTTCTGCTGATAAAATTTGGCCGAAGGACAAAGATGTCAACATTGTGGGGAAGGAAACAGACACTGTTACTCTGAGATGTTCATATGAATCAAGCAGTGATAGCATTCTGCTTTACTGGTACAGACAATATCCTAACAGCGCACCACAGTTTTTACTGTATAAAGGTGCAAAGTCAGCAAGTTCAGCTCAGCACAACCCCTCTGGCTCTCGATTCAATACAGAAACATCCCCAGACTCTACTGAACTCACTATCAAACATCTGCAGATCTCAGATTCTGCACTCTATCACTGTGCTCTTACAGTAGTAGCACAGTGATACAGAGTCACTGAGAGACTGTACAAAAACCTATGAAATAATTCATTTGAAGTTCAATATTTAATATCAAAGATACTTCCTTTAGCAACTTATCAGTTAACCACAGACACAAAAGACATTTGTGGAAACATATGCAGCTGAAGAAAGAGAATAAAATAAAGAGGCACTGGGTCACTTGTTGCTGGTGTGTACTGTTTAATATTTAATTCATTGTACTTTGCTGCAGTTTTTCCCCATGATTAATTCGAATGAATTTTCATTCATGTATATGTACAAACACAAATTAGGATTTGTCATGTATTCTAAGAGGCACAATATTGTACAACTTGTTTGGGGATTCACAACATTCAGAAGTGTCTAATTTAAGAGGTGTAGTATAATCTAGGGAAGGAGAATAATATTTTCAAAGGTGTCCCAAAGTAACATTGTCAACCTTGCAGAAAATATCCCAATGGCATTTTCCCCATTGTTCTCTTAAAGGTTTTGTGGAGGACAGGGGAGTCAGGGAATCAAACCTGAGGTAAATTTTATGCAATGTGCTTGATGATGATGATACTTATGTATTTTGATTTCAAAAAAGCACTTGTCTGGTGCCTCTATTGTCTTGGACTTCCAAATGTCATCAAAATGCAGACAAAAGCCATAAATATCATTAAAATAAGTTCAGGTGCTCTAACTGGCAGACTGTTACAGATTTGCAGTTGCAGGTCACCATGTCAACATGACAGATGAAGAATATCAATATTGTATTTATACTACACACTTATACTGATCAATGCGTACTGTATCAGTGGCCGAGCAGAAGATACTGAATCAGAAGCAGTAGGTACTGATAAAGTCATTGAAAAGTAAGGAACAGGTGTGCAGCGGTGGGGCGGTAGGGTGCATACAACGTTAACAAAAACACATGGGAACATAATTAAACCCTGCCAGACCGCCCTCTGGTGTCCTGACAGGGAACTGTCCAGCAGTCCATGACAGTAAATGCAGTCAGTCTGCCTAAAGATTTCTAAAACCTGGTTAGTTATGCTGCATTTCTCATTCTATAAATGTCACACTTTGATCAGTTTAATTATGTCTGTGATGGACCTGTACTGCCAGAGAGAAGAGCTTACACACTCTGTACAGATGGCAGTGGATAAAGTGTTAAAATGTTTTACTGACCTAAACAGAAGACGGGAAATTTTGCCAACAGAGCATAATTCCCAGGCTGTAACACAAACATGTTAATATGACTAATTATGTATTTACATGTGTATCATTACATAACTGAATTCCACAATGGGTTCATTCATTAATCTTCCTAATCAGAGTCACGGTGGCTCCAGAATCTATCATGGACACACTAGGCATAAGGAGGGAATACACCAGTGGTGGGCCGTCAGTGCCAGCAAGGCCTTCTCTGCTGGCCTAAACAGCAGTGATCTGAATCACTGACTTGCATTTTAATATATTTAATATATTTTTCCATGAAAGTGTACTAAATTATTCCCAATTGTCTATTCTCTACATTTCATAGCTTTTCTCTTGGTTGCGCTGCTTCCAATAGTGTATATTTATGATAAGAGTATTTATCCAATCATATTTCAGTCACTGGCTGACATCATGTGTTGCCAGGGTGAAAGAAATCTGCCTTAAGGCCTTCAGAATCAATAGTGCAGGCGCCCATAGCTTAAAATAAATGGCAATGGAATTGTTAAATTAACCAATCAGATTTCGAGTTGGCGTCACTGGGGCCATCTATCAGGCATACAATTACGTCAGCAATTTCCTTTAATTGGATAATCAGAGAATATATACTTTGCTATTTAAAGGTTGATTAGTATCTATTGTCGTGGCGTCATAATGATGGTATAGAGGAGGATTAATTCAGGAAGGACACCAGTGAAGGCCTAGGTGTGAAATTCACAGCCCACCACTGGAATACACCATATCACAGGTGTGGAAAAAGTACTGAGATTGTACATGTACATGAAGCTTTGCACATTGTCACTATTTGTGTAAGTATTTTCATCTCTACTGAAACCAGTGCTACTTAATGAAAAGAAACCAATTTGTATTTAGTTAATGTTGATTGTTTGCATGAAATGAACCAAGGTCCTGCCACTTAATATTGGCTTCCTTTCATTCCTTTCTGTTCTTTGGGCACATCCCCAAGAACACTGCTTGTTGATGTCTCCTTTCCAACAGAATGGAGTTAGTGAAATTATTACAATAGTCGTCAACTGAAAGTTTAGCATGAGCCCATAGAACAGGAAGATGTACATTTGCAGGGTACAATGAAATTGCATCAGTGCACAACTTCCCTGTCCAGGGCAATCTGGCTCATTGGTCTAGAGTTATGATTCTCGCTATGGGTGTGAGAGATCTCAGATGAGCCCTTCCTATATTGTTAACATGTTACATGGAATAGCCTGAGTGGGACAAAACTAATGGAAACTTGGAGTGCCGGCTGCTTGGTTCTCATTTGGAAGCTTGTTTATCGAGAGGTCCAAGGAGGTGCAAATCCCTTGGTGTATTTCACCAAATAACCTCTGAAAATCAAAGCTCCAACCGTGAGCCTATCCCAGGAATGCTGGGAGTAGGGTGGGTCCTTGGATTGAAGCATCTTACAGGACACCATGCTAAAACACTCATTCACACCTAGGGGCAATCTAGATATATCAGCTATTGGCATGTCTTGTGGCCATGGAGAGAGCATCCAAAACTCCACATAGTGAGTAATCTGTGGCTCAGAATCAAAGCAGGGATGCTGAAGCTATGTCAAGGTGCTACTTATCTACTTATCTACTTGACTAACTAGCTGCTGTAGCTCACTAGTGTGTGTATTATTTTATGCAAATTTTAACAAAATATAGATGATTCAGAACTTAGCCAACTGCTTGCTATCGGGTTGCAGACGTAATCTGGTGACTTCACACGACTTCATGTCACAGCTAAACAGCACAGCAGGACCTTCATCAAACTGGGCAAAAGAGACATGCTTTTACTTGGACCAAAGTCTGCAGTGAATTGTCGTATTGCATCCGTCTAAAATGTGCACATAATAAAAAATACCAGCATAAATGTATGCCAAAAATGATTCACTGTAAAAAAAAATGATTCACTGTAAAAATTAAAATATGTAGCAGGTAAGCAAATGTTCACTAGTGATAGAGATTAAGGAGCACATTAATGCTAGTCTGTTTATCACAGAGGATGTAAGACTTGTTCAAATTTAGATGGTGTTCATACCTTCAGAAACAAATGGGACTCATTTTGTCAAGTATTTGTTTACACCAGCATAGTGAATCATTTTATATGGGTGTGTTAGGGAGGCTCATTCAGGGTAGATACTGACGTCTGGCTTTAGACACAAACAGATAACTATGGCATTAATGACACTGTGTAGCATGTAGCATTACAGAATATATAAAATTAATCTGAATATATGATTGAATGCAGTTACTATACTACAGACACAATATGGAAACAATTAGTAAAGAGATTCTCATTCTAGTGAACTGCTTAATATTATCACTAAATCTATCAAAATTTAGCCTTAACAGACTTAAACAAGCAATAAAATATATTATGAACATTCACTGCTTGTTGTTTAAACAATGAATTTAGCATATATAATGCCAGAACTGACAAAATATTATTACTAAGTAAAAGTGGGTGGAGCTAGATGTGGTAAGATACAGTTTAGAAAGTTTCACAGAGATCCTGCCATTTATACCTACTGCAAGAGAGACACAACAGTCATGTTACTCTTCTTTATTTTCATAGTTGTTAAAAACATTGGTAAGTCATTTATATTATACACAAACTTTAGGTGAATGCTGGAAATGAGCTGATACCTAAACATGATTAATTAACTTACACAATGAAAGTAGAAATGTTTATGTTGTTGTAATGTTTTACAGCAGGTGCTGTTGACAGCAGCATTACACCAGAACAAACCATCATATCTTCAAGTGAAGGCAGCAACATCACACTGACCTGCACATATGATGATTCAGCTTACTATCTCCACTGGTATCGACAAAAACCTCAATCAGAACCAGAGTTTCTGCTGCTAATTCCTAAATCCTCAGATAGTGTCACTAAAGCTGAACATGACCCACGACTATCCACCAAACTTCGTAAAACGAACAAGAAAGTAGATCTGGAGATCTTTCCTGCTGCAGTATCAGACTCTGCACTGTACTACTGCACCATGGAGCCCACAGTGACACAAAACTCAAACAGACTGTACAAAAAGACAAGCTGCATTTTTTTCTCAGCAGGGGGAGATGTTTACCTGTTTCATTCATACACTTTTCTTTCTTAATTCTCAGACTCTGGTGTTGATTTGCTTTGAATATCAACAATGACCCTCTTACATATGTTGGTAATGCTTATTGGTTGAACAATCAGAGAAGAAATCCTTTAAAAATAAATGTTAATCTTTAATCAAAAAAATGAATTTGTTATTCCCCTGATGTAATAAAAATGTAACACAAAGTTCAATAACAATATGTATTTAAATAATTTAGGATGCTGATTTTTCATTTAACACTGAACTAAATACTTCACTCTTCATTATTTGGCAGATTATAAAATAGCACTTGAAATCACAAGTTGTGGTTGAAATGGAAATGGTTGCTCCACTCCAGACTCTCACTGTGCTGCCACATGTTCACTCAGTCTCCACAGCACTAAGTGCAGTTCTCATAGCCAGTGGTGGCAGCTTTTAGCCCACTGACTTTAGGTAGCTTAGTAAATGACAGTGTAAAGTTCACATGTTAGAAATACCACAAAATGCTATACTATTACAGGTATAATGATAATAAATGCTAATTCTTTGATGAACAGTTATTTCTTTGTTTATTGTGCTTGAGATCTGACGTGTTTAACATATGTTTCTGTGCAGGTTTACTTTGGTCTTGAGTCTTGAATAATAAGAATGTCCACTAGTTTGATTTCCCAGTGTGTTTTTGACATTGATTGAATACTTCAGCACTTAATTGCTGTGGGTTTTGGGAATATGTCTGTTACCCTCTGAGACCCTGCATCTGTGGAACCTGTAAAAGAAAGCAAGATTGTTTAGGAAACTTCTAAGTGAGATTTTTGTTTCAGGTCCCAAGATACAGATGATCCTAATTATATCTGATAATAAATCTGTACTACTGTTAATAATTAGGGGTGAATCAATACTAATCTGTGAACTGCAAAGTGTTTTTGATGATGCCTAATGTTTTCACAGTGGCTTTATTAAGCAGATGGCTTTATCAATTATATTAAAATCAAATGGGTGATGACAAAGTAAAATAGACAAAGACAGAAAAGAGGCTGGTTTGTTCATCACCTCAGTGAAATACCCTCCAAACTGTCCTATTTATAATCACAACAAACAAATAAGCAAACAAACAATGCCCTAATGTGTGTATATTATTTTTTTCAACCACAATATATAGTAATTTAATGATGATTTAATGTTTATAGAATAGATTGATTGTTTTCATTATTAAAAATGACATGCTGTCAGTATTTGTTTACTATGTGCTTAGGATAGGTTCCTCATTCAAGGTTGACTAGAACTCATTCATTAGTGCACTGATTTTTTCTAATGTTTTGTCATAGAATCATTTCATGAAAGTATTTTGGTTTCAAATATTATCTTGTGATTAATAATCAAGTATTTAAGTAAATTTAAGGTCATATTGTGTGTTTACTCCCCTGTTAGGACATGATGTAGGACTTTCTTTATGACCAATTCAGTAGAGTTGAGTTTTATGACTGCTTTCAACATCCTTGTGGGAAAAAAAATACGAAAAGAGAAATATATGGGGGTTATGAAGACATCACAACTATCTAAATATATTAAATTATTAAACCACAGCATATGTAAGTGGCAATCTAGGAGAACATGACATATGTTGCTGTGGCAATCTCCATTAAAATATTCTTATTTTATTAATGAGAGAAAGAGAGAGAGAGAGAGAGAGAGAGAGAGAGAGAGAGAGAGATCCAAACTCATAATGTCAAAATGTTGAGTATAGAACAGTTGTCATGAATATGCATGAATACAAGTAGGTGGAGCTAGAGGTGGAGATGTACATCAAATAGTAACACTGACATTCATTTCTAAAGCTAGAGGTTTGAACTAAACACTCAGGAAAACAATGTTGTTCCTCTTCGTGGTGTTTTTCACTCTTGCTGATGTTGGTAAGTCATATACACTGCACACAAAATATTATGTTTTCTAATTAAGAAGACACAATTTTCCATGTGAAATGTGTCATTTATGATTAAAATATCACAATATTGTTGTTGTTTTTATAGCAGAGGCTGCTGACAATAACATTAAACCAGATCAAACCAATGTATTTTCAATGGAAGGCAGCAACATCTCACTGTCCTGCACATATACTGGATCAGTTGAGAGTCTCCACTGGTATCGACAAAAACCTGGATCAAGACCTGAGTTTCTGCTGCTAACTGATGAAAGCGGTAGTTATGTCATTGAGGCTCAAGCACCTCATCCACGATTGTCCATAAAACCAGATAAAACGAGTAATAAAGTGTATCTGATCATCTCCTCTGCTGCTGTATCAGACTCTGCTCTATACTACTGTGCTCTGGTGCCCACAGTGACAGGAAATCCAGCTGCACTGTACAAAAACTTTCACACAGTTTTGTTATATTGAAAGAAGTTTTGCCAATGCTTTAGAGAAAGTTACATGTCCTTTTGGGGGATTCTCTCTTTCTCTCTACTGATCAGGGTCATGGTTGATATGGAGTCTGTCCCACACATGAGGTAGGAAACACCCTGAATGGGATGTCAGTCCTTTGCAGAGCTCCATACACAAACCCTTTCACATACTTATTTACACATAGTGAATTTATTAGTAAATTTATTACTGTCATGTTTTTTGGAGGTGATGCAAAACTGCACACAAACTGACAGTAACCTGAACTCATCATCAAACTGGGGATCCTGAAGCTGTGATGCAGCAACACTACCTGCTGTGTCACTGTGCTATCACACTGTTAAAATCCTTCTGCTTAAAGTGTTTTCTTGTAGTGTGGTGTTGTGTCATTGTTATTATAAAGAACAATTACTTATTTTAAGTATTATGTATTTTGACAGCCCAACTTTAACAAGCCATGAACATATTTCACCAAGCAATGTTTAAATCTTTTATTTACTTTATAATCTTGCATAGGCTGTTGTCACTGAACCTTTCATTCTACAAAATTGTAATTGCATGTGATAAGTTTATTGGTGTAATAGGGGTGTGTTCACTACATGCTCACTCACAGATAATGTTCACACACTACACTATCTTTTACCTGCTGAAGTGTGTCTCACCCTTAAAATTTTCATGAATGTGTGTGTGTGAGTGTGTGTGTGAAAGAGAGAGAGAGAGAGAGAGAGAGAGACAGAGAGAGAGAAGGAGAAATTTTAAATTGATAAATTATAAAACTATTTATTAGTGTGTTAAGGTTTTTCTCTTCAGTGAACACAAGATGGCGCAGTCACTTATCTTATTGTGGGTCTAGAACTAGAGCACCACACAACCTGCTCACATTCTCTGAGATGATGGAAGCTACTTTTCACAGTAAACAATTGTGACATAGAGTTTACTTGTTATTCTACTAAATAGTTTATTTATATTCTTCTTTATAATGGGCAGTTTAGCAGATTAAATTGGGCTGACCGATGAAGATGCCAACATTTTCAGAAAAGGAACAGACTCTGTTATTCTAAAATGTTCATACGAGTCAAGCAGTGATTACACTGAGCTTTACTCTTCTTTTCCTTTTACCAACTTAAGAGTCATGCTTTTCTCACAAGATGGAGATATTTACACTTTTACATTCACTTCATCATCAACCTGTAACATTAACCATCATTTAACCATCAAATGTAATATTTTAATGGACACAATATTAGAGGTTAACTAATGTTGTATTGTTTGTAGAATAAAGCCCAAATTGCACTTCACTAACAACTCCTCATACAGCTAGTTTGTTGTGTAACTGGTTATTATTGCATGGAACCAGTGGACACTGTGGATCAGAAACCCAGTAAACGCTCTGTTCTGGACATTCTTGTACCATTAAAGTTAGAATATTAATGCTACATTTGATTTATTTGGTTTATTCTAGATGGAATCTGAAAAATACATGCAAACAACATGACTATGTCAAATGGATTAGTTTTAAATGTTTGCTTACTATAGAAACTAGTTTGGAGTTAAATGGAATATTGGTTCCAGATGTAGATGCAGACACCACTAATTTAATGTGTAATTAAATAACTTTAATTACTTTATTTACTGTAAGAGGAATAACTAATAAACTAAGGTGCAGAAATAGACAAAAGATCAAAAAGAGAGCAAAAGGTAAATAAAACATCCAAAAATATCCAAACCAAATCACACAGAAAGTTGATCAGCAACAGTGGAATAGTTCTGTGTTGTATTAGTGACTCAGTTCATTGTCACTGATACTGTGAAGTGATGATCTGTGTAAAATTATGCTCCAACAGCATCACTTCCTGGGTGTGTCCTTCTAGAGACGTGTAAAGTTCAGCACATACAGCACTATTATACAGAATCCTCACAGAGCTGTGTTCAGAAATGGATCAACTATACAACTTACTGTACATAGTGAGATACATACCACTGATTCTCACTCTAGTTACAGGTCATTTATTTTTCATCTGTTATAATAATTATTACAATGATATTTAATCAGTTAATAAATTATATTGATTAATTACCATATTTGTATTAATCTAGTCATTTTTTTTATTTTTTATTATATGATTTGCAAAAAATACTTCACTGATATATTTCTTTATGTTCTTCTTACACCAGGCAGTTTTGCAGATAAAATTGGACCAACGGATGAAGATGCCAACATTGTCAGGAAAGAAACAGAGACTGTTACTCTGAAATGTTCATATGAGGCAAGCAGTGAATACATTTGGCTTTACTGGTACAAACAATATCCTAACAGCGCACCACAGTTTTTACTGTATAAAGGCGCAAGGTCAAGAGCAGGTTATGAAAGCACTCCTGATGATCATCGATTAGAGTCGAAAACCAGCAGAGACTCTACTGAACTTACTATCAGAGGTCTAAAGCTCTCAGATTCTGCACTCTATCTTTGTGCTCTTAGAGTAGCAGCACAGTGATACAGAGTCACTGAAAGGCTTTACAAAAACATAACAATGGAATATCTAAATTTATAAAGCCACAGAAGCCCCTTTACCAACATATCAGTTAACCACAGACAAACAACATTTGTGGTAACACATGCAGCTGGTGGGGAAAAAATGAAAAGAGATTAACATAACACCTACACAAGAATCATAGTATATTCACAAACATCATGCTATTTTAATGACAATAACAGAATTGTTTTATCAGATGTTACTGGGGCATAGTATGGGCAATTAAAAAATGTACATTTTCCTTTGCTTTAAACTATACTCTTAAATACCTCATGTTAAGTGTATATTTGTTTGTTTGCTGCATGTTTACTGTTATATTATGTCTACTATTAGTCTTATTGTCATATTCTGTTCATCTTTATTATGGCACTATTATGTCTCATGTCTATTTTGTCTATTTTACATGCTGCTGCTGTAACAAGTTCCCTTTAGGAGATTAATAAAGTGTCATATTATCATGACCTAACACTGTGCCTGACTGTGTGCCCTGACCATGTCACTGTGTCTGGAACCATCACTATACCCTGACCTGACACTGAGCCTGGATCTGTCACTGGATTTTAGACCTCTAGCTTTCTTAGGTTTTGCATGTAGAGAGTCTCAAAAACACACAAAGAATGTACTTAGATTTAATGTTTGATTGATAAATGAAAAGGTGGCTGGTTTAATGTGATGAATACTCACTGGATGTGAACATTTCCCTGCTCAGAGGTACACTCCACTGGACTGGACAAGGCTGGATTTTCAGACACTGAAACATGTAAATGACCCTGTAACTACTGTCAGGCTGTTTATAGTTAAGAAATCATGAACATATTTAATAAATGAAGTGA
Source organism: Hemibagrus wyckioides (assembly GCF_019097595.1). Taxonomy (NCBI): domain Eukaryota; kingdom Metazoa; phylum Chordata; class Actinopteri; order Siluriformes; family Bagridae; genus Hemibagrus; species Hemibagrus wyckioides. Next base: position 540,114 of record NW_026690807.1, on the reverse strand, counting down.
TCGATAATCATAAACAATTGAATTTTCATTAGGTCCATTTCATTAGGTGGTCATGGGTTTGAAAGTTCAGAGGCTGGCTCAATCTGAACTTTCACACCCATGACTACTGGCATTGCTAGCACCTTCATCTACCAGTTTGACTACAGGAACACATTTCCACTGTAATTATCTATGACATTATTACAGTCTATAATGGGGGACTCTTCTAAAGTTAATTAAAATGGAAAGAAGGCTAAACTTAACCTTTAAGATTATCTCTAATGTTAGCTCACCATGTTAATTAGATGATGTTTATTCAGTTGCTTCTGCTAACATTATGAATAATAGCATATCATATTTTCTTATGCTATAGTTGTTTTCAAGAGTAATGTTCTGTTAGCTTTTCATGCTAAGTATAACTGAAACCATTGTTTAGCTAATGTTAGCTAGTTACCATGAGGAGATAATTATACTAGCTGAGATGATAATGCTGACTAGCCAGAGCAGGTTAATGTTGGTCTACAAAAAAGTTAAAATTTAGAAATTTCGTAAATGTAACATTATCTTGTTTTCAAATGTTCTTAAAACTTTAATGCCTTTAAAGCCATTAAAAAAATTGTGCTTTTTACAAACAACCAAAAAGTTTCTATGTAAGACTTCCAGTTAGCATTTTCCAGTTATTTTTGCTAGCTAGCTTGAATTCCTCAAGGCATATATTGCAACTGTTATTTAATCTCATTTGTAACGGTAAAAGTTATGTATTCATTTATTTCAGGATTTGTTTGTTCTCTGATATAACTGTGAGAATATAGCTTGCAAGCTAACATTAGCTATGTCTGTTTATAACAGTAGCTTGCAGAGTCAAATGCTGCACTCATACAGTAGTTCAGAATTATCAGCTAACAAAAACACAAAACCTCTTGTTACCTATACAGCCTGAATACAGGTATAGCTTTTCTATTACAATTTCTACTTGAAATAAAGTAGAAAAATACTTGAAAATGTATTTAGTTTTTAAAAAGTTAGTATGAAAGGTTAAAGTATTGTGAGTTCAAAAGTCCAAAAGATGTGTTTAAGAGGTGAAGTCAGATGCAGTGGGTTGATCAGCAACAGTGGAATAGTTCTGTGTTGTATTAGTGACTCAGTTCACTGTCACTGATACTGTGAAGTGATGATCTGTGTAAAATTATGCTCCAACAGCATCACTTCCTGGGTGTGGCCTTCTAGAGACGTGTAAAGTTCAGCACATACAGCACTATTATACAGAATCCTCACAGAGCTGTGTTCAGAAATGGATCAACTATACAACTTACTGTACATAGTGAGATACATACCACTGATTCTCACTCTAGTTACAGGTCATTTTCATCAATTCATCAATTTACTATTGGAATTAACTATTGTAATTCATGTTCTATAGAATTAATGTAATTTAATGTCTTACATTATTTTTGGGGTATGTTGGGTATTACACAAAAATATTTTTAGAATGTTTTGATATCTGTATCATATCTTTATCAATATTCTCCTGTATAACAGGCAGTTTCGCAGATAAAATTTGGCCGAAAGATGAAGATGCCAATATTGTCATGAAGGAAACAGACACTGTTACTCTGAACTGTTCATATCAATCAAGCAGTGATGACATTTGGCTTTACTGGTACAGACAATATCCCAACAGCGCACCACAGTTTTTACTGTATAAAGGCGCGAGGTCAAGAGGTGATGATGATTACAACCCCTCTGGCTCTCGATTCAATGCAGAAACATCCCCAGACTCTACTGAACTTACTATCAAAGATCTGCAGATCTCAGATTCTGCACTCTATCACTGTGCTCTTAGAGTAGTAGCACAGTGATACAGAGTCACTGAGAGACTGTACAAAAACCTATGAAATAATTCATTTGAAGTTCAACGTTTAATATCAAAGATACTTCCTTTACCAACTTATCAGTTAACCACAGACACAAAAGACATTTGTGGTAACATATGCAGCTGAAGAAAGAGAAAATAATAAAGAGGCACTGGGTCACTTGTTGCTGGTGTGAACTGTTTTATATTCATTGTACTTTGCTGGCCAGTTTTTCCCATGATTCATTTAAATTATATATATATTATATTCATTTACATGTATAAAAACAAACTAAGATTTGTCGTCAACAATTCACAACATTCAGAAGTGTCTAAATCAAGAGGTGTAGTATAATCTAGTGAAGAAAAATATTTTCTAAGCTATCATAAAATAACATTTTGTCAATCGCTCAGTGTGATGCAGTAATTACAACTAAAACGTTACATCTAAAAAACCCTGGCATCACTCTGCCCCCTGGTGAGACATATTCTGATCAACAGGGTCAGCTGCAGGAAGTGTGGAGCTCCACAGGCTATGACAGTAAACTCCTTCAGCTTTATCTTTCAGCAGATTACCATCTCTATCATGCTGATCTTTAATCTTTTACTGTTAATGCTTCTACTAGGTATGTTCATCTTAATATTAGTTCTTATGACCAAGTTGGGACATGAAGTGTGAGAAATAGCACAGGGTTATATATATAGGAGGTAGAACAGAACATGTATGTGATGCCACAGCAGTGAGTTAAGGTGATATATTGTGATGTAGTGATATGTACAGACAAAACCAAAACAAACCTAAACAAAAAAAAGCCCTCGTGCCAGTGAATACATACAATGTCTCAATATTTACATGTGCAAAGAAAGATTATATACACAAGGCAGCAACGATTAACAAGAAGCAGATCAAACTTGTAGTCAAGGCAGGCAAAGGTCAAAATCAGAACAGTAAAACACAACACTGAATCTCAACACACACACAAGCACAACACACCAAGTGAGCATTGAAGTTGGGGTTACTGGCTTCCATCCCAGCCTTGGCAGAAGTGTTAACTGCTGGAGCTGAAGCAGTAAGGAGGGCTAGAGTACAGAGGGGACCAACCTGAAGGACTAAACACATATAAGACAGAATATACAACACAACCTCACAGGATGTAACACTTCATATTAGTTCCAAGATGTTTTCATATTTCATTTACTTCATTTCTCTTTTTAGCACAGGGAGCACATCAATTCAAATGACTGAGCATCTTATATGCATTTTGGTGAGAGGCTTCATGTGGTTTAGAGCTGACCTATTGACCTATTTAGAAGATGGGACATTTAGCCAACAGAACATAATTCCCAGGCTGTGACACAAATATGTTAATATGACTAATTACAATTTGCATTAATATGTGTATCATTGCATAACTAAAGTCCACAAAGGATTCATTCATTAATCTTCAGTAAACACCTGACCAGGATCAAGGTGATGGTGATAGGGTCACTGTCACTATATTTAGTAAAAATCAGCCTTAAACAACATTCAATAAATTCTATTATGAAAATTCATCTGACAGAGCTGACATGACTATGAGTAAGTAAAAGTGGGTGGAGCTAGATGTGGTAAGATACAGTTTAGAAAGTTTCACAGAGATCCTGCCATTTATACCTACTGCAAGAGAGACACAACAGTCATGTTACTCTTCTTTATTTTCATAGTTGTTAAAAACATTGGTAAGTCATTTATATTATACACAAACTTTAGGTGAATGTTGTAGGAACCTGATACCTAAACATCATTCTTTTTAAAAAAAATTAACACCCTTAAGCAATGAAAGTAGAAATGTTTATGTTGTTGTAATGTTTTACAGCAGGTGCTGTTGACAGCAGCATTACACCAGAACAAACCATCATATCTTCAAGTGAAGGCAGCAACATCACACTGACCTGCAAATATGATGATTCAGCTGAATATTTCCACTGGTATCGACAAAAACCTCAATCAGAACCAGAGTTTCTGCTGCTGACTTCTAAATACACAGATGGTGTCACTAAATCTAAACACGACCCAAGAATATCCACCAAAGTTCTTAAAAATGAGAAGAAAGTAGATCTGGAGATCTTTCCTGCTGCAGTATCAGACTCTGCACTGTACTACTGCGCCATGAAGCCCACAGTGACACAAAACTCAAACACACTGTACAAAAAGTCAAGCTGCATGTTTTTCCTCAGCAGGGGGAGATGTTTACCTGTTTCATTCAAATACAGGTTTCTTTCTTATTTCTCAGACTTTGACATTCATTTGCTTTGAATTTCAACAATGATCCTGTTACATATGTTGGAAATATTTATTGGTTGAATAATCAGATAAACAAATCCTTTAAAAATAAATATTAATCTTTAATCAAAAAGAATTATTAAGGTTCATGCTGTTATTTTCCTGATATAATAATCAGAAGGTAACAAAAATTCAATAACAATACATATTTAAATAAGTTAAGATGCTAATTTTAATGTAAGACTTCACTCTTCATTATTTGGCAGCTTATAAAATAGCACTTGATCCAGCACTGATATTAGCCAGTCAGCTTTCTCAGGCAGCTGTGTGCTCCTTCTGTCTGTTAGTGTTGGTGTTACATGTTATTTGTGATCAGTCAAGAGCTGACAGCACAAGTTAGCAAGTTCATTAATTGTGTTGAACAGAAAAGACTTCTCTGCTCTAAACCCTTTGAGTTGACAGAAAGATATTCAGCCAAAAATATCTCACTAAATCACAAGTTGTGGTTGAAATGGAAATGGTTGCTCCACTCCAGACTCTCACTGTGCTGCCACATGTTCACTCAGTCTCCACAGCACTAAGTGCAGTTCTCATAGCCAGTGGTGGCAGCTTTTAGCCCACTGACTTTAGCTAGCTTAGTACATGACAGTGTAAAGTTCACATGTCTTTTGGTGTTAGAGTCCTGTGACACAGCCCTGACCTCTAACTCCAAAAATATGTATAATGGGTGTAGGAAAACATATTTTGAGGTCACTCAAAAATCTATTCTAACATATAGCACTATTATACAGAATCCTCTGTATACAGAGACTCAATTTAACAACTTTTTGTTAAAACTCATTTGTGAAAACATTTGCAGCTGAAGGAAATGTGGATTACTGAGCGTTTAACACAAATACATTGTTCTTCAAATGAGAGACAAAAATTCTTTGTGCAGTTGTAAAGTTTATTGCCTCTAATATAAAGGCACTACAAAGCTATAAAAACACACAAAAAAAGAACATGAAGTTGATTGTTCACCTCAGAAGCATATTTGAGTTATTATAAATCCAACTATGAAAAATTGAGAAGACAGAATATAACTAGCAACATTGATACAAAAATGTGGAAGATAATTAGCGTGCTGTCTGTTAGCTTGATGATAACATGTATTGGGAAGCGCCATAGACATGCTAACAGAAATTAGCATTGGCGTCACGACCGAATAACACGTAAAAACCAGAGAGTGAAAATGAACCATGATTCAAAAATGAATTCAGAATGTGGTCGTACTTACAGGCATATGTTTCTATGATCTAAAATAACTTTAAAGTCTGTAGTTGTGTACCGCTGACAGTTTATTGTGTCTTTCATTACAACTGTAACTCTTCACTGTTCACATATATTACTCAGATTCCTAACTGCTCACACTATTTCACACAACAGAAAATTATAGTATTAGCTATTATAAATCACACAAGCTGGCAAACTGTTAGAATATAACACATAGAGGACAAGTATTTCAAGGCAAAGGAATGGAGAGAGAGAGAGAGAGAGAGAGAGAGAGAAAGAAAGAAAGAAAGAAAGAAAGAAAGAAAGAAAGAAAGAAAGAAAGAAAGAAAGATCAATTAATATTTTTTATAAATATAAAATTTGCTAATTTATTAGTGTTACTTTTTTAACAACTATTTATTATAAGTTACTTTTCACAGAAAAACCTTTGTGACAGAGTATACTTGTTCTTCTATCATACATACTGCTGATATAATATCCTAACCCCTGCCCTGGTTACTCTTAGTGCCTAAGATAATTTCAGAGATATCATTCTGATTAAACAACACAACTGTCCACTTAACACTAAACTGTCATAAGAATAAATACTCATCTAATGTCATTTCTGTGACAAACAAAAGCACCTGCTGTGTCAGAAACACTGAAAACTGGAAACTTATCTGCAAAACTGCCTTTACTCTTCTTTCTCTTCTTCTAATGCTATTGTGAGAACAGGAAAGTTTTATTTTTTAGATTTAAAATAGAGCTTTATTTCCTACTTTCAGTATGTGTTTACTTAAATGTGCTCTGGACAGGTTTCCCATATGAGGCTGAATGTAAAGCCAGGATGTTTCAGTAAGAATCAACAATCTGACAACAACATTGGTGACACTGTCATGTGATGCTGTGGGGTGGAGCAATTTTGAAGCTTTATGGTGTTAACATATTAGATTACAGAAAGATCTCCACTATTTTCACTGAGCTAAGACCAGTCATCATGTTCACTGTTATATTCATGTATCTGTGGCTTTCACTAGGTGAGTTAACATTGACTTTTTGTTATTGCAGAAATATTAACTATATTATATTAAATATTAGTCTATGTGGTGATGCAGTGTGAAAATGCAGAGTGTGGGTCTGACTTAAGTATTTCCTGTTGATTATTTAAACATTATGTTCTCTTCTCTATGACAGGTGACTCCATGGCAGATTCAATAGAGACAGATTTCCCTCATAAAGCTGTAGATGAAGGTGATGATGTTACTCTGTCCTGCAGCTACAAAAAAAGTAGTGCATCAGACTACCTGTACTGGTACAGACAATATCCAAAATCTAAACCTGAGTTCCTTCTTCAGATTGTTCAAAGAGAAACTACAACTTCCAACACTCAACTAAGAATGTCTGCTGAATTTGATGATAAACAAGTGTATCTGAACATCTCCTCTGCTGCTGTATCAGACTCTGCTCTATACTACTGTGCTCTGAGGCCCACAGTGACAGGAAATCCAGCTTCACTGTACAAAAACTTTCACACAGTTTTGCTACATGCCCTTTTGGGGAAGTCTCTCTTTCTTTCTCAAGATTTATAAAGAGTTTATATTATTATAATATTTGATTATTAGTAGACAGCTCATTCATTCATTCATTCATTCATTCATTCTTCTTCTATTCTTCTATAACTATTCTATTTTGGCCAGGAAACCAGAAGTTACATTAGACAGAAAGTTAAACAGAAAGGTACTCAGAGGGTCCAATTGGGACCATTTCTGAACTTCAGTGAAGCAGCTGAGGCTCTGTACAAGTTCAGGAGTTGAATAAAGAAATGTTCTGAAAATTATTATTGCCATAATTTGTGAAAAAAAACCAACAATCAAACAAAACCATGGCTTCTTTTTTCCCAGCAGGCTTTTTTATGTGCAAATTGGGATATAGTTTTATGATTGAGTAAAAAATAAATAAATAACTAAGTTCAAACAGAAAAGACCTTGGTGTGTTAAAGTCTCTTTCCTTTCACCACAAGATGGTGGAGGCTGTTATCTTATTGTTGGACAAGTACTAGGATTCTGCTTACATCTCCCAGAGATGCTGACATTATGATTATGAATACTTTACACAATTATAAAGACTACAGCTATTCTTCAGCCTTACATAGATAATACTTTTATATATAATAAAGTCTAGAACCAATCAGAATGTTTTAATAATCTCTGCTTGTACAATCAAGCTAATTAGTGTCATTTTCAACACATCATCAAGCCTTGAAAGGAGTTTGCTTGAATCCAGAAAGGAAACTGAAGTTGTAGTAGGGCTATACATGCAATTTCTGTAAAAATGAAATGTACATGTTCACTTGCAATGGGATGTTTGTCATGAGATAATATAAATACTACACTCTTTATTTGTACACAGTTTCATGCTTAAATGAAAAATAATGATATAAAACAATACAGATGATATTGATAAAAAATGATAGATTAGAGAAAGAAAAGAGGCTGGTTTGTTCCTCACCACAGTAAAATACTCCTCAACTGTTTGTAATCCTATTTAATAAACAGGTCATTAGGTCTACACACACCTAAATTTCCATTTCCCATCCTGCATTGTACCAGACTCCACTTCCCACAATGCACACTCACTTCCACATTCATTAGTTCATTTATTTTATTGAAGTATTTTTCATGCTATCAGTTTGTGTTTGTTTACCATGTGCTCAGGAAAATTTATCCATGTGGTGCTGAATGTAAAGCCAGAAAGCTTCAGTAAGAATCAACAATCTGTCAGTAACATTAGTGACACTGTCATGTGATGCTGGGGGGTGGAGCTTCATGAATGTTTATAATGTTAATATATCAGACTGCAGAAATTTTATTTTCATTTATAAGCTCATCCATCATGTTCACTGTTATATTCATGTGTCTGTGGCTTTCACTCAGTGAGTTAACATTGATTTTTGTAGATTCAGAAATTGTTTTTAATTAGATTACTTAGTCTTATTAGTTATGTAGTATATCTGCGTAATTTAACACTGCAATGTGTGTACTTTCATTCGTTTGTGTTAAAGCTTGACACAGGAAACCTGCTCTCCACATAGCAATATCTCTACAGATGGTATAACCACTACAGAACAATTCTGGGGTTTTTAGCAGTGACTATAACTGCCTTATTTATTAGTGCATCATTTGTTTTCTGCTCTTGTGCACAGTATTCACAGTAAAATAAAGTCAATTCAGTTGAAGTTGAACAATGGATACTGCTACAAACAAGGAGACCACTCGCGTGCGGTGCTGCGTGTGCCGCTGTCAAACCTTTATATCCTTTTATTTAGGAATAAATATTTTACAATGATAAAATAGCATGTCTGATGCAATGGTTTGTGAAGTAACAGTGTTTTTGTTCTGTGTTGTACTGGTTACTCAGTTCACTCTCACTGATATTGTTAAGTAATAATCTGTAAAAAGTTATACTACAACTGCATCACTTCCTGGGTGTGTCCTTCTAGAGACGTGTAAAGTTCAGCACATACAGCACTATTATACAGAATCCTCACAGAGCTGTGTTCAGAAATGGATCAACTATACAACTTACTGTACATAGTGAGATACATACCACTGATTCTCACTCTAGTTACAGGTAATTTTCAATCAGTTATTAATTATTACAATGATATTTAATCAGTTAAATAATAGCATTAATTAATAAGCATGTTTGTATTAATCTAGTAATTTCTTGATTCCTTAAGTCAATATTGGAATTACAAAAAATACTTCACTGACATGTTTCTTTATATTTTTGTCACACCAGGTAGCTTTGCAGATAAAATTGAGCCAACAGATGCAAACATTGTCAGGAAAGAAACAGAGACTGTTATTCTGAAATGTTCATATGAGGCAAGCAGTGAAGACATTTATCTTTACTGGTACAAACAATATCCTAACAGCGCACCACAGTTTTTACTGTATAAAGGTGCAAGGTCAAATGAAGGTTATGATAGCACTCCTGATGATCGTCGACTAGAGTCGAAAACAAGCAGAGACTCTACTGAACTTACTATCAGAGGTCTAAAGCTCTCAGATTCTGCACTCTATCATTGTGCTCTTACAGTAGTGACACAGTGATACAGAGTCACTGAAAGGCTTTACAAAAACATCAACATGGTATATTAAGTTTCTAAAACCACAGAAGATGAAAGAGACTCACTTTACCAACTTATCAGTTAACCACAGACACAAACAACATTTGTGAAAACATTTGCAGCTGGAGCTAATAGCCTAAAAAGAAAAATGAGGGATTAACACAACTATACTTTAATTCATAAATCTACATCTACATTCATTTATTAAATCTTTCATTTGTTCATGTGTTTATTCTGCATTTTCATTTAAACAGATGTGAGTTTGATCATACAAATAAAAAAAATAATAATAAAAAATTAGTGACAAGGTTTGATTGCACATAAGGGTAATGTCTATAATCTTAAACATAATTATTTGATGGAGGGATGATGACTCTAGCCTTTTGAGCTTGTCCTCTGTTTTCTTATTTGTACTGTGATGTAAACGTTCCAACTTAAGGTGGACTGCTGACACTAAATTTCCCCTAAGTCTGAATGAGTGTGTGAATGTGTCTGTGCATTTTGTCCTGCATTAGACTGCTGTATCATCCAGGGTGTATTCCTGCATCATCCCTAGTGTTTCTGGGAGAAGCTCCAGATTCACCTGCCCAGGACAAAGCATGAATGAATGAATGAAGGTGTGTATATATAATGTATATAGACAGTTGTGGAAGTGTGACCAGGATAAAGTAGGTACTAAAAATAAACTCTGATTGAATGACCATTCATTAGGTTGCAGCTGCAGCTTATGGATCTGGGGCTTGGTTTTACTGTAGTTTTAGCATACTACGATTTGCTAATTGTCTAGTAGATGAGAAAGAGTTGCTGTGTGAGGTAAAGCAGAGTTGTCATGAATATGAATAAATATGATGTTTTTTTCAAAAGATAAACACAAATTAACTAAACACTCAGGATAACAATGTTATTATGCCCACTTGGTTTTCTTCACTATTGCTGATATTGCTAAGTCCTTTAGTTCGCAAGTTACAAACCAAAAGAACAAGTATTTTTAAAAAGTTGCTTAATAATAAATTGTTGTCAATAAATTCAAATAAATTGGTGTATTTATAGTAAAGGCTGTTGACAACAATTCATCCACCCAGAATACACTGTTTAATGTAATCACAATCATCTTTAAGTAACCAAACATAACTATAAAATAAATACATATCAGTTTCTGATTGCCAGTGAAATGTAGTTAGAGTGAGAATGTTCTTTTAGCTGATTGTTTATAACAGACGTGTTCTTGAACATTAATGAGGAAAGGCTCAGGTGCACAGTTTATTCTCCTCTTGATCAATAGATGAAGAAAATTGTTGGAGGAAAAGTTTCTGTTCCTCTGCAGCTCCTTTTCTCTATAGACAATATTCTGTTTGTGAGACCTGTATGATTGTAATTAACACCAGTGCAATCATAGCTCCAGTTTTGTTCTTTGGTCACTACACTTAATTAACCCTACTGAATAAAATCAGATGGAAAAATATTTGAAGTGAACTGGAACAGCGATTTAGTCCAGGAACTCTATGGAACTCTGTATGGGAAGGCTATACAAAGAAATGCAAAAAATACTAAATATATACATTATATAATATTAATTATAGTTCAGAAGTTTGTTTATTAATGTCATTAATAAATAAATTACCTTCAATTACCTTAAAAACGAAAAAGAAGAGCAAAAAGATGGTTTAGTGAGTTATCTTATTGTGGGTCAGGTGCTAGGACTCTGCTCACACTTGTAGATGAAGGTGATGATGTTAATCTGATAAAATCGGTCCGTAGGATGAAGATGATAACATTGTCAGTAAGGAAACAGACACTTTCTTATGAGTGAAGCAGTCATTGTGTTTGGCTTTAATTGTACAAACAATATCCTAACATTTTATTTCGGGGGCCCCTCTGTGCCACCAATATCACTAATTATAACTAATTATTGTCATTTTGTATAATAATCATTGTCCATTGACAGATATAAAAAAAAAGACGATGTCATTTCATGTACTCTTGGGGGCCCCTGGTGGCCACGGGGCCCTAAGCAGCCGCTTAGTTCGCTTATGCCTTGGGCATAACCACTTCCTGACTCAGTATCTGACAGTCAATATTACTAATGTAATGTTGTATAATATTTAGGAATGATCATAAAATTATCAAAACTTCCGCGGATTTCTGCAGGACTTGAAGAGCTGGACACTGGGTGAGATCGCCTGTGCTGCGGGTCTGTCAGTGTGTGTGTGTGTGTGTGTGTGTGTCTAAATAGTGCCCTTTGCACTTACCCATTTGTTTTGGGTTTTCTGTTTGTTAATGTATTAGTTATCACAGTATGCATTTGGGGCTGCTATTTTATTTTATTTCATTTTTAAATGGACGGGTTTTTTTAAGCTGTAGCTGGGCTGGAAATCTTAGGTCCAATCCAGAAATCACTGGTTACTATGGTTACCGCGTCCTGCGGGGAGAAAGAGCTCCTTCTGACGACACTCAGCCCCTCACGGTAGGACGATCTTTATCCTTTAATGTCACACTGATTTTACAATAAATATACAATAAACAATACATATACAATATAATATAACATAATATACAATACAATGTAATATTTACCCCAGTAGTAGGACACCTTTAAGAACCCTGGCTACTGTTTAAAACTTAAACATGCTAAGTCTTGTGATTGGGCAGCTTGCTAGCTAGTGTAAATAATAAATTATAGATTAATGTTATCTACTGAGAGAGCTTGTCTGTTTGTTGTAATTATTACACAATTGTTTGGGTCAGTTGATGTAAATATAATATTTAGTTAGCCTGCTAGCAAACTTGCCTACTGGTGCTAATGCTAAACTCCTGAACCAAGCTGATGAGCTCGGCTAACGAGAATTTATTTCCACATTATAATATTTACCCCATCAAACAGATCACTTTTCCCAACCCTGAGTACTGGTTTCACACTAAATCATGATTAGACTAGTGATTATCCAGTTAGCGCCCCAAAGGACTTGGTTACAGATGTATGTTATCTAGCTAGCGAACCTCGCTAATCATTTCATTTACACAATATCATATAGAGTGTAAAGCTTGCTGAACTCGGGTGAAGGTTTTAATAATTATTCCGTATAATATTTAGATAGATTTCGGATGATGGACTGGGACAGGAGGTTTTTGAGACTTTAATCAGTCACCATGTACGGTGAATTTACACAAGCTAATGCTAATGCTAGATAATGCTAACTAATGCTAATATTTGTCTGTTTATTCTCAGCTTAACTAGTTTACAAACTCACAGGTTCATTAACGTTTCGGCGTTAAAAAAGAAATTTTTGTATTTTTACGTCTCCCTTTTTTTTTAAAATATCAAAATCCTCTATTTCTGGGTGTGGGTGAAAAAAACACTGGTTTATCTACACTGTTAGCAAGCCTGGATAATTAACTTGGTAGCATCATTAAGATAAATATCGTAATGAGTAATGCAAACCTTTTAACCGGTAAACAAACCTTTCCTTTATTTTACTCAAGCTGTTTTTACTGTAAGGAACGTGACAGAATGTTAGATGTGTTATTATGAAACTGCGATGAGAAGAAGCACTTATGATGGGGCGGCGGGAGGAAATGTACAGTACATCATCTTTTTTGGAGAACAGGACATGTTTAGGCTTACATCCTGCTTCGTGTTAAGGTGTAAATTAAGTAGCCATCTAGAACACCATAAGTGAATTACAGAGATTTTTTTGTTTTTTACGTTTTAACAGGATGCAGTTGGCGTACAGCTGGCCTCCGTGGCTCCGATTCGGTTCCGTGAAAGATTCGTTCATTTTGAATGAATCCGTAATATGACTCAGGAGAGATTCGTTCATTTCGTATTGACCGCGCATGCGCAAGATCCTATCTGGTTCTGTGATTCATTCAAGTTAATTCATGATAAAGGCACATGGTTACTTTTTGTTTATTCAGTACACTGTTACTCTGAAATGTTCATATAAGTGAAGCAGAGATAACATTCTGCTTTATTGGTACAAACAATATCCTATAATTATATATCCTGTAATTTATTTTCCATTCATACATTTATTTATTCTTTCATGTGTTTATTATTCCTGTGTGTATAAATGTATGTTACTTTACCAAATGTGAACTAAGATCCAGAACAAAATGTGAGCACTCCAGACCATAATTCCATTGTATAGTTACAAGAAGTTAAAATGGATGAATAAGGAAAGTGTTAGTCAAATTTGCTTTCCTTTTATTGATCATAATGAAATTCATCAAGATTGAGTGAAAATGAAATGAAAATGGAAATTGTGTATTAACATTTGTATTTTCAGTTAAATGGATGTACAATGTCTGCCAAATTTTAAATGGATCAGCAAAAATCCATTCACAGTTGCATTTCCCAGGTCTTAAGTGTTACGACCCTGACCTGTGGAAACAGCACTTACTCTTCACTTAAGCACTTAAGAAGCCCTTTCTCTACAAAAAAATAAGGCAGCATCTTAACAAATTTGGGAACAATATTTTTTTGGACTGATGGTTAATCATTATTCATAGTTTCATGTTTGGTGAAGGTCAAACAGAGTTTATCACAACAAACACCTCATACCAAGTGTCATGTTGGTGGAGGGGTGAGGATTCGGTTGTTTTGCAGCCACAGGCTCTAGAAAACTTTTAATCATTTGGACATTGATGATCTCCACTTTATATTAGAATATTCTTAAGACAAATGTAAGACTGTCCATGAGCTTATGTTGTGCTGAAACTGGGTCATATTAAAGGACAATAATCACAAGCACACCAGCAAATTTGTCTCTTTAAGGATGCTGAATCTGAGGACTTGTTTTTGTCTAGGTTAATGTCAGAAATACAGATAAAAAAGAAAAAGACGGGTTATTCTTGTGTTCTGATATGCTGAAATGCTGTAATGATTCCAAATGAATCTGTGAATTGAAACTGTGAACTATTCCCAGCGTGGTGAGCAATACTTTTGTTTTAAATATATTGATGGTTCTTGATGTAAATAATGTATATATCTATTTAAATTCAGCTCCTGCAGATGGCAGTACATGACATGAAAATACTCTAGAACTGAACCTGATTGGACCTGGACACAACAGAACCATGTGGAGTGTTAAAGTAGCCATGAACATTAAACCTGAACAAAGCTTCAGCACAGATACATGGTGTGTGGAGTGCAGTCCGACTGAAACACTTGAATTACTGCAGAATCTTGAGCTTAATACAAGATGCTTATGTATTTGTGCACATGCTCTCAAACACCACCTTGTTAAGGGTTTTATATTATTATAATTTTATGGGGAATTTTTTTAAAATCCTATCAATCACTACAGTACCTCTGGTGTTTTGTTTAGACTTTAAGGGTGTACTATAAATCTGCTGACGAATTTAATTTCACAATAAGAATTGTTTGTAATTGCAGCAATATATTTTGTAGATTAGAAAAGGTTTAAGTTCATAGAAATAGGAAATACAGGAACTAAATATATGAATCTTTTGCTCATTAAATTCTTTTAGAACATGTGTATTTTACATAATGTGGCAAATCCTGCACTCTGATTGGTTAAAACAGAGGGAAGCTACAGTTGAGGCTTTGTACACAAGAAATGCTTAGATGCTTCACTGAAGACAGAGTAGAAGGAAACTTGACATTTACAGTAACATAAAAAGGAAACTTTCAGAAGAACAGAGGAAATTAAAACATGATGGTTTTCTGTATGTTTCTGTTTTTTACCATGTTCATAGGTAAGCTTATATTTTATATATCCCCATATATCATGTTTAAATGTTTTATAACTAGTAAAGAAATGTTTCCATGTGTGAGTGTTTTAGATTGTAAGCATGTACTGTATGTATACTGTATAATATAAAATGATAATATTCTGAAATAAATGTCCTCTTCAGGTGAGAGCACACAGGACAGCATTACTCCAACATCTTCTGCTGTCTATGGTAAAGAGGAGCAAGCAGTTACACTCTCCTGTGATTATAAATACACTGTTTCTATGAACAATCTACAGTGGTATGGACAATATTCCAATGCAGCACCAGAATTCCTCGTTCTGTTGACGGAATCGGGAGGGAATCAGACAGGTGATACTCCTCATCCTCATTTGCCTGCTAAAGTTCATAAGAGTCTGAAGCGTGTGGATTTGGAGATCTCGCCTGCTTCAGTATCAGACTCTGCACTGTACTACTGCGCCTTGCAGCCCACAGTGACAGGAAAGTCAACTTCACTGTCCAAAAACCTACAGAGACCTCAAACATGAAAGTGTTAAAGAATCACAATAAGAAGAAAAGACTGGAAGCTATGCATAACATCAGCATTCTGATTATTGATCCAATAGAAATATATGTATATAACCATATATGAATACTTTATTTGAACTGAATAGACAAAACATTCTAAGTGAATCCAAATACAGATAGAAAAGTTAGGTGTGTGTTTGAAGAAGCCACATGTTCACTCCCTCTGCAGTATTAAGTGCAGTTCTCATAAACAATAGTGGCAGGTTTGATGGTTTATTTACTTAATGACAGTGTAAAGATCACATGCTGGAATTTGATTATGTTCTAGGAATAAAAATGTGGATATTGTACAACTCTTTTGACAAGCAGCTGATCTGATTTATTTTTATTTTATTTTATGTTTGTTTGTTTGTTTTACTGAGCATGAGATTTAATGTGTTCATCATGTGTGTCTTTGCAGGATCTTTAATATATTTTTGGGAATTACAGGATACCTGAAAGTATGTATAACTAAGAATAAGAACTGTGGAAAATAAAAACACAGTCTCCATCACACAATCAGGAAATAAATAAGCTCCACTGAAATAATGCCCCATAATCAATTCTTGAGGTAGATGAGCTACAACAGCTAAAGACCACATCGGGTTTCATTCCTGTTCACCAAGAACAGAAATCTAAGACTACAGTAACAACCCTGTAAATGACATAAATCATACTAAAATATTTTTTAAAATCCATAGCAACCACATGGGACTCCATTACAGCTTCCTAGTGTCACCCTATCGAACAGATGAGACCTTGTAACAGTTACCAAACCATACCCCACCAGCCACCTGAGTTTCTTTAGCAACCAGCTAATTCAATTTTATTACCAACTGGAATTATTTTTAAACTTACTGCAAATATCACAGAAACTACTTGAAGCCTCATAATATTCACCAAGCTATACTGGAGCAACAGTACAGTTTCCAGCAAAGAAGCTACAATCCTGTAAACTTGACCTATACTGAAACCTCCACCTGATACTAAAGCAAGCTTGTTCTACAAGAATTGATTTTGATCTTCATGTCCACCGAGATTAATGACATATTTGGCCCAATGGCAAGAGCTGCTTGCTTGGTTCACACTTAGCGTCTTGATTCCAAAAAGGTTTGAATCCCACAGGAGCCTCGCTTTATTGTTAACTTGACTTTGTGTAACTGAGTTCCTTTTACTTGGACCCCAGTCCATATGAACAAGAACTGTTAATTACCTCTGAAAATTAAAGCTCCAACCCGGAGCCTAACTCTGGAATACAGGGAGCGGGATGGAGAATGTCACACTTTGTGGAGACATGAACCTCTGAAATATTAATATAATAGAGTACAGAAAGACCTCAGAATATTGTCATTTTACTAACACCATTCATCATGTTCACTGTTATATTCATGTGTCTGTGGCTTTCATTAGGTAAGTTATCATTGATCTTTTCAGAAAGGAGGTAATAAATTAATGATTAATTAGCCTGTGTGATGTTAAGAAAATATAGAATATGAGTTATATAACTCAAAACTAAAATATTATTATGTTCTCTTCTCTATAACAGGTGACTCCATGGCAGATTTATTAGAACCACTTTTCACTCATAAGGTTGTAGATGAAGGTGATGATGTTACTCTGTCCTGCAGCAACAAAGACAGTGGTTCAGTAAACATCCTACAATGGTACAAACAACATCCAAAATCTAAACCTGAATTCCTTTTTTCATCACTCCATGTGGAGGTAAATCCCTATGCCACCACGTCTGTCTGCTAAAGTTGATGATAAAACTAAACAAGTGGATCTGATCATCTCCTCTGCTGCTTTTAATGTTTGATAATATACAATTAGAAGGTAATTTATTCATAATCACACTCTCTGGTATCACCCAGATGAGGATGGGTTCACATTTGAGTCTTCCTCATATCGTCTCACAGAGTTTTTTCTTGCCGCTGTTGCCTCAGAGTTGCTCATTAGGGGTAAAGTTAATTTTCAACATTGTAATTTCTATTCTGAATTTCTGTATTTCTGTAAAGCTGCTTTGAGACAATGTCCATTGTTAAAAGTGCTGTACAAATAAAAATGAAGTTGTACATGGCGCTGCTTGAATATCCCAATCCTCACAAGCAGAACCCGGCTGGAGCTGGTGCATCTCCGGATGCCACTGGAGCCGGCACAGTCTCTGTATGCCTCGGGATGGGTAGAAGAAAGGAAACAATGGAACAGCATTAGCGTAGCTGCTGTTCATAATATTAGCAGTACTAGCTGAATGTGCATTTAATCAGATGTACTGGAGTGCAAGGTTATGGGAAGTGTTAGATGTATGCCTGGCTAAAGAGATAAGTCTTTAGTCTACATTTAAACTGGGAGACTGTGTCTGAGCCCCGAACACAGTCAGGAAGACTATTCCAGAGTTTTGGAGCTAAATACGAAACGCTCTACCCCCTGTTGTGGACTTTTATATTCTGGGAACTACTAGCAGTCCAGAATTTTGTGATCTTAAAGAGTGTGGTGGATTGTAACGTGTTAGAAGACTGGATAGATAGGTGGGAGCTAAACCATTTAGAGCCTTGTATGTGAGTAGAGCTAGTTTATAGTCAATTCTAAACTTAACAGGTAGCCAGTGCAGGGATGATAATATTGGGGTTATATGATCATATTTTCTTGATCTGGTAAGAACTCTGGCGGCTGCATTCTGGACTAACTGTAGCTTGTTTATTGAAGATGCAGGACAACCACCTAGTAATGCATTACAGTAGTCCAGTCTGGAGGTCATGAATGCATGAACTAGCTTTTCTGCATCAGATACAGATAAAATGTTCCTAAGCTTGGCAATATTTCTAAGATGGAAGAAGGCTGTTTTTGTGATATTGTAAATATGGTTTTCAAAGGATAAGTTGCTGTCTAATATTACACCCAGGTCTTTCACTGTTGAGCTAGTAGTAACAGTGCATCCTTCTAGGTGCAAGCTGAATTGTGAGAGCTTCTGTGTACTAGTTTTTGGGCCAATAAGTAATATCTCCGTTTTGTCAGAGTTTAATAATAGGAAATTTTCGGCCATCCAATTTCTAATATCTTTAACACACTCAGTTAATCTAGACCAATTAGATATTTCATCTGGTTTTGATGAGATATATAAAGGCGCACGATCCGGGCCGCTGTCTTCGGGACTGTGCACTGCATTGATCTGCATGGATCTCCAGTGGCGACCCGTCAGTCTTACAGCATCTGTGTCCAACCAACATGGAAATACAGCCCACGGTTGCGAAAAACCTAGACCCAGGGCTAGCTTTTCTTGATCCCCTCTAGCACTCCGATGCATTGCGCGTGCAAGAGTTGTGGTAAAGAGGAGGTTAAAGGGCACACAAGCGACGAGGATGGGATTCGAACCCACGCGTGCAGAGCACAATGGATTAGCAGTCCATCGCCTTAACCTCTCGGCCACCTCGTCAGGTGCAGTTGTGGCACCCACGACCAAATGTCCACAGAGACTGCAACAATTCCGTAGAGGAGTGGTTGTTTGGACTTTTTTTTTTGACTTTTTTTTCCTTATTTTTTTGTTTGTTTGCTGTTTGAAAAAGCAAGGTGTGAAACGGAGCAGCCGGCGTTGACACCAGTTGCCAAACCCTGGGAGCTATTTCAGCACCTGGGTCTGGGGGCTCCGGTACCATGTGAGCTCATTTTTTTTTTTGCAGCCAGACAGCCAGCTAATGGCAACTCTTAAGCACATTTGCAGAAGGCACAGGAGCCACAACCCCTGTAAAGCCTTTGGGGTGCCAGAGCCCACAACCACTGCCTTGAAAAGGCTCAGCTGGCAGCGGTGGGATTTGAACCCACGCCTCCGAAGAGACTGGAGCCTAAATCCAGCGCCTTAGACCACTCGGCCACACTACCCGAGGGCTCAGTTCTTATAGACCTCTGTGGAGAGCACACTGACATACTGTCTGGGTGTGTGGTACACAGGCTGCACAGATGAGGACAGACAAACTGTGCAGAGGGTGAAAAACAGCTCAAAAAATCATCGGCTGCCCTCTGCCCTCCCTGGATGACATGTCCAGGTCCTGCTGCCTCAGCAATATCAAGGCCATCACAGGAGACTCCTCACATCCTGCTCATCACTTGTTTGACCTGTTGCCATCTGGGAGGCGCTTCAGGTCAACAAAGTCTCACACCACCAGACTTACAAACAGCTTCTTCCCCTGGGCCATTCGGACTGCAAACAATCACTGAACACACACACACACACATTCTACCTAATAAAATGTGCAATTCTACTGTGCACTTTAATCTGTCTGTGAATTGAGTACAAGTTATAACTTAATATTGGCTTTGCACAAATTAGATTTCAAGCAAATATATAATTGGGAACATTTTTTTGCAGCTTTATGAATGTTCTGCTTATATTACAGTAGCCCTTTAAAAAAGGGTACAAGTATGCATATGTATGAAAGGAGAGTCCATAACCTGAGGTACTGAGATATTGAGAAGGGTTCAGTATTTATATTAACATATTTTTACATATGTTTCTTTTTTGACATGCACAACCAGTTATTACAACATTATTACAACAATACTAATTCTAACAAAGTCCTGAATATGTACAATATGGCTATATTTGTGGACACCTAACCATCACACCAGTATGTGGGCATTCTCCAAACTGCTGCACAATTGTATAGGATGTTTTTATATTCTTACAAAAACATGTTCCAGCTCAATGAAGATGTTTATTACAAGTTTGGTGTGGAATAAAATGAGTTACCTGCACACAGCCCTGAACTCAAACCCACTCAACACTTTTGGGATGAATTAGAATTCTGACTGCACCCCAAGCCACACATGCCTGATGTTTTAGGGCTGTATGGACACATGGACATACAGTATCTCACAAAAGTAAGTACACCCCTCACGGTTTTGTAAATATTTTATTATATCATTTCATGTGACAACACTGAAGAAACGACACTCTGCTCCAATGTAAAGTAGTGAGTGTACAGCCTGTATAACAGTGTAAATTTGCTGTCCCCTCAAAATAACTCAACACACAGCCATTAATGTCTAAACCGTTGGCAACAAAAGTGAATACACCCCTAAGTGGAAATGTCCAAATTGGGCCCAAAGTGTCAATATTTTGTGTGGCCACCATTATTTTCCAGCACTGCCTTAACCCTCTTGGGCATGGAGTTCACCAGAGCTACAGGTTGCCATATATTTACAAAAATGTGAGGGGTGTACTCACTTTTGTGAGATACTGTATACTGCCACTTACTGAACAATCATCTAATTTTTAATATTATTAGTGTATATTTTGCAACAAGTTTGAAGTAATATCTAAATAAAGCTAGTCTAAGTAGATTGATTGATAATGTTAAATTGCCCCTAGGTGTGAATGGGTGAGCAAATGGCTGTGTGTGTGTGTGTGTGTGTGAAAGAGAGAGAGAGAGAGAAAGAGAGAGAGAGAGAGAGAGAAACAATTATTTTTTTCAATGATATTTCTGCACATATATAAATTTGGTAAGTTATAAAACAATTTTTTTGGTGTTAAGGTTTTTCTCTTCAGTGAACACAAGATGGCGCAGTCACTCATCTTAATGTTGGTCAAGAACCAGAGCACCACACAACCTGCTCACATTCTCTGAGACATAGAGTATACTTGTTCTTCTATCATACATACTGCTGATATAATATCCTAACCCCTGCCCTGGTTACTCTTAGTGCCTAAGCTAATTTCAGAGATACCATTCTGATTAAACAACACAACTGTCCACTTAACACTAAACTGTCATAAGAATAAATTCTCATCTAATGTCATTTCTTTGGCACCTGCTGTGTCAGAAACATTAAAAACTGGAAACTTATATGTGAATGTGCCTTTATTCTTCTTTCTCTTCTTCTGATGCTATTGTGAGTACAGGAAAGTTTTATTTTTCAGATTTAACTGTTAGAGCTGAGAAATAAGGGATTAATTCAACCTTAATTACCAAGGGAAAATACTCATTTCTTCCTCATTCTTAAATAAATCATATTCTCTTCCACTTAGTGATTCTAACATTAATCTGCCTGCTGGTGTTTACACAAACTTTCTCTAATTTAGAGATATCACTAACATATGTAAAATAACATAAATACATTATTTTCCTACTTTCAGTATGTGTTTACTTAAATGTGCTCTGGACAGGTTCCCCATATGAGGCTGAATGTAAAGCCAGGATGTTTCAGTAAGAATCAACAATCTGTCTGTGATAGTGGTGGCTCAAGTGGTTAAGGCTCTGGGTCGTTGACTGGAAGATCAGGGATTCAAGCCCCAACACTGCCAAGTTGCCCCTGTTGGGCCCTTAACCCTCTCTGCTCCAGGGGCGCTGTATCATGGCTGACCCTGTGCTCTGACCCCAACCTCCAAGGATGGGATGTGCGAAGAAAGAATTTCACTGTGCTGTAATGTATATGTGACAAATAAAGGCTGTTTTGTTTCGTTTTCGTTTCGTGACAACAACATTGGTGACACTGTCATGTGATGCTGTGAGGTGGAGCAATTTTGAAGCTTTATGGTGTTAACATATTAGATTACAGAAAGATCTCCACTATTTTCACTGAGCTAAGACCAGTCATCATGTTCACTGTTATATTCATGTATCTGTGGCTTTCACTAGGTGAGTTAACATTGACTTTTTGTTATTACAGAAATATTAACTATATTATATTAAATATTAGTCTGTGTGGTGATGCAGTGTGAAAATGTAGAGTGTGGGTCTGACTTAAGTATTTCCTGTTGATTATTTAAAGTTTAAGAACATTATGTTCTCTTCTCTATGACAGGTGACTCCATGGCAGATTCAATAGAGCCAGATTTCCCTCATAAAGCTGTAGATGAAGGTGATGATGTTACTCTGTCCTGCAAATACAAATCAAGCATTACTACACAAAACTACCTGCACTGGTTCAAGCAATATCCAAAATCTAAACCTGAGTTCCTTCTTATTGTTAACCAAAAAGGAGATCTAATTTCCAACACTGACCCAAGAATGTCTGCTAAAGTTGATGATAAAACTAAACAAGTGGATCTGATCATCTCCTCTGCTGCTGTATCAGACTCTGCTCTATACTACTGTGCTCTGCAGCCCACAGTGACAGGAAATCCAGCTGCACTGTACAAAAACTTTCACACAGTTTTGTTATATTGAAAGCAGTTCTGCTGATGATGTTGAGCTGCTATTTACATGCTATTTTTGGCAAATTCTGTCTCTCTTGCAATTTATAAAGGGTTCATAAATATGTTATAGTTTGACAAATGTTGGATTATTAGGATATAGCTAATTGTTTTTTTAAGCTTCATTAACCACTTGATCCTGTTCAGAGATCTATAGCTTTTCTTGGCAACACTGGAAATGAGGGAAACCTGAGCTCAATCTCAAACTGGGGACCATGGAACTGTGAGGCCGCAATACTATCTGATGTCTTTGTCTGACAGTTCATCAGTGGCTGAAAAGTAAAGATTAGTTAAATATTTTTCATTCATTAATGGTATAATATTTGGTTTAGAGAGGGATTATTAATATAACTTTTAAAAGTAGCTTTTCCTTATTTTGGTATTCAATCTTCTTGGGGATTTCTTTAGATGCTCTGATGAGTCTACATGCCGAAAGAAGAAGAAGAGGCTTAAAGCCATGTAAAAGCAACAATCCACAGGTTAAAAAATACATGACTGTTGGCATCACAGTGATGACAGTTTTTATGGTGCATCACATAGGATCTTATCTGAGCCAGAAAATCCCAGAAGTGTCTCAATTTCATGTAGAGATAGGAGAGCAGACCCCTCTCTCCCATCCTCATCATTACATTCAGGGAAATATTGATAGCATCATGTGAAACTATTCAGCTGTTTAATATTAAACTGCACTCCGTGTCAGAGCAGAAGACTCTATGGAAGATAATGAAAACCACTAGAAAGATGATTAGAGTCTATCTATCCACCATTGAGGATCCTTACAAGAAAATATATACAACTTTGTGGATGTTGCCTCCGAGCCTCTTCCAGACACTTTACTCAGATAGTCAGGTATACATCTTTATACACTGATGATACTATTCCATATTCCTTGATAACCTGGAAATAAAAAGTAAAAGCTTGGTTCAATCATCACAGCAGAATTTTACAATATACAATATACCAACACTATATCATGGAAGGCAGCACTGAATCTTTTGAGTTTGTTGCAGTGAACAACAGCAAGTTCACCACCACTGCCTTGAAGAGGCAAAAACTAACACATAATGTATTAAAGTATTACAGAGAAAAAATCCTTTATACATAACTGCTTTTTTCTACTGTTTTACACAGTGTTCAGTGTGGGAAAGATAAAAACACAACAACTAAGAATCATTTCTTAAATGTATTTTGGTTTCAAATATTATCTTGTGATTAATAATCAAGTATTTAAGTAAATTTGAGGTAATTTTGTGTCTTTACTTCCCTGTTAGGACAAGATGTAGGACAGGACTTTCTTAATGGCCAATTCAGTGGAGTTGAGTTTTATAGCTGCTTTCAAACATGAAAATGACAAATTCAGCAGTATTTAAAGAGAAATATATGGGGGTTATGAAGACATACTTTTGTGTGACTATTTCTTCTGTATTCTCAAATAAACCTTATTCTTTTAATGGTTCTAACAATAAGCCACCTTCTGCTGTACAAATGACACACAGAGGAAGGTAAATAAACAAAACAAATTTCTACACACAAAACCAATAAATACCACTGCTAAGTAGGTTTAATCCAGTAAAACTGTCTTAGATAGAATTTCACAGAACAATGAGGCAATAGAACAATCTATAAAATTACAAATGGAAAGTAGCACTATGCCAAAGACACTGTGATAACCGTGTGACCCAGTGATGGGTTTAGTTTACACACCAACAAAACCAGTGTCACACAGTGCAGTCACAAACACCAACTACTAAGGAAAGGACTTCATTACATATTATAACAATTCCTGAATGTCCATCCATTAAAAGATTCTTATTTTATTAATGAGAGAGAGAGAGAGAGAGAGAGAGAGAGAGAGTCCCAAAAACAAGTGATGTAACTAACAATGTCAAAATATCACATGAGTAAATGCGTAAATGGTACGAGTGAATCCATGGCTTAGGACCACATTGTTTATTAATACAAAAACATTTCTATAGATTTATATAAACAGTATACAGCATAGTACAGTTATCATGAATATGCATAAATACAAGTAGGTGGAGCTAGAGGTGGAGATGTACATCAAATAGTAACACTGACATTCATTTCTAAAGCTAGAGGTTTGAACTGAACACTCAGGAAAACAATGTTGTTCCTCTTCGTGGTGTTTTTCACTCTTGCTGATGTTGGTAAGTCATATACACTGCACACAAAATATTATTCTTACTAATTAAGAAGACACAATTTTCCATGTGAAATGTGTCATTTATGATTAAAATATAACAATATTGTTGTAATGTTTTTATAGCAGAGGCTGCTGACAATAACATTAAACCAGATCAAACCAATGTATTTTCAATGGAAGGCAGCAACATCTCACTGTCCTGCACATATACTGGATCAGTTGACAGTCTCCACTGGTATCGACAAAAACCTGGATCAAGACCCGAGTTTCTGCTGCTGATTGATGAAAGCAGTGAACATGTCACTGAGGCTCAACCACCTCATCCACGATTGTCCATAAAACTTAAAAAAGAGCAAGATAAAACGAATAAGAAAGTGGATCTGATCATCTCTTCTGCTGCTGTATCAGACTCTGCTCTATACTACTGTGCTCTGGTGCCCACAGTGACAGGAAATCCAGCTGCACTGTACAAAAACTTTCACACAGTTTTGTTATATTGAAAGCAGCTCTTCCAATGCTTTAGTGAAAGTTACATGTCCTTTTGGGGGATTCTGTCAGGGTCATGGTTGATATGGTATGAACTTTGTTCACATGAGGTAGGAAAACACCCTTTGCAGAGCTCCATATACAAACCATATAGTTACCATTTCACACACTCATTCACACAAAAGCATTATTTCTCCTAGAAAAATGTCCTACTGTCATGTTTTTGGAGGTGATGTAAAACTGCACACAAACTGACAGTAACCTGAACTCCTGCTTTCAGTATGTGTTTACTTAAATGTCCTCTGGACAGGTTCCCCATATGAGGCTGAATGTAAAGCCTGGATGTTTCAGTAAGAATCAACAATCTGACAACAACATTGGTGACACTGTCATGTGATGCTGTGGGGTGGAGCAATTTTGAAGCTTTATGGTGTTAACATATTAGATTACAGAAAGATCTCCACTATTTTCACTGAGCTAAGACCAGTCATCATGTCTGTGTGGTGATGCAGTGTGAAAATGCAGAGGAGTTCAGACTAAAGTATTTCCTGTTGATTATTTAAAGGTTAAAAACATTATGTTCTCTTCTCTATGACAGGTGACAGATTCAATAGCCTTCTGCAGGACTTGAAGAGCTGGACACTGGGTGAGATCGCCTGTGCTGCGGGTCTGTCAGTGTGTGTGTGTGTGTAAATAGTGCCCTTTGCACTTACCCATTTGTTTTGGGTTTTCTGTTTGTTAATGTATTAGTTATCACAGTATGCATTTGGGGCTGCTATTTTATTTTATTTCATTTTTAAATGGACGGGTTTTAAGCTGTAGCTGGGCTGGAAATCTTAGGTCCAATCCGGAAATCACTGGTTACTATGGTTACCGCGTCCTGCGGGGAGAAAGAGCTCCTTCTGACAACACTCAGCCCCTCACAGTAGGACGATCTTTATCCTTTAATGTCACACTGATTTTACAATAAATATACAATAAACAATACATATACAATATAATATAACATAATATACAATACAATGTAATATTTACCCCAGTAGTAGGACACCTTTAAGAACCCTGGCTACTGTTTAAAACTTAAACATGCTAAGTCTTGTGATTGGGCAGCTTGCTAGCTAGTGTAAATAATAAATTATAGATTAATGTTATCTACTGAGAGAGCTTGTCTGTTTGTTGTAATTATTACACAATTGTTTGGGTCAGTTGATGTAAATATAATATTTAGTTAGCCTGCTAGCAAACTTGCCTACTGGTGCTAATGCTAAACTCCTGAACCAAGCTATGTTATCTAGCTAGCGAACCTCGCTAATCATTTCATTTACACAATATCATATAGAGTGTAAAGCTTGCTGAACTCGGGTGAAGGTTTTAATAATTATTCCGTATAATATTTAGATAGATTTCGGATGATGGACTGGGACAGGAGGTTTTTGAGACTTTAATCAGTCACCATGTACGGTGAATTTACACAAGCTAATGCTAATTAATGCTAATATTTGTCTGTTTATTCTCAGCTTAACTAGCTTACAAACTCACAGGTTTATTAACATTTCAGCGTTAAAAAGGAAATTTTGTTTTTTTACTTCTCCCTTTTTAAAAAAAAAATAAAAAATCAAAATCCTCTATTTCTGGGTGTGGGTGAAAAAAACACTGGTTTATCTACACTGTTAGCAAGCCTGGATAATTAACTTGGTAGCATCATTAAGATAAATATCGTAATGAGTAATGCAAACCTTTTAACCGGTAAACAAACCTTTCCTTTATTTTACTCAAGCTGTTTTTACTGTAAGGAACGTGACAGAATGTTAGATGTGTTATTATGAAACTGCGATGAGAAGAAGCACTTATGATGGGGCGGCGGGAGGAAATGTACAGTACATCATCTTTTTTGGAGAACAGGACATGTTTAGGCTTACATCCTGCTTCGTGTTAAGGTGTAAATTAAGTCGCCATCTAGAACACCATAAGTGAATTACAGAGATTTTTTTGTTTTTTACGTTTTAACAGGATGCAGTTGGCGTACAGCTGGCCTCCGTGGCTCCGATTCGGTTCCTGAGGACTCCTTCTCATCGGGACTCCATCAAAGCAGAGCTCTCCGGGTCCTGTGTAAGCTTTTGAATGCCTGTGTAACATGACAGCTGTTTAAATCTGAAAGACTTTGATAATAGAGAACTCCATTAGGACTCCATTATGTAAAGTTAATTTCTTTTTGTAACTTTTCTGCTCTCTGCAGGCCTACCACTACAACCTCGTGGACGTGTTTTACGAGCTGCTTCTCTGCGGATACTTCACGAAGGGCTTAACGCCTCAGCCAGTAAGCGTCTTATCGGGAGATTAAAAAGCGATGCTTGAATGTAGTTTGAGAACAGGATCTATTTTATTTCATTTTGTTTTCCCATATTTTAAACCCTGGCATTAACGGAGCTTGTCGTCTCCCTTTCCTAAAGCTTCAGGGAGGACTCTCGGAGCGCCTGCTTGCGCTCATCAAGTGGGATGTAGACGTTTGGGAGCCTGGAGCAAAGATCTACTTCACAGTGCTTATTGTAAGTGTTCAAATATCTTCTGATGCCACGTTACACAAATGGTCAGCATTGTATCTCTAAGACAGTGACATTACACTGGATTTGTGTTTGTGTCATTTGTTGATAGGATCAGCTTACAGGCCTTTTTGTGGTACTGTTCTCTCAGCCCCTGGAGCTCTACACCGACCCGCCAGCTTTAGCCAGCACGGTTAGGCATCTCCTCGGGCAGCATGTCGAGAAGAAGATGGTGAAGACTTTGGAGAGGCTCTTGGCAATGTCCTTCCCTTACTTCTACACCTTCCCAGTACCCACCAACACAACACACACACACAAACACACAATTTATTGCACAAGTTCCCATTCCATACTTTGTTACAGTTCATATTTTGTCCCTACATTGCTCAAGCGCTCCACAGATGAGTATAAATTGATTTTGTAACATTTCAATTGTCACATTTTAAAATATCTCTCTTCTTTTTCCCCTTGACAGGTCTGCACAACGATCCCAGGACTTTAGGACCAGAATTGCACATTCTGCTTTATTGGTACAAACAATATCCTTTAATTATATATCCTGTAATTTATTTTCCATTCATTCATTTATTTATTCTTTCATGTGTTTATTATACCTGTGTGTATAAATGTATGTTACTTTACCAAATGTGAACTAAGATCCAGAACAAAATGTGAGCACTCCAGACCATAATTCCATTGTATAGTTACAAGTTAAAATGGATGAATAAGGAAAGTGTTAGTCAAATTTGCTTTCCTTTTATTGATCATAATGAAATTCATCAAGATTGAGTGAAAATGAAATGAAAATGGAAATTGTGTATTAACATTTGTATTTTCAGTTAAATGGATGTACAATGTCTGCCAAATTTTAAATGGATCAGCAAAAATCCATTCACAGTTGCATTTCCCAGGTCTTAAGTGTTACGACCCTGACCTGTGGAAACAGCACTTACTCTTCCCTGCACCACCTTCCATTCACAAACCTGTGCTCCACCTCAGTCCTGCCTCCACATATGGCTTTCATGGAAGAGGTGAGAGGAAGAAGCCCTTTCTCTCCAAAAAAACAAGGCAGCATCTTAACAAATTTGGGAACAATATTTTTTTGGCCTGATGGTTAATCATTATTAAGAGTTTCATGTTTGGTGAAGGTCAAACAGAGTTTATCACAACAAACACCTCATACCAAGTGTCATGTTGGTGGAGGGGTGAGGATTCGGTTGTTTTGCAGCCACAGGCTCTAGAAAACTTTTAATCATTTGGACATTGATGATCTCCACTTTATATTAGAATATTCTTGAGACAAATGTAAGACTGTCCATGAGCTTATGTTGTGCTGAAACTGGGTCATATTAAAGGACAATAATCACAAGCACACCAGCAAATTTGTCTCTTTAAGGATGCTGAATCTGAGGACTTGTTTTTGTCTAGGTTAATGTCAGAAATACAGATAAAAAAGAAAAAGACGGGTTATTCTTGTGTTCTGATATGCTGAAATGCTGTAATGATTCCAAATGAATCTGTGAATTGAAACTGTGAACTATTCCCAGCGTGGTGAGCAATACTTTTGTTTTAAAATATATTGATGGTTCTTGATGTAAATAATGTATATGTGTATTTAAATTCAGCTCCTGCAGATGGCAGTACATGACATGAAAATACTCTAGAACTGAACCTGATTGGACCTGGACACAACAGAACCATGTGGAGTGTTAAAGTAGCCATGAACATTAAACCTGAACAAAGCTTCAGCACAGATACATGGTGTGTGGAGTGCAGTCCGACTGAAACACTTGAATTACTGCAGAATCTTGAGCTTAATACAAGATGCTTATGTATTTGTGCACATGCTCTCAAACACCACCTTGTTAGGGGTTTTATATTGTTATAATTTTATGGGGAATTTTTTAAAATCCTATCAATCACTACAGTACCTCTGGTGTTTTGTTTAGACTTTAAGGGTGTATTATAAATCTGCTGAAGAATTTAATTTCACAATAAGAATTGTTTGTAATTGCAACAATATATTTTGTAGATTAGAAAAGGTTTAAGTTCATAGAAATAGGAAATACAGGAAGTAAATATATGAATCTTTTGCTCATTAAATTCTTTTAGAACATGTGTGTGTATTTTACATAATGTGGCACATCCTGCACTCTGATTGGTTAAAACAGAGGGAAGCTACAGTTGAGGCTTTGTACACAAGAAATGCTTAGATGCTTCACTGAAGACAGAGTAGAAGGAAACTTGACATTTACAATAACATAAAAAGGAAACTTTCAGAAGAACAGAGGAAATTAAAACATGATGGTTTTCTGTATGTTTCTGTTTTTTACCATGTTCATAGGTAAGCTTATATTTTATATATCCCCATATATCATGTTTAAATGTTTTATAACTAGTAAAGAAATGTTTCCATGTGTGAGTGTTTTAGATTGTAAGCATGTACTGTATGTATACTGTATAATATAAAATGATAATATTCTGAAATAAATGTCCTCTTCAGGTGAGAGCACACAGGACAGCATTACTCCAACATCTTCTGCTGTCTATGGTAAAGAGGAGCAAGCAGTTACACTCTCCTGTGATTATAAATACACTGTTTCTATGAACAATCTACAGTGGTATCGACAATATTCCAATGCAGCACCAGAATTCCTCGTTCTGTTGACGGAATCGGGAGGGAATCAGACAGGTGATACTCCTCATCCTCATTTGTCTGCTAAAGTTCATAAGAGTCTGAAGCATGTGGATTTGGAGATCTCGCCTGCTTCAGTATCAGACTCTGCACTGTACTACTGCGCCTTGCAGCCCACAGTGACAGGAAAGTCAACTTCACTGTCCAAAAATCTACAGAGACCTCAAACATGAAAGTGTTAAAGAATCACAATAAGAAAAAAAGACTGGAAGCTATGCATAACATCAGCATTCTGATTATTGATCCAATAGAAATGTATGTATATAACCATATATGAATACTTTATTTGAAGTGAATAGACAAAACATTCTAAGTGAATCCAAATACTGATAGAAAAGTTAGGTGTGTGTTTGAAGAAGCCACATGTTCACTCCCTCTGCAGTATTAAGTGCAGTTCTCATAAACAATAGTGGCAGGTGTGATGGTTTATTTACTTAATGACAGTGTAAAGATCACATGCTGGAAAATTTGGATATTGTAAACTTTTTTGACAAGCAGCTGATTTGACTTTTTTTTTTTTTTAATTTATTTGTTTGTTTGTTTGCTTGTTTGTTTGTTTGTTTTACTGAGCATGAGATTTAATGTGTTCATCATGTGTGTCTTTGCAGGGTGTTTAATATATTTTTGAGAATTACTGGATACCTGAAAGTATGTATAACTAAGAATAAGAATTGTGGAAAATAAAAACACAGTTTCCATCACACAATCAGGAAATAAATAAGCTCTACTGAAATAGTGCTCCATAATCAATTCTTGAGGTAGATGAGCTACAACAGCTAAAGACCACATGGGGTTTCATTCCTGTTCACCAAGAACAGAAATCTAAGACTACAGTAACAACCCTGTAAATGACATAAATCATACTAAAATATTTTTTAAAATCCATAGCTACCACATGGGACTCCATTACAGCTTCCTAGTGTCACCCTATCAAACAGATGAGACCTTGTAACAGTTACCAAACCATACCTCACCAGCCACCTGAGTTTCTTTAGCAACCAGCTAATTCAATTTTATTACCAACTGGAATCATTTTTAAACTTACTGCAAATGTCACAGAAACTACTTGAAGCCTCATAATATTCATCAAGCTATACTGGAGCAACAGTACAGTTTCCAGCAAAGAAGCTACAATCCTGTAAACTTGACCTAAACTGAAACCTCCACCTGACACTAAAGCAAGCTTGTTCTACAAGAATTGATTTTGATCTTCATGTCCACCGAGATTAATGACATATTTGGCCCAATGGCAAGAGCTGCTTGCTTGGTTCACACTTAGCGTCTGCATTCCAAAAAGGTTCGAATCCCACAGGAGCCTCGCTTTATTGTTAACTTGACTTTGTGTAACCGAGTTCCTTTTACTCGGACCCCAGTCCATATGAACTGGAAGGTCACAGAGAGTTACAGAGTACAGTGAACCTCCATTGGCACACACCAAGCGGAACAGGGACGACCTGGCTCGTTGGTCTAGGGGTATGATTCTCGCTTTGGGTGCGAGAGGTCCCGGGTTCAAATCCCGGACGAGCCCTGGTTTTACATGGAATAGAGTGGGTGGGATAAAACTAATGGAAACTTGCACTGCCGGCTTGGTTCTTGCTTGGAAGCTTGTTTCTCCAGAGGTCCAAGGAGGTTCAAATCCCACTGTAATTACCTCTGAAAATTAAAGCTCCAACCTGGAGCCTATCTCTGGAATACAGGGAGCGGGATGGAGAATGTCACACTTTGTGGAGACATGAACCTCTGAAATATTAATATAATAGAGTACAGAAAGACCTCAGAATATTGTCATTTTACTAACACCATTCATCATGATCACTGTTATATTCATGTGTCTGTGGCTTTCATTAGGTAAGTTAACATTGATCTTTTCAGAAAGGAGATAATAAATTAATGATTAATTAGCCTGTGTGATGTTAAGAAAAAATAGAATATGACTTATATAACTAAAAACTAAAAAATTATTATGTTCTCTTCTCTATAACAGGTGACTCCATGGCAGATTTATTAGAACCACTTTTCACTCATAAAGTTGTAGATGAAGGTGATGATGTTACTCTGTCCTGCAGCAACAAAGACAGTGGTTCAGTAAACAGCCTACAATGGTACAAACAACATCCAAAATCTAAACCTGAGTTCCTTTTTTTCATCACTCCATGTGGAGGTAAATCCCTATGCCACCACGTCTGTCTGCTAAAGTTGATGATAAAACTAAACAAGTGGATCTGATCATCTCCTTTGCTGCTTTTAATGTTTGATAATATACAATTAGAAGGTAATTTATTCATAATCACACTCTCTGGTATCACCCAGATGAGGATGGGTTCACATTTGAGTCTTCCTCATATCGTCTCACAGAGTTTTTTCTTGCCGCTGTTGCCTCAGAGTTGCTCATTAGGGGTAAAGTTAATTTTCAACTTTGTAATTTCTATTCTGAATTTCTGTATTTCTGTAAAGCTGCTTTGAGACAATGTCCATTGTTAAAAGTGCTGTACAAATAAAAATGAAGTGAACTGAATTGAATTGAACTGAATTTAATTACCTTTTGGTTATAGACACAGCAAATTTACTTATGAGAGATTTTGTTTAAATCTGGATCAGTTTCCTATGATTTTCCACAGCAAATTATCATAATTATTTATAAATTTACAAATAATTTAAAAACCACACAAACAGATAAAGGGTTATAGTATTGTATAGATGATGAATCTTGAAATACAACACCAGCCATAATGACTCTAGATTTCTGTCACTGACACTGTGTGAAGTGATCTGTCCAAAATAACACTAAAACTGCATCACTTCCTGGGTGTGTCCTTCTAGAGACGTGTAAAGTTCAGCACATACAGCACTATTATACAGAATCCTCACAGAGCTGTGTTCAGAAATGGATCAACTATACAACTTACTGTACATAGTGAGATACATACCACTGATTCTCACTCTAGTTACAGGTAATTCATTTTCATTAGTTAATTCACTGTATTAACTAATTATTT
The DNA here is from genome assembly GCF_019097595.1 of Hemibagrus wyckioides. Taxonomy (NCBI): domain Eukaryota; kingdom Metazoa; phylum Chordata; class Actinopteri; order Siluriformes; family Bagridae; genus Hemibagrus; species Hemibagrus wyckioides. The sequence continues at coordinate 506,309 of NW_026690807.1, read as the reverse complement.
GGATTTTAGAGTATAGAGTAATTTCCTAATTTGTCTGGTCAATATTTGGTTTTAAAAAATGCTTAACAGTTTAATTTCTTAATGTTCTTATCAACAGGCATTTTTGCAGATAAAATTGAGCCAACAAATGAAGATTCCATCGTTGGGAAGGAAACAGAAAGTGTTACTCTGAAATGTTCATATGAGTCAAGCAGTGAAAATATTCGGCTTTACTGGTACAAACAATATCCTAACAGCGCACCACAGTTTTTACTGTATAAAGGCGCAAGGTCAGTTTCAGGACAGCGTAAACCCACTGATACTCGATTAGAGACAAAAACAAGCAGAGACTCTACTGAACTTACTATCAGAAGACTAAAGCTCTCAGATTCTGCACTCTATCATTGTGCTCTAAGAGTTGGAACACAGTGATACAGAGTCACTGAAAGGCTTTACAACAACGTATAAACCAGTATAAATGAAGATTCTTAAACCACATCAAAGATCCTTCCTTTACCAACCTGTTATCAGATAACCACAGACACAAACAATGTTTGTGGTAATTCTGTGGTATAACTGAATAAATAAAAAAGTAGTAACTAAGCAAATAAACAAACAAACATATTAATAAAAATAAAATGTGTTTAAAAATGACAAACTACATATTAATCAAAGTAAAGTAAAGAATCTACATTTTTATAATCAAAAAGAATTTTACAGATACTAACAGATTCATTGTGTTTGGTGTTGTAGGTGCATATGACAATTTAGCTTATTAACCTTTCTTACCAGTTTTGTCCATGATTCACCGTAATTAATGATAATTTATACATTTATAAGTAAATAAATAAATAAACATTTACATGAATGTATTGATTCAATTTTGTGTCTCTTATGCATGTATGTACAGATGCATGTTACTTTGTTGGATGTGAGCTAGAGCAAGTAGAGAGTATATAGAGAGTAGAAGGTTCAGTAAAAAGTTTAACTGCATGCACATTTGATTAATAAAGGTCAATGTTTCTTTTACTGTATATATACTAATACATGACTGTGAGATTAAGTATGTCTCTGACGTTTGAGCAATCCAACCTACTAACTGAGACACAGTTACCATCTCTATCATGCTGATCTTTAATCTTCTACTGTTAATGCTTCTTCTAGGTATGTTCAACCTAATATTAGTTCTTATGACCAAGTTGGGACATGAAGTGTGAGAAATAGCACAGGGTTATATATATAGGAGGTAGAACAGAACATGTATGTGATGCCCCAGAGTTAACAGGAATGAGTCTCACAACACAGACCAAAAGACCAAAAATAACAAAACAGAAACAAACTGAGATTAGCTATCTAACCTAAACAAAAAGAAATAAGAAAGAAATGAACATCTCCAACAAAAATGGCAGTCATAGCCCTCGTGCCAGTGAATACATACAATGTCTCAATATTTACATGTGCAAAGAAAGATTATATACACAAGGCAGCAACGATTAACAAGAAGCAGATCAAACTTGTAGTCAAGGCAGGCAAAGGTCAAAATCAGAACAGTAAAACACAACACTGAATCTCAACACACACGCAAGCACAACACACCAAGTGAGCATTGAAGTTGGGGTTACTGGCTTCCATCCCAGCCTTGGCAGAAGTGTTAACTGCTGGAGCTGAAGCAGTAAGGAGGGCTAGAGTACAGAGGGGACCAATCTGAAGGACTAAACACATATAAGACAGAATATACAACACAACCTCACAGGATGTAACACTTCATATTAGTTCCAAGATGTTTTCATATTTCATTTACTTATTAAAAAATTTTTCTCTTTTTAGCACAGGGAGCACATCAATTCAAATGACTGAGCATCTGATATGCATTTTGGTGAGAGACTTCATGTGGATTAGAGCTGACCTATTGACCTATTTAGAAGATGGGACATTTAGTCTACAGAACATAATTCCCAGGCCGTGACACAGATATGTTAATATGACGAATTACAATTTGCATTAATATGTGTATCATTACATAACTAAATTCCACAAAGGATTCATTCATTAATCTTCAGTAAACACCTGACCAGGATCAAGGTGACGGTGATAGGGTCACTGTCACTATATTTAGTAAAAATCAGCCTTAAAAGATGTAAACAACATTCAATAAATTCTATTATGAAAATTCATTGCTTGTTTCGATCAATATGATACCAGAACTGACATGTGACAGAACTGACATGACTATGAGTAAGTAAAAGTGGGTGGAGCTAGATACATACAGTTTAGAAAGTTTCACAGAGATCCTGCCATTTATACCTACTGCAAGAGAGACACAACAGTCATGTTACTCTTCTTTATTTTCATAGTTGGTAAAAACATTGGTAAGTCATTTATATTATACACAAACTTTAGGTGAATGTTTGAGATTTTAACTGATACCTAAACATGATTCAGTTTAAAGAAATGAACACCCTTAAGTAATGAAAGTAGAAATGTTTATGTTGTTGTAATGTTTTACAGCAGGTGCTGTTGACAGCAGCATTACACCAGACCAAACCATCATATCTTCAAGTGAAGGCAGCAACATCACACTGACCTGCACATATGATGACTCAGCTTTATCTCTCCACTGGTATCAACAAAAACCTCAATCAGAACCAGAGTTTCTGCTGCTGACTTCTAAATACTCAGATGGTGTCACTAAAGCTGCACACGACCCACGAATATCCACCAAAGTTCTTAAAACGGAGAACAAAGTAGATCTGGAGATCTTTCCTGCTGCAGTATCAGACTCTGCACTGTACTACTGCACCATGGAGCCCACAGTGACACAAAACTCAAACACACTGTACAAAAAGTCAAGCTGCATGTTTTTTCTCAGCAGGGGGAGATGTTTACCTGTTTTATTTAAGTACACTTATCTGTCTTAGTTCTAATTCAAAAATAAATGTTAATCTTTAATCAAAAATAATTATGTCTGCTAAGGTTCATGCTGTTATTTCCCTGATGTAATAATAAGAAGGTAATCCAAAGTTAAATAACAATACATATTTAAATAATTTCAGATACTGAGTTTTAATGTAACACTAGTGAACTGAAGACTTCACTCTTCATTATTTAGCAGTTTATAAAATAGCACTTGATCCAGCACTGATATTAGCCAGTCAGCTTTCTCAGGCAGCTGTGTGCTCCTTCTGTCTGTTAGTGTTGGTGTTACATGTTATTTGTGATCAGACAAGAGCTGACAGCAAGCTCAATAAATCACAAGGCCTTGCTGAACAGAAAAGACTCCTCGAATAATAAGAATGTCCCCTAGTGTGATTTCCCAGTGTGCTTTTGACATTGATTAAAATACTTCAGCACTTAATTGCTGTGGGTATTGGGAATGTGTCTATTACCCTTTGAGACACTGCATCTGCAGAACCTGTATAAAGTCTGTTTAAGAAATTTCTAAGTGAGATTTTTGTTTTTACCCCATGAAACAGATGATCCTAATTATATCTAATAATAAATCTGCACTACTGTTAATAATAAGGGGTTCACCAATGCTACTCTGTGAACAGCAAAGTGTTATTGATAAATTTCTGTGGACGATTCGGCAAGCCTCAGGCTGTACCTGGATCCATCAGGAAAACTAATGTTTTCATAGTGGCTTTATTAAGCAGATGGCTATATTAATTATATTAAAAACAATTGAGTCAAATCACAAAGTAAAATAGACAAAGAAATCATTTATTTAATCACCTCAGTGAAATACCCTCCAAACTGTCTTATTTATGGCAGGAATATATTTAGCTATTTACTGTCCAATTTATAATAGGTTGATTGTTTTAATTATTAAAAATGACATGCTGTCAGTATTTGTTTACTATGTGCTTAGGACAGGTTCCTCATTCAAGGTTGACTAGAACTCATTCATTAGTGTACTGCTTTTTTCTACTGTTTTGCACAGTGTTCAGTTTGGGAAAGATAAAAAAAGACTAAGAAAAATTTTATTAAATTGTTTTGGTTTCAAATAGTATCTTAATCTAGCCATGGGGTCACAGTCCAGTGACTTCTGTGCTGGTCCCAAGCCCAGAGAGGGTTGCATCAGGAAGGGCATCCAGCGTAAAACATTGCCAAATTTAACCATGCGCATCGTCAGTACTCTAAATTTCATACCGGATCGGTCGAGGCCCGGGTTAACAATGACCACCATCGGCGCCGTTGACCTACAGGGCGCTGGTGGAAATTGGGCTACTGTTGGTCGAAGAAGTAGAGGAGGGAGGAGAGTGTGTAGACAGAGAGAGAAGAGGAAAGGTAAGAGTGAAGGACTGAGAATAGGAACTCTGAATGTTGGTACTATGACAGGGAAATGTAGACAGCTGGCTGATATGATGGAGAGAAGGAAGGTGGATATACTGTGTGTACAGGAGACCAGGTGGAAGGGTAGCAAGGCTCGTAGTATAGGAGCAGGATTCAAGCTGTTTTATTATGGTGTGGATAGTAAGAGAAATGGGGTAGGTGTGGTCCTGAAGGACAAGTTTGTGAGGAATGTTCTGGAGGTGAAGAGAGTGTCAGACAGGGTGATGAGTCTGAAGTTAGAGGTTGAAGGGGTGATGTTGAATGTTGTTAGTGGTTATGTCCCACAGGTAGGTTGTGAGTTAGAGGAGAAAGAGAGATTCTGGAGTGAATTAGATGAGGTGAAAGAGAGTATTCCCACAGGTGAGAGAGTGGTGATAGGAGCAGATTTTAATGGACATGTTGGTGAGGGGAACACAGGTGATGAGGAGGTGATGGGCAAGTTTGAATTTTGGAATTTTTATCTAGTTTGTTTAACAGGGTTTTAGAGAGTGAGAAGATGCCTGAGGAATGGAGAAGAAGTGTATTAGTGCCGTTCTTTAAGAATAAGAGTGACGTGCAGAGTTGCAGAAACTATAGGGGGATAAAGTTGAAGAGCAATACAATGAAGCTATGGGAAAGAGTAGTGGAAGCTAGGTTAAGGAAGGTAGTGGAAATTTGTGAGCAGCTTTATGGCTTCATGCCCAGAAAGAGCACAACAGATGCAATTTTTGCTCTGAGAATGTTGATGGAGAAGTATAGGGATGGTCAGAGAGAGTTGCACTGTGTGTTTGTAGACTTGGAGAAAGTGTATGACAGGGTGCCAAGAGAAGAGCTGTGGTACTGTATGAGGAAGTCAGGAGTAGCAGAGAAGTATGTCAGAGTGGTGCAGGACATGTATGAGAGGAGCAGGACAGTGGTGAGGTGTGCTGTAGGTCAGACAGAGGACTTCAAAGTGGGACTGCATCAGGGATCGGCTCTGAGCCCCTTCCTGTTTGCTATGGTGATGGACCAGTTGTCAGAGGAGGTCAGACAGGAGTCTCCTTGGACAATGATGTTTGCAGATGACATTGTGATCTGTAATGAGAGCAGGGAGCAGGTGGAGGAAAACCTGGAGAGGTGGAGGTTTGCGCTGGAGTGAAGAGGAATGAAAGTCAGTCGTAGTAAGACTGAGTACATGTGTGTGAATGACAGGGAGGGAAGTGGAACAGTAAGATTACAGGGTGAAGAGGTGAAGAAAGTACAGGAGTTTAAGTACTTGGGGTCAACAGTCCAGAGTAATGGAGAGTGTGGGAAAGAGGTAAAGAAGCGAGAGCAGGCAGGTTGGAATGGGTGGAGAAAGGTGTTGGGAGTTCTGTGTGATAGAAAATGTTCACAGCAAGAATCAAGGGGAAGATGTACAAGACATTGGTGAGACCGGCCATGCTGTATGTTTAGAGGCAGTGTCACTGAGGACGAGACAGGAGTCAGAGCTGGAGGTAGCAGAGCTGAAGATGTTGAGGTTCTCTTTGGGAGTGACATGGTTGGACAGGATTAGGAAAGAGTACTTCAGAGGGACGGCTCATGTTGAACATTTGGGGGACAGAGTTAGGGAGGCCAGATTAAGATGGTTTGGACATGTCCAGAGGAGGGAGAGTGAGTATATTGGTAGGAGAATGTTGGACATGGAGCTGTCAGGAAGGAGGCAAAGAGGAAGGCCAAAGAGGAGGTATATGGATGTAATAAAGGAGGATATGAAGCTAGTGGGTGCAAGTGTTGAGGATGCAGAAGATACGGATAGGTGGAGAGAGATGATTCACTGTGGAGACCCCTGAAGGGAAAAGCAGAAAGAAGAAGAAGAGGTTTCAAATATTATCTTCTGATTAATAATCAAGTATTTAAGTAAATTTAAAGTAATTTTGTGTGTTTACTTCCCTGTTAGGACAGGATGTACAACAAGACTTTCTTAATGGCCAATTCAGTGGAGTTGTTAAGTTTTACAGCTACTATCAACATCTGTTTTCTTGTGAGGAAAAAAAAAACATGGAAATGACAAATTCAGCAGTATTTGAAAGAGAAATATATGGGGCCTATGAAGACATAGGTATTTGTATAAATATTTCTTCCATATTCCAAAATCAGTGTCACACAGTGCAATCCCAAAAACCACCTACTAAAGAAAGGAGAGAGAGAGAGAGAGAGAGAGAGAGAGAGAGAGAGAGACCCAAAAACATGTGTTATAACTTTTAATGTCAAAATATCACAGAAAAATTGAGTAGATGGTATGAGTGAATCCATTGCTTCTCAGGACCACATTGTTTTATTAATACAAAAACATCTCTACAGATTTATATAAACAGTATACAGAACAGCAGATCTGTCATGAATATACATAAATACAAGTAGGTGGAGCTAGAGGTGGAGATGTACATCAAATAGTAACACTGACATTCATTTCTAAAGCTAGAGGTTTGAACTAAACACTCAGGAAAACAATGTTGTTCCTCTTCGTGGTGTTTTTCACTCTTGCTGATGTTGGTAAGTCATATACACTGCACACAAAATATTATTTTTTCTAATTAAGAAGACACAATTTTCCATGTGAAATGTGTCATTTATGATTAAAATATCACAATATTGTTGTAATGTTTTTATAGCAGAGGCTGCTGACAATAACATTAAACCAGATCAAACCAATGTATTTTCAATGGAAGGCAGCAACATCTCACTGTCCTGCACATATACTGGATCAGTTAACAGTCTCCACTGGTATCGACAAAAACCTGGATCAAGACCCGAGTTTCTGCTGCTGATTCTTGAAAGCACTGAAACTGTCACTGAGGCTCAACCACCTCATCCACGATTGTCCATAAAACTTAAAAAAGAGCAAGATAAAACGAATAAGAAAGTGGATCTGATCATCTCCTCTGCTGCTGTATCAGACTCTGCTCTATACTACTGTGCTCTGCAGCCCACAGTGACAGGAAATCCAGCTGCACTGTACAAAAACTTTCACACAGTTTTGTTATATTGAAAGCAGCTCTTCCAATGCTTTAGAGAAAGTTACATGCCCTTTTGGGGGATTCTATCTTTTTCTCTATTGGTCAGGGTCATAGTAGATACAGAGTCTGTCCCAGACATGAGGTGGGAAAACACCCTGAATGGGATGTCAGTCCTTTGCACTCCACAAACCCTTTCACACACTCATTCACACTAAAGTGCAATTTCTCCTAGCACATTTTCCTAGGGTTAGTTCAACCTCAACAGAAGATCATCTTCAAAACTAAGGATTATCTTATTATCAGCAAACCATAAGTAAAGTATCAGCAAATAATAAGATGTGTGTGTGTGTGTGTGTGTGTGTTTAATCCCCTGATAGGAAAGGAAGTATGTCATGTGAACATAAAGTATTTCTCAATGGCCAGTTCAGTTTAGTTGTTGAGATTTACAGCTGTTTCAACATCTGTTTCCTTTTAGTTTTCTATTATTATTTCTTTTTGTGCTTTACATTAAATAACGTAACCTGGTGTTGTAAATACAATTTAAATGTAAGTTCTAATATATAATTACTAATCCACAGTATGAATATATATGTATGGCTGTATGAACTGTTTGCAGGTTTTTATTTTGTCCAAGTTAAGGTGTTTCTCTTCAATGAACACAAGATGGCGCAGTCACTTATCTTATTGTGGGTTAAGTACTAGAGACACTACCACACAACCTGCTCACATTCTCTGAGATGATGGAAGCTACTTTTCACAGTAAAACCTTTGTGACAGAGTATACTTGTTCTTCTATCATACATACTGCTGATATAATATCCTAACCCCTGCCCTGGTTACTCTTAGTGCCTAAGATAATTTCAGAGATATCATTCTGATTAAACAACACAACTGTCCACTTAACACTAAACTGTCATAAGAATAAATACTCATCTAATGTCATTTCTGTGACAAACAAAAGTACCTGTTGTGTCAGAAACACTGAAAACTGGAAACTTGTCTGTAAATCTGCATTTACTCTTCTTTCTCTTCTTCTGATGCTATTGTGAGTTTAAACCTTAATTATCAAGTAAAAAAAATATTCAATTAAACCTTATTCTCTTCCACTTAGTGTTTCTAACATTAATCTGCCTGCTGGTGCTTATACAATAATTCTCTAATTTAGAGACATCACTAACATATAATTAAAATACTGACAATGTAATTATTAGATTAGATTTTTACTAGATTAAATTGATCATTTTTACATAAATACATTAATTTCCTGCTTTCAGTATGTGTTTACTTAAATGTGCTCTGGACAGGTTTCCCATATGAGGCTGAATGTAAAGCCAGGATGTTTCAGTAAGAATCAACAATCTGACAACAACATTGGTGACACTGTCATGTGATGCTGTGGGGTGGAGCAATTTTGAAGCTTTATGGTGTTAACATATTAGATTACAGAAAGATCTCCACTGTTTTCACTGAGCTAAGACCAGTCATCATGTTCACTGTTATATTCATGTATCTGTGGCTTTCACTAGGTGAGTTAACATTGACTTTTTGTTATTGCAGAAATATTAACTATATTATATTAAATATTAGTCTGTGTGGTGATGCAGTGTGAAAATGCAGAGTGTGGGTCTGACTTAAGTATTTCCTGTTGATTATTTAAACATTATGTTCTCTTCTCTATGACAGGTGACTCCATGGCAGATTCAATAGAGCCAGATTTCAATCAGAAACCTGTAGATGAAGGTGATGATGTTACTCTGTCCTGCAAATACAAATTCAGTGGTGTTTCAGGAAACAACTACCTGCACTGGTACAGACAATATCCAAAATCTAAACCTGAGTTCCTTCTTTATATTGATCAAAGTGGAACTTATAATTCTGATCCTCCCCCAAGAATGTCTGTTAACGTTAAAGATGAACAAGTGTATCTGAACATCTCCTCTGCTGCTGTATCAGACTCTGCTCTATACTACTGTGCTCTGAGGCCCACAGTGACAGGAAATCCAGCTGCACTGTACAAAAACTTTCACACAGTTTTGCTACATGTCCTTTTGGGGAAGTCTCTCTTTCTTTCTCAAGATTTATATTATAAAGAGTTTATATTATTATAATATTTGATTATTAGTAGACAGCTCATTTATTCATTCATTCATTCATTCATTCATTCTTCTTCTATTCTTCTATAACTATTCTATTTTGGTCAGGAAACCAGAAGTTACATTAGACAGAAAGTTAAACAGAAAGGTACTCAGAGGGTCCAATTGGGACCATTTCTGAACTTCAGTGAAGCAGCTGAGGCTCTGTACAAGTTCAGGAGTTGAATAAAGTAATGTTCTGAAAATTATTATTGTCATAATTTGTGAAAAAAACAAACAATCAAACAAAACCATGGCTTCTTTTTCCCAGCAGGCTTTTTTATGTGCAAATTGGGATATAGTTTTATGATTGAGTAAAAAATAAATAAATAACTAAGTTCAAACAGAAAAGACCTTGGTGTGTTAAGGTCTCTTTCCTTTCACCACAAGATGGTGGAGGCTGTTATCTTATTGTTGGACAAGTACTAGGATTCTGCTTACATCCCCCAGAGATGCTGACATTATGATTATGAATACTTTACACAATTATAAAGACTACAGCTATTCTTCAGCCTTACATAGATAATACTTTTATATATAAAAAAGTCTAGAACCAATCAGAATGTTTTAATAATCTCTGCTTGTACAATCAAGCTAATTAGTGTCATTTTCAACACATCATCAAGCCTTGAAAGGAGTTTGCTTGAATCCAGAAAGGAAACTGAACTTGTAGTAGGGCTATACATGCAATTTCTGTAAAAATGAAATGTACATGTTCACTTGCAATGGGATGTTTGTCATGAGATAATATAAATACTACACTCTTTATTTGTACACAGTTTCATGCTTAAATGAAAAATAATGATATAAAAATCCAACAGTACAGATGATATTGATAAAAAATGATAGATTAGAGAAAGAAAAGAGGCTGGTTTGTTCCTCACCACAGTAAAATACTCCTCAACTGTTTGTAATCCTATTTAATAAACAGGTCATTAGGTCTACACACACCTAAATTTCCATTTCCCATCCTGCATTGTACCAGACTCCACTTCCCACAATGCACACTCACTTCCACATTCATTAGTTCATTTATTTTATTGAAGTATTTTTCATGCTATCAGTTTGTGTTTGTTTACCATGTGCTCAGGAAAATTTATCCATGTGGTGCTGAATGTAAAGCCAGAAAGCTTCAGTAAGAATCAACAATCTGTCAGTAACATTAGTGACACTGTCATGTGATGCTGTGGGGTGGAGCTTCATGAATGTTTATAATGTTAATATATCAGACTGCAGAAATTTTATTTTCATTTATAAGCTCATCCATCATGTTCACTGTTATATTCATGTGTCTGTGGCTTTCACTCGGTGAGTTAACATTGATTTTTGTAGATTCAGAAATTGTTTTTAATTAGATTTAATTAGTCTTTTTAGTTATGTAGTATATCTGCGTAATTTAACACTGCAATGTGTGTACTTTCATTCGTTTGTGTTAAAGCTTGACACAGGAAACCTGCTCTCCACATAGCAATATCTCTACAGATGGTATAACCACTACAGAACAATTCTGGGGTTTTTTAGCAGTGACTATAACTGCCTTATTTATTACTGCATCATTTGTTTTCTGCTCTTGTGCACAGTATTCACAGTAAAATAAAGTCAATTCAGTTTAAGTTGAACAATGGATACTGCTACAAACAAGGAGACCACTCGCGTGCGGTGCTGCGTGTGCCGCTGTCAAACCTTTATATCCTTTTATTTAGGAATAAATATTTTACAATGATAAAATAGCATGTCTGATGCAATGGTTTGTGAAGTAACAGTGTTTTTGTTCTGTGTTGTACTGGTTACTCAGTTCACTCTCACTGATATTGTTAAGTAATAATCTGTAAAAAGTTATACTACAACTGCATCACTTCCTGGGTGTGTCCTTCTAGAGACGTGTAAAGTTCAGCACATACAGCACTATTATACAGAATCCTCACAGAGCTGTGTTCAGAAATGGATCAACTATACAACTTACTGTACATAGTGAGATACATACCACTGATTCTCACTCTAGTTACAGGTAATTTTCAATCAGTTATTAATTATTACAATGATATTTAATCAGTTAAATAATTGCATTAATTAATAAGCATGTTTGTATTAATCTAGTAATTTCTTGATTCCTTAAGTCAATATTGGAATTACAAAAAATACTTCACTGACATGTTTCTTTATATTTTTGTCACACCAGGTAGCTTTGCAGATAAAATTGAGCCAACAGATGCAAACATTGTCAGGAAAGAAGCAGAGACTGTTACTCTGAAATGTTCATATGAGGCAAGCAGTGAATACATTTTGCTTTACTGGTACAAACAATATCCTAACAGCGCACCACAGTTTTTACTGTATAAAGGTGCAAGGTCAAGTGAAGGTTATGATAGCACTCCTGATGATCGTCGACTAGAGTCGAAAACAAGCAGAGACTCTACTGAACTTACTATCAGAGGTCTAAAGCTCTCAGATTCTGCACTCTATCATTGTGCTCTTAGAGTTGGAGCACAGTGATACAGAGTCACTGAAAGGCTTTACAAAAACATCAACATGGTATATTAAGTTTCTAAAACCACAGAAGATGAAAGAGACTCACTTTACCAACTTATCAGTTAACCACAGATACAAACAACTTTTGTGAAAACATTTGCAGCTGGAGCTAATAGCCTGAAAAGAAAATGAGGGATTAACACAACTATAAATATAAATCTACATCTACATTCATTTATTAAATCTTTCATTTGTTCATGTGTTTATTCTGTATGTTCATTTGAACAGATGTGAGTTTGATCATACAGATTAAAAAAAAATAATAATAAAAAATTTGTGACAAGGTTTGATTGCACATAAGGGTAATGTCTATAATCTTAAACATAATTATTTGATGGAGGGATGATGACTCTAGCCTTTTGAGCTTGTCCTCTGTTTTCTTATTTGTACTGTGATGTAAACGTTCCAACTTAAGGTGGACTGCTGACACTAAATTTCCCCTAAGTCTGAATGAGTGTGTGAATGTGTCTGTGCATTTTGTCCTGCATTAGACTGCTGTATCATCCAGGGTGTATTCCTGCATCATCCCTAGTGTTGCTGGGAGAAGCTCCAGATTCACCTGCCCAGGACAAAGCATGAATGAATGAATGAAGGTGTGTATATATAATGTATATAGACAGTTGTGGAAGTGTGACCAGGATAAAGTACTAAAAATAAACTCTGATTGAATGACCATTCATTAGGTTGCAGCTGCAGCTTATGGATCTGGGGCTTGGTTTTACTGTAGTTTTAGCATACTAAGATTTGCTAATTGTCTAGTAGATGAGAAAGAGTTGCTGTGTGAGGTAAAGCAGAGTTGTCATGAATATGAATAAATATGATGTTTATTTCAAAAAATAAACACACACTAACTAAACACTCAGGATAACAATGTTATTATGCCCACTTGGTTTTCTTCACTATTGCTGATATTGCTAAGTCCTTTAGTTTGCAAGTTACAAACCAAAAGAACAAGTATTTTAAAAAGTTGCTTAATAATAAATTGTTGTCAATAAATTCAAATAAATTGGTGTATTTATATTAAAGGCTGTTGACAACAATTCATCCACCCAGAATACACTGTTTAATGTAATCACAATCATCTTTAAGTAACCAAACATAACTATAAAATAAATACATATCAGTTTCTGATTGCCAGTGAAATGTAGTTAGAGTGAGAATGTTCTTTTAGCTGATTGTTTATAACAGACATGTTCTTGAACATTAATGAGGAAAGGCTCAGGTGCACAGTTTATTCTCCTCTTGATCAATAGATGAAGAAAATTGTTGGAGGAAAAGTTTCTGTTCCTCTGCAGCTCTTTTTCTCTATAGACAATATTCTGTTTGTGAGACCTGTATGATTGTAATTAACACCAGTGCAATCATAGCTCCAGTTTTGTTCTTTGGTCAGTATGCTCGATTAACCTCACTGAATAAAATCAGATGGAAAAATCTTTTAAGTGAACTGGAACAGCGATTTAGTCCAGGAACTCTATGGAACTCTGTATGGGAAGGCTATACAAAGAAATGCAAAAAATACTAAATATATACATTATATTACATTAATTATAGTTCAGAAGATATTGATTTCATTAATTTCAATTACCTTAAAAACCTTGTCTGTTAAAGTCTTTCTTATTTCCCCACAAGATGGTGTAGTGAGTTATCTTATTGTGGGTCAGGTGCTAGGACTCTGCTCACATCCTCCAAAGATGTAGACTCTGTTATAAATACTTCGTTGGAGAATAATATGAACTCTAATAAACATGCTTTATCACAACAAACAAATAAATGCCACAAGTCGACACTACTTATAAAATATAAAAACTAAAATATTTACTCATTTTAATTGTTAGTAAATTTGTATAAAATTTAATAAATACAAAAATAGAATAATTTAAATACATTACATTTTCTTCTCCATGGCAGATTCAATAAAGCCACTTTTCCCTCATAAAGTTGTAGATGAAGGTGATGATGTTAATCTGATAAAATCGGTCCGTAGGATGAAGATGATAACATTGTCAGTAAGGAAACAGACACTTTCTTATGAGTCAAGTAGTCATTATGTTTGGCTTTAATGGTACAAACAATATCCTAACATTTTATTTCGGGGGCCCCTCTGTGCCACCAATATGACTAATTATAACTAATTATTGTCATTTTGTATAATAATCATTGTCCATTGACAGATATCAAAAAAAAAGACGATGTCATTTCATGTACTCTTGGGGGCCCCCTGGTGGCTACGGGGCCCTAAGCAGCCGCTTAGTTCGCTTATGCCTTGGGCATAACCACTTCCTGACTCAGTAACTGACAGTCAATATTACTAATGTAATGTTGTATAATATTTAGGAATGATCATAAAATTATCAAAACTTCCGCGGATTTCTGTAGGACTTGAAGAGCTGGACACTGGGTGAGATCGCCTGTGCTGCGGGTCTGTCAGTGTGTGTGTGTGTGTGTGTGTGTGTGTCTAAATAGTGCCCTTTGCACTTACCCATTTGTTTTGGGTTTTCTGTTTGTTAATGTATTAGTTATCACAGTATGCATTTGGGGCTGCTATTTTATTTTATTTCATTTTTAAATGGACGGGTTTTAAGCTGTAGCTGGGCTGGAAATCTTAGGTCCAATCCGGAAATCACTGGTTACTATGGTTACCGCGTCCTGCGGGGAGAAAGAGCTCCTTCTGACAACACTCAGCCCCTCACGGTAGGACGATCTTTATCCTTTAATGTCACACTGATTTTACAATAAATATACAATATAATATAACATAATATACAATACAATGTAATATTTACCCCAGTAGTAGGACACCTTTAAGAACCCTGGCTACTGTTTAAAACTTAAACATGCTAAGTCTTGTGATTGGGCAGCTTGCTAGCTAGTGTAAATAATAAATTATAGATTAATGTTATCTACTGAGAGAGCTTGTCTGTTTGTTGTAATTATTACACAATTGTTTGGGTCAGTTGATGTAAATATAATATTTAGTTAGCCTGCTAGCAAACTTGCCTACTGGTGCTAATGCTAAACTCCTGAACCAAGCTGATGAGCTCGGCTAACGAGAATTTATTTCCACATTATAATATTTACCCCATCAAACAGGTCACTTTTCCCAACCCTGAGTACTGGTTTCACACTAAATCATGATTAGACTAGTGATTATCCAGTTAGCGCCCCAAAGGACTTGGTTACAGATGTATGTTATCTAGCTTGCGAACCTCGCTAATCATTTCATTTACACAATATCATATAGAGTGTAAAGCTTGCTGAACTCGGGTGAAGGTTTTAATAATTATTCCGTATAATATTTAGATAGATTTCGGATGATGGACTGGGACAGGAGGTTTTTGAGACTTTAATCAGTCACCATGTACGGTGAATTACCCCAAGCTAATGCTAATGCGAGATAATGCTAACTAATGCTAATATTTGTCTGTTTATTCTCAGCTTAACTAGTTTACAAACTCACAGGTTCATTAACGTTTCGGCGTTAAAAAAGAAATTTTTGTATTTTTACGTCTCCCTTTTTTTAAAATATCAAAATCCTCTATTTCTGGGTGTGGGTGAAAAAAACACTGGTTTATCTACACTGTTAGCAAGCCTGGATAATTAACTTGGTAGCATCATTAAGATAAATATCGTAATGAGTAATGCAAACCTTTTAACCGGTAAACAAACCTTTCCTTTATTTTACTCAAGCTGTTTTTACTGTAAGGAACGTGACAGAATGTTAGATGTGTTATTATGAAACTGCGATGAGAAGTTAGGTGTGTGTTTGAAGAAGCCACATGTTCACTCCCTCTGCAGTATTAAGTGCAGTTCTCATAAACAATAGTGGCAGGTTTGATGGTTTATTTACTTAATGACAGTGTAAAGATCACATGCTGGAATTTGATTCTGTTCTAGGATTAGAAATGTGGATATTGTACAACTCTTTTGACAAGCAGCTGATCTGATTTATTTTTATTTTATGTTTGTTTGTTTGTTTATTTTACTGAGCATGCTATTTAATGTGTTCATCATGTGTGTCTTTGCAGGGTGTTTAATATATTTTTGAGAATTACAGGATACCTGAAAGTATGTATAACTAAGAATAAGAACTGTGGAAAATAAAAACACAGTTTCCATCACACAATCAGGAAATAAATAAGCTCTACTGAAATAGTGCCCCATAATCAATTCTTGAGGTAGATGAGCTACAACAGCTAAAGACCACATGGGGTTTCATTCCTGTTCACCAAGAACAGAAATCTAAGACTACAGTAACAACCCTGTAAATGATATATTTGGCCCAATGGCAAGAGCTGCTTACTTGGTTCACACTTAGCATCTGGATTCCAAAAAGGTTTGAATCCCACAGGAGCCTCGCTTTATTGTTAACTTGACTTTGTGTAACCGAGTTCCTTTTACTCGGACCCCAGTCCATATGAGCAAGAAGGTCATACAGTTACAGAGTACAGTGAACCTTCATTGGCGCACATCAAGGTAACAGGGACCACCTGGCTCGTTGGTCTAGGGGTATGATTCTCGCTTTGGGTGCGAGAGGTCCCGGGTTCAAATCCCGGACGAGCCCTTGATCTCTTCTCCTCTTGATCAATAGATGAAGAAAATTGTTGGAGGAAAAGTTTCTGTTCCTCTGCAGCTCTTTTTCTCTATAGACAATATTCTGTTTGTGAGACCTGTATGATTGTAATTAACACCAGTGAATAAAACTACTGAATAAAATCAGATGGAACTGGAACAGCGATTTAGTCCGGGAACTCTATGGAACTCTGTATGGGAAGGCTATACAAAGAAATGCAAAAAATACTAAATATATACATTATATAATATTAATTATAGTTCAGAAGTTTATTTATTAATGTCATTAATAAATAAATTACCTTCAATTACCTTAAAAACCAAGTCTTTCTTATTTCTCCACAAGATGGTGTAGTGAGTTATCTTATTGTGGGTCAGGTGCTAGGACTCTGCTCACATCCTCCAAAGATGTAGACTCTGTTATAAATACTTCTTTGCAGAATAATATGAACTCTAATAAACATGCTTTATCACAACAAACAAATAAATGCCACAAGTCAAGACACTACTTATAAAATATAAAAACTAAAATATTTACTCATTTTAATTGTTAGTAAATTTGTATAAAATTGAATAAATACAATAATAGAATAATTTAAATGCATTACATTTTCTTCTCCATGACAGGTGACTCCATGGCAGATTCAATAAAGCCACTTTTCCCTCATGAAGTTGTAGATGAAGGTGATGATGTTACTCTGATAAAATCGGTCCGTAGGATGAAGATGATAACATTGTCAGTAAGGAAACAGACACTTTCTTATGAGTCAAGCAGTCATTATGTTTGGCTTTAATTGTACAAACAATATCCTAACATTTTATTTCGGGGGCCCCTCTGTGCCACCAATATGACTAATTATAACTAATTATTGTCATTTTGTATAATAATCATTGTCCATTGACAGATATCAAAAAAAAGACGGTCATTTCATGTACTCTTGGGGGCCCCCTGGTGGCTACGGGGCTCTAAGCAGCCGCTTAGTTCGCTTATGCCTTGGGCATAACCACTTCCTGACTCAGTATCTGACAGTCAATATTACTAATGTAATGTTGTATGATATTTAGGAATGATCATAAAATTATCAAAACTTCCGCGGATTTCTGCAGGACTTGAAGAGCTGGACACTGGGTGAGATCGCCTGTGCTGCGGGTCTGTCAGTGTGTGTGTGTGTGTGTGTGTGTGTGTGTCTAAATAGTGCCCTTTGCACTTACCCATTTGTTTTGGGTTTTCTGTTTGTTAATGTATTAGTTATCACAGTATGCATTTGGGGCTGCTATTTTATTTTATTTCATTTTTAATGGACGGGTTTTAAGCTGTAGCTGGGCTGGAAATCTTAGGTCCAATCCGGAAATCACTGGTTACTATGGTTACCGCGTCCTGCGGTCTTCACTGGTGTCCTCAACCGTTTAATAGCAAAGTAAAATAGAAATTAGGCTAGAGTATTTCACACCTCACAAGGAATAGTCAATTTTATTACAGTCTGCCTTGAAAATGCATGTGTAAGGATGTCTGCCACCAAATCGATTTCTTCTCCTCTGTCAGTCATTGTGAGTTAATATAATTTTATTTAGTTTGTGTGGTTCTCTGCCTCTGGCTACTCCAGTTGTCCAATCAAAGGACGGGAAATTGCTGACGTAATCGTATGCCTGCTAGATGGCGCCAATGACGCCAACTCGAAATCTGATTGGTTAATGTAACAATTTTAATTGCCACTCATAATAAGCTACGGGCGCCTGCACTATTCATTCTGAAGGCCTTAAGACAGATTTCTTTCACTCTGGCAACACATGATGTCAGCCACTGGCTGAAATATGATTAGATAAATATTCTTATCATTACTGGAAGCAGCGCAACCAAGAGCAAAACTAGGAAATGTAGATAATAGACTATTGGGAATAATTTAATACACACGCATGGAAAAATATATTAAAATGCAAATCAGTGATTCAGATCACTGCTGTTTAGGCCAGCAGAGAAGGCCTTGCTGGCACTGATGGCCCACCACTGGTTTAGATACTTTAGAAACTATTTTGGATTGGAATATTCCAGATGTAGATGCAGACACCACTGATTACTTTTTAACATTTTATTTCTGTACCACTTATCTGATCTATTCTCAGGTCAAAGGGAGCCTGTGCCTATCTCAGGCATCAAGGCAGGATACACCCTGGACAGAGTGCCAATTCATCGCAGGGTGCACACACACACTCATTTACACACTACAGAACTCCAATCAGCCTAGAAGCATGTCTTTGGGAGGAAACTGTAGCACCCGCAGGAAACCCACCAAGCAACATGCAAACTACACACACACACACACACACACAGTGAGCAGGAGCAAGACTTGAACCCAGGACACATGGAGATGGACGCGTGGAGGTGTGAGGTGAACGTGCTAACCACTGAGCTGCCTGATTGTAAACATATAATGTGTAATTAATTTAAAACTTGTTTAATTTTTATATTATGGCTTAACAATTGTATAATTATCATTAGAATAATTACATTTGTTTAATTATATTGTTGCTATTATCTGTATATTACAAATAGTTCCTGCTTTGGGTTTGCTTAAAATATATATAGGTCCTTTAACTAAAGCTGAATGTAAATCCTGGATTTATCTGTAAGAATCAACAATCTGTCAGCAACATTGGTGACACTGTCATGTGATGCTGTGGGTGGAGCTTCATAAAATGAACATATTAGAGTACAAAAAGAATATTTCTATTCAGCTAAGACCATTCATGGTATAAAAAAAGCTAATAATCTAAGGTGCACAAAATCACAGAAAATAATGAACTGCTGAAGTGCGTCTGATGTAAAGTTTTGTTATTTATTTTATATGGTGTTTATTTTAAATCCTAAACTTTTACACATGCACTCACCAACTGGCCTGCACTTCACCTAGCATTATCCTGTCATCATCATCATCATCATCATCAGTGTCATGAGATTTTATAAACACTACAGTTGACTAGAACTGGATCATTCATTACTGCATTGGTTTGTTTTTGTATTCAGTGTGAGAACATTTGAAGAAAAGACTAAGAATCATTTCATAAAAGTATGTTGGTTTAAAATATTATGTTGAGATTCATAACCAAGCATCTAAGTAAATTTATCTAAAGGCAGTTGTGTGTGTTTAATCCCCTGATAGGACAGAAAGTATATCATGTGAATATAAAGCATTTCTCAGTGGCCAATTTAGTTTAGTTGTTGAGTTTTACAACCGTGTTCAACATCTGTTTCCTTTTAGTTTTCCCTTATTATTTATTTTTTCTGCTTTGTATTAAGTAATGTAAAGAAAATATAAAAAACAAAGATACAGTGACAAACCCAGCAGTATTTAAGAGAGAAGTGGATGACACCCCAAACTGTAAATACAATTTAAATATAAGGTCTAATAAAAATTAAAAATCCAATATATGTGTGGCTGTATGACCTTTTTGCAGGGCTTTATTTATTAGTGTGTTAAGGTTTTTCTCTTCAGTGAACACAAGATGGCGCAGTCACTTATCTTATTGTGGGTTAAGTACTAGAGACACTACCACACAACCTGCTCACATTCTCTGAGATGATGGAAGCTACTTTTCACAGTAAAACCTTTGTGACATAGAGTATACTTGTTCTTCTATCATACATACTGCTGATATAATATCCTAACCCCTGCCCTGGTTACTCTTAGTGCCTAAGCTAATTTCAGAGATACCATTCTGATTAAACAACACAACTGTCCACTTAACACTAAACTGTCATAAGAATAAATACTCATCTAATGTCATTTCTCTGACAAGCAAAAGCACCTTCTGTGTCAGAAACACTGAAAACTGGAAACTTATCTGTAAATCTGCCTTTACTCTTCTTTCTCTTCTTCTGATGCTATCATGAATACAGGAAAGTTTTATTTTTCAGATTTACAGCAAAACTTGATTTCCTCCTTTCAGTATGTGTTTACTTAAATGTGCTCTGGACAGGTTTCCCATATGAGGCTGAATGTAAAGCCAGGATGTTTCAGTAAGAATCAACAATCTGACAACAACATTGGTGACACTGTCATGTGATGCTGTGGGGTGGAGCAATTTTGAAGCTTTATGGTGTTAACATATTAGATTACAGAAAGATCTCCACTATTTTCACTGAGCTAAGACCAGTCATCATGTTCACTGTTATATTCATGTATCTGTGCCTTTCACTAGGTGAGTTAACATTAACTTTTTGTTATTACAGAAATATTAACTATATTATATTAAATATTAGTCTGTGTGGTGATGCAGTGTGAAAATGCAGAGTGTGGGTCTGACTTAAGTATTTCCTGATGATTATTTAAAGATTAAGAACATTATGTTCTCTTCTCTATGACAGGTGACTCCATGGCAGATTCAATAGAGCCAGATTTCCCTCATAAACCTGTAGATGAAGGTGATGATGTTACTCTGTCCTGCAAATACAAAACAAGCTTTCCTACAGGAAACAACCTGCACTGGTACAAGCAATATCCAAAATCTAAACCTGAGTTCCTTCTTAATGTTGACCAAAAAGGAAATCTAATTTCCAACACTGACCCAAGAAAGTCTGCTAAAGTTGATGATGAACAAGTGGATCTGATCATCTCCTCTGCTGCTGTATCAGACTCTGCTCTATACTACTGTGCTCTGAGGCCCACAGTGACAGGAAATCCAGCTGCACTGTACAAAAACTGTACAGTGTTTATCTTGAATGCAGTAAATCCATATGTATAATACTGAAACTGTATATTGTGGCCATTAATAACAACAATTTAAACCTCATCAGAATGAGATAATCCCCAAAACAAAGGAATATGGTTCAGGAATTAGACCTTTTGTTGCTTCTGTTAAGATGAATAATTAATTGCTGCAGTGCGTCTGATGTAAAGTTTTGTTGCTTTATTATATATGGTGTGTAGTTTGATTTGTTTGTTTTGAAGCATAATCTTTTACAGATGAAACCACTGACTGGCCTGAGCTTCACCTGACATCTTGTCAGTCTTATTATACTGTATTTTGTAAACATATTTTCAAACAATTAAGTAGAACTGTCTCATTTATTAGTACATTGTTTTTTCTACACTTTTGCACAGTGCTCAGTGTGAGAGAATTTGAAGAAAAGACTAATTTAATAAAATTAAGTTGGTTTCAAATTATGATTCATGATCAGGCTTCTAAGTAAATGTATCTAAAGGGAATTGTGGCTAATTCAGTGGAGTTGATGCTCCACATCTGTTTTCTTCCATTAATAATGTTGTTTTTTGTGGAAAAGAAAATGCAAAATGACAAATCTAGAGGTATTTCAGAGATAAATATATGGGGGTTATGAAGATATCTCAAACTATCTTAATATATAAAATTATTAATCCAGAGCATATGTAAGTGGCTGTCTGGAAAAACATGCCAGATGTTGCTGTGGCTTCTGTTTCTACTGTATTTTGACACCTCCATGTACATATTTCAACAAAACTATGTCTAAATGTTTTTATTTTCTATAGAATCATGCCTAGGCTGTTTGCCTGCAGAGTAAAAGTTGAATAAAGAGACAAACATGGCGGTAAAAACAGCAAAGCTGCTTATAGACTTTTAAACCTTGCTATCTGAGGCAGAGCACAAACTACAAGAATAAATCACTGACTCTTTTACACTACACAATTGTACACATCTGACCACTTAAGACTAAACTGTAATAAGAATAAATACTCATCTAACATCATTTCTGTGACAAACAAAAGCACCTGCTGTTTCAGAAACACTGAACTCATCTGAAACTCTGCCTTTATTGTTCTTTCACTTCTGATGCTATCTTGAGTACAGGTACATTTTATATTTTCTATTTAACTCCCTGTAACCTTGTGTGGTTGTTAGGGCTGAGCATTAAGGGGTTAATTAAAGTTTGTAAAAATATTTCTTCCTTATTCTCAAATAAACCTTATTTTCTTCCTTAGTGGTTCTGACAATATGCTGCCTTCTGCTGCACACATGACCCACAGAGGAAGACAAACAAACACAACAAATTTATACACACAAAACCAATAAATACCACTGCAACATACATTTAATCCAGTAAAACTGTCTTAGATAGAATTTCACAGAACAATGAGGCAATGGAACTGAGAAATGGTATTAGTGAATCCAAGGATTCTTAGAACCACATTTTATTATTAATGCAAAAACATTTCTACAGATTTATATAAACAGTATACAGCATAGTACAGTTATCATGAATATACATAAATACAAGTAGGTGGAGCTAGAGGTGGAGATGTACATCAAATAGTAACACTGACATTCATTTCTAAAGCTAGAGGTTTGAACTAAACACTCAGGAAAACAATGTTGTTCCTCTTCGTGGTGTTTTTCACTCTTTCTGATGTTGGTAAGTCATATACACTGCACACAAAATATTATTTTTCAATAACTCTAATTAAGAAGACACAATTTTTCATGTGAAATGTGTCATTTATGATTAAAATATCACAATATTGTTGTAATGTTTTTATAGCAGAGGCTGCTGACAATAACATTAAACCAGATCAAACCAATGTATTTTCAATGGAAGGCAGCAACATCTCACTGTCCTGCACATATACTGGATCAGTTTACAGTCTCCACTGGTATCGACAAAAAGCTGGATCAAGACCCGAGTTTCTGCTGCTGATTCTTGAACGCACTGAAACTGTCATAAAGGCTCAACCACCTCATCCACGATTGTCCATAAAACAAGATAAAACGAATAAGAAAGTGGATCTGATCATCTCCTCTGCTGCTGTATCAGACTCTGCTCTATACTACTGTGCTCTGGAGCCCACAGTGACAGGAAATCCAGCTGCACTGTACAAAAACTTTCACACAGTTTTGTTATATTGAAAGCAGTTCTGTCAATGCTTTACAGAAAGTTACATGTCCTTTTGGGGGATTCTCTGTTTCTCTACTGGTCAGGGTCATGGTTAATAAGAAGTCACACATAAGGTGAGAAAACACCCTGAATGGGATGTCAGTCCTTTGCAGAGCTCCATACACAAACTCTTTCACACAAAGGGGAAATTTCTCCTAGCAAATTCCTACTCTCATTTTTTTTGGAGGTGATGCAAAACTGCACACAAACTGACAGTGAACTAAACTCATCATCAAACTGGGGATCCTGAAGCTGTGATGCAGTAACACTACCTGCTGTTCAGTGTGAGAAAAAAATCATTTCATAAAAGTATGTTGGTATAAATATTATGGAAAAGGAAAGGAAATGAAAATGGAAATTGTGTATTAACATTTGTATTTTCAGTTAAATGGATGTACAATGTCTGCCAAATTTTAAATGGATCAGCAAAAATCCATTCACAGTTGCATTTCCCAGGTCTTAAGTGTTACGACCCTGACCTGTGGAAACAGCACTTACTCTTCCCTGCACCACCTTCCATTCACAAACCTGTGCTCCACCTCAGTCCTGCCTCCACATATGGCTTTCATGGAAGAGGTGAGAGGAAGAAGCCCTTTCTCTCCAAAAAAACATGGCAGCATCTTAACAAATTTGGGAACAATATTTTTTTGGACTGATGGTTAATCATTATTCATAGTTTCATGTTTGGTGAAGGTCAAACAGAGTTTATCACAACAAACACCTCATACCAAGTGTCATGTTGGTGGAGGGGTGAGGATTCGGTTGTTTTGCAGCCACAGGCTCTAGAAAACTTTTAATCATTTGGACATTGATGATCTCCACTTTATATTAGAATATTCTTGAGACAAATGTAAGACTGTCCATGAGCTTATGTTGTGCTGAAACTGGGTCATATTAAAGGACAATAATCACAAGCACACCAGCAAATTTGTCTCTTTAAGGATGCTGAATCTGAGGACTTGTTTTTGTCTAGGTTAATGTCAGAAATACAGATAAAAAAGAAAAAGACGGGTTATTCTTGTGTTCTGATATGCTGAAATGCTGTAATGATTCCAAATGAATCTGTGAATTGAAAGTGTGAACTATTCCCAGCGTGGTGAGCAATACTTTTGTTTTAAAATATATTGATGGTTCTTGATGTAAACAATGTATATGTCTATTTAAATTCAGCTCCTGCAGATGGCAGTACATGACATGAAAATACTCTAGAACTGAACCTGATTGGACCTGGACACAACAGAACCATGTGGAGTGTTAAAGTAGCCATGAACATTAAACCTGAACAAAGCTTCAGCACAGATACATGGTGTGTGGAGTGCAGTCCGACTGAAACACTTGAATTACTGCAGAATCTTGAGCTTAATACAAGATGCTTATGTATTTGTGCACATGCTCTCAAACACCACCTTGTTAGGGGTTTTATATTGTTATAATTTGGTGTTTTGTTTAGACTTTAAGGGTGTACTATAAATCTGCTGAAGAATTTAATTTCACAATAAGAATTGTTTGTAATTGCAACAATATATTTTGTAGATTAGAAAAGGTTTAAGTTCATAGAAATAGGAAATACAGGAAGTAAATATATGAATCTTTTGCTCATTAAATTCTTTTAGAACATGTGTGTGTATTTTACATAAAGTGGCAAATCCTGCACTCTGATTGGTTAAAACAGAGGGAATCTACAGTTGAGGCTTTGTACACAAGAAATGCTTAGATGCTTCACTGAAGACAGAGTAGAAGGAAACTTGACATTTACAATAACATAAAAAGGAAACTTTCAGAAGAACAGAGGAAATTAAAACATGATGGTTTTCTGTATGTTTCTGTTTTTACCATGTTCATAGGTAAGCTTATATTTTATATATCCCCATATATCATGTTTAAATGTTTTATAACTAGTAAAGAAATGTTTCCATGTGTGAGTGTTTTAGATTGTAAGCATGTACTGTATGTATACTGTATAATATAAAATGATAATATTCTGAAATAAATGTCCTCTTCAGGTGAGAGCACACAGGACAGCATTACTCCAACATCTTCTGCTGTCTATGGTAAAGAGGAGCAAGCAGTTACACTCTCCTGTGATTATAAATACACTGTTTCTATGAACAATCTACAGTGGTATGGACAATATTCCAATGCAGCACCAGAATTCCTCGTTCTGTTGACGGAATCGGGAGGGAATCAGACAGGTGATACTCCTCATCCTCATTTGTCTGCTAAAGTTCATAAGAGTCTGAAGCGTGTGGATTTGGAGATCTCGCCTGCTTCAGTATCAGACTCTGCTCTGTACTACTACGCCTTGCAGCCCACAGTGACAGGAAAGTCAACTTCACTGTCCAAAAACCTACAGAGACCTCAAACATGAAAGTGTTAAAGAATCACAATAAGAAGAAAAGACTGGAAGCTATGCATAACATCAGCATTCTGATTATTGATCCAATAGAAATGTATGTATATAACCATATATGAATACTTTATTTGAATTGAATAGACAAAACATTCTAAGTGAATCCAAATACAGATAGAAAAGTTAGGTGTGTGTTTGAAGAAGCCACATGTTCACTCCCTCTGCAGTATTAAGTGCAGTTCTCATAAACAATAGTGGCAGGTTTGATGGTTTATTTACTTAATGACAGTGTAAAGATCACATGCTGGAATTTGATTCTGTTCTAGGAATAAAAATGTGGATATTGTAAACTCTTTTGACAAGCAGCTGATTTGATTTATTTTTATTTTATGTTTGTTTGTTTGTTTCTCAGCATGAGATTTAATGTGTTCATCATGTGTGTCTTTGCAGGGTGTTTAATATATTTTTGAGAATTACAGGATACCTGAAAGTATGTATAACTAAGAATAAGAACTGTGGAAAATAAAAACAGTTTCCATCACACAATCAGGAAATAAATAAGCTCTACTGAAATAGTGCCCCATAATCAATTCTTGAGGTAGATGAGCTACAACAGCTAAAGACCACATCGGGTTTCATTCCTGTTCACCAAGAACAGAAATCTAAGACTACAGTAACAACCCTGTAAATGACATAAATCATACTAAAATATTTTTTTAAAATCCATAATCCTTACTGCAAATATCACAGAAACTACTTGAAGCCTCATAATATTCACCAAGCTATACTGGAGCAACAGTACAGTTTCCAGCAAAGAAGCTACAATCCTGTAAACTTGACCTATACTGAAACCTCCACCTGACACTAAAGCAAGCTTGTTCTACAAGAATTGATTTTGATCTTCATGTCCACTGAGATTAATGATATATTTGGCCCAATGGCAAGAGCTGCTTGCTTGGTTCACACTTAGCGTCTGCATTCCAAAAAAGGTTCAAATCCCACAGGAGCCCTCGCTTTATTGTTAACTTGACTTTGTGTAACCGAGTTCCTTTTACTTGGACCCCAGTCCATATGAACAAGAAGGTCATACAGTTACAGAGTACAGTGAACCTCCATTGGCACACAACAAGCTAGATAGGGACAACCTGGCTCGTTGGTCTAGGGGTATGATTCTTGCTTTGGGTGCGAGAGGTCCTGGGTTCAAATCCTGGATGAACCCTGGTTTTACATGGAATAGAGTGGTTGGGATAAAACTAATGGAAACTTGCACTGCTGGCTTGGTTCTCGCTTGGAAGTTTGTTTCTCCAGAGGTCCAAGAAGGTTCAAATCCCACTGTAATTACCTCTGAAAATTAAAGCTCCAACCTGGAGCCTATCTCTGGAATACAGGGAACAGGGTGGAGAATGTCACACTTTGTGGAGACATGAACCTCTGAAATATTAATATAATAGAGTACAGAAAGACCTCAGAATATTGTCATTTTACTAACACCATTCATCATGTTCACTGTTATATTCATGTGTCTGTGGCTTTCATTAGGTAAGTTAACATTGATCTTTTCAGAAAGGAGATAATAAATTAATAATTAATTAGCCTGTGTGATGTTAAGAAAAAAATAGAATATGAGTTATATAACTCAAAACTAAAAAATTATGTTCTCTTCTCTATAACAGGTGACTCCATGGCAGATTTATTAGAACCACTTTTCACTCATAAAGTTGTAGATGAAGGTGATGATGTTACTCTGTCCTGCAGCAACAAAGACAGTGGTTCAGTAAACAGCCTACAACGGTACAAACAACATCCAAAATCTAAACCTGAGTTCCTTTTTTTCATCACTCCATGTGGAGGTAAATCCCTATGCCACCACGTCTGTCTGCTAAAGTTGATGATAAAACTAAACAAGTGGATCTGATCATCTCCTCTGCTGCTTTTAATGTTTGATAATATACAATTAGAAGGTAATTTATTCATAATCACACTCTCTGGTATCACCCAGATGAGGATGGGTTCACATTTGAGTCTTCCTCATATCGTCTCACAGAGTTTTTTCTTGCCGCTGTTGCCTCAGAGTTGCTCATTAGGGGTAAAGTTAATTTTCAACTTTGTAATTTCTATTCTGAATTTCTGTATTTCTGTAAAGCTGCTTTGAGACAATGTCCATTGTTAAAAGTGCTGTACAAATAAAAATGAAGTGAACTGAATTGAATTGAACTGAATTTAATTACCTTTTGGTTATAGACATAGCAAATTTACTTATGAGAGATTTTGTTTAAATCTGGATCAGTTTCCTATGATTTTCCACAGCAAATTATCATAATTATTTATAAATGTACAAATAATTTAAAAACCACACAAACAGATAAAGGCTTATAGTATTGTATAGATGATGAATCTTGAAATACAACACCAGCCATAATGACTCTAGATTTCTGTCACTGACACTGTGTGAAGTGATCTGTACAAAATAACACTAAAACTGCATCACTTCCTGGGTGTGTCCTTCTAGAGACGTGTAAAGTTCAGCACATACAGCACTATTATACAGAATCCTCACAGAGCTGTGTTCAGAAATGGATCAACTATACAACTTACTGTACATAGTGAGATACATACCACTGATTCTCACTCTAGTTACAGGTCATTCATTTTCATCAGTTTATCAATAGTTTTAACTATCACAATCATATTTAATCAGTTAATTAATTACATTAATTAATAACCATGTTTTTTTGGCGACGCTACCCATGCACTTGGAGGGTTGTGGGGCTGTGGTCAAGGGAGGCCTGCCAGGTCGGGAAAGAGAGACACTCTGGCAGGCGGTCGCAATGGTTGTACCACGCATGCTTCCATTACCAGACGTGATTCAAGATCCAAACCCAGGAAAGGTTTGAAAGGCTTAGGCTCTTGTTGACAAGGTTTGCTGATATGAACTTGCATCCCAGTCTGTTGCAATCAATTCAATTCAATTCAATTTTATTTGTATAGCGCTTTTAACAAAGAGCATTGTCTCAAAGCAGCTTTACATGAGAAACCACATAAGAAAACAACAAACATATGAACAGACAAACAGACAAACAGTCCTAGATGTTATCCCAAGTGAGCAAGCCTGAGGTGACTGAGGCGACTGTGGCAAGGAAAAACTCCCTTAGATGGTATGAGGAAGAAACCTTGAGAGGAACCAGACTCAAAAGGGAACCCATCCTCATTTGGGTGACAATTGTGTGATGTAGATACAGCATGTGTATAGTGTTATGTGAATCAATAAGGAGGTTATTGTCCATGGCACTGCTTGAATATCCCAATCCTCACAAGCAGAACCCGGCTGGAGCTGGTCCATCTCCGGATGCCACTGGAGCCGGCACAGTCTCTGGATGCCTCGGGATGGGTAGAAGAAAGGAAACAATGGAACAGCATTAGCGTAGCTGCTGTTCATAATATTAGCAGTACTAGCTGAATGTGCATTTAATCAGATGTACTGGAGTGCAAGGTTATGGGAAGTGTTAGATGTATGCCTGGCTAAAGAGATAAGTCTTTAGTCTACATTTAAACTGGGAGACTGTGTCTGAGCCCCGAACACAGTCAGGAAGACTATTCCAGAGTTTTGGAGCTAAATACGAAAACGCTCTACCTCCTTTTGTGGACTTTGATATTCTGGGAACTACTAGCAGTCCAGAATTTTGTGATCTTAAAGAGCGTGGTGGATTGTAATGTGTTAGAAGACTGGATAGATAGGTGGGAGCTAAACCATTTAGAGCCTTGTATGTGAGTAGAGCTAGTTTATAGTCAATTCTAAACTTAACAGGTAGCCAGTGCAGGGATGATAATATTGGGGTTATATGATCATATTTTCTTGATCTGGTAAGAACTCTGGCGGCTGCATTCTGGACTAACTGTAGCTTGTTTATTGAAGATGCAGGACAACCACCTAGTAATGCATTACAGTAGTCCAGTCTGGAGGTCATGAATGCATGAACTAGCTTTTCTGCATCAGATACAGATAAAATGTTCCTAAGCTTGGCAATATTTCTAAGATGGAAGAAGGCTGTTTTTGTGATATTGTAAATATGGTTTTCAAAGGATAAGTTGCTGTCTAATATTACACCCAGGTCTTTCACTGTTGAGCTAGTAGTAACAGTGCATCCTTCTAGGTGCAAGCTGAATTGTGAGAGCTTCTGTGTACTAGTTTTTGGGCCAATAAGTAATATCTCCGTTTTGTCAGAATTTAATAATAGGAAATTATCGGTCATCCGATCTCTAATATCTTTAACACACTCAGTTAATCTAGACCAATTACATATTTCATCTGGTTTTGATGAGATATATAAAGGTGCACGATCTGTGCCGCTGTCTTCGGGACTGTGCACTGCATTGATCTGCATGGATCTCCAGTGGCAACCCATCAGCCTTACAGCATCTGTGTCCAACCAACATGGAAATACAGCCCACGGTTGCGAAACACCTAGACCCAGGGTTAGCTTTTCTCGATCCCCTCTAGCACTCCGAAGCATTCCGTGTGCAAGAGTTGTGGTAAAGAGGAGGTTAAAGGGCACACAAGCGACGAGGATGGGATTCGAACCCACGCGTGCAGAGCACAATGGATTAGCAGTCCATCGCCTTAACCTCTCGGCCACCTCGTCAGGTGCAGGTGGGCACCCACGACCAAATGTCCACAGAGACCGCAACAATTCCGTAGAGGCGCGCCATAACTCAACGCGTTTAAACAAGCCTGTTCCCAAAGCAACTGGAGCCCATCCCACGTGCATTAGCAGTCTGTTTCCTTAACCTCTTGGCATCCTAGGTCACCCACATGACCTTACACCTCAGTGCACCTGGCACTTGCACTCCATTGCCCAAACCTCTTGGCCACCACTTCTTATGTCGATTTTTTATTCTTGGTTGAATTGTTGTTTTGTTGGTAGCTCGTAACCATGGTAAGGGCACGACTGATGCGGCTCACACACGCGGAAAACGTGTTTTGCATACCGTTCTGTGGTTGTTTGGACTTGCTGTTTGAAAAAGCGAGGTGTGAAACGAAGCAGCCAGCGTTGACACCAGTTGCCGAAACCTGGGAGCTATTTCAGCACCTGGGTCTGGGGGCTCCGGTACCATGTGAGCTCGTTTTTTTTTTTTGCAGTCAGGCAGCCAGCTAACGGCAACTCTTAAGCACATTTGCAGAAGGCACAGGAGCCACAACCACTGTAAAGCCTTTGTGGTGCCAGAGCCCACAACCGCTGCCTTGAAAAGGCTCAGATGGCAGCGGTGGGATTTGAACACACGCCTCTGAAGAGACTGGAGCCTAAATCCAGCGCCTTAGACCACTCGGCCACGCTACCCAAGGGCTCAGTACTTATAGACCTCTGTGGAGAGCACACTGACATACTGTCTGGGTGTGTGGTACACAGGCTGCACAGATGAGGACAGACAAACTGTGCAGAGGGTGAAAAACAGCTCAAAAAATCATCGGCTGCCCTCTGCCCTCCCTGGATGACATGTCCAGGTCCTGCTGCCTCAGCAAAATCAAGGCCATCACAGGAGACTCCTCACATCCTGCTCATCACTTGTTTGACCTGTTGCCATCTGGGAGGCGCTTCAGGTCAACAAAGTCTCACACCACCAGACTTACAAACAGCTTCTTCCCCTGGGCCATTCGGACTGCAAACAATCACTGAACACACACACACACACATTCTACCTAATAAAATGTGCAATTCCACTGTGCACTTTAATCTGTCTGTGAATTGAGTACAAGTTATAACTTAATATTGGCTTTGCACAAATTAGATTTCAAGCAAATATATAATTGGGAACATTTTGTTGCAGCTTTATGAATGTTCTGCTTATATTACAGTAGCCCTTTAAAAAAGGGTACAAGTATGCATATGTATGAAAGGAGAGTCCATAACCTGAGGTACTGAGATATTGAGAAGGGTTCAGTATTTATATTAACATATTTTTACATATGTTTCTTTATTGACATGCACAACCAATTATTACAACATTATTACAACAATACTAATTCTAACAAAGTCCTGAATATGTACAATATGGCTATATTTGTGGACACCTAACCATCACACCAGTATGTGGGCATTCTCCAAACTGCTGCACAATTGTATAGGATGTTTTTATATTCTTACAAAAACATGTTCCAGCTCAATGAAGATGTTTATTACAAGTTTGGTGTGGAATAAAATGAGTTACCTGCACACAGCCCTGAACTCAAACCCACTCAACACTTTTGGGATGAATTAGAATTCTGACTGCACCCCAAGCCACACATGCCTGATGTTTTAGGGCTGTATGGACACATGGACATACAGTATCTCACAAAAGTGAGTACACCCCTCACAGTTTTGTAAATATTTTATTATATCTTTTCATGTGACAACACTGAAGAAACGACACTCTGCTCCAATGTAAAGTAGTGAGTGTACAGCCTGTATAACAGTGTAAATTTGCTGTCCCCTCAAAATAACTCAACACACAGCCATTAATGTCTAAACCGTTGGCAACAAAAGTGAATACACCCCTAAGTGGAAATGTCCAAATTGGGCCCAAAGTGTCAATATTTTGTGTGGCCACCATTATTTTCCAGCTTTGCCTTAACCCTCTTGGGCATGGAGTTCACCAGAGCTACAGGTTGCCATATATTTACGAAAATGTGAGGGGTGTACTCACTTTTGTGAGATACTGTATATTGCCACTTACTGAACAATTATCTAATTTTTAATATTATTAGTGTATATTTTGCAACAAGTTTGAAGTAATATCTAAATAATGCTAGTCTAAGTAGATTGATTGATAATGTTAAATTGCCCCTAGGTGTGAATGGGTGAGCAAATGGCTGTGTGTGTGTGTGTGTGTGTGTGTGAAAGAGAGAGAGAGAGAGAGAGAGAGAGAGCGAGAGAGAAACAATTATTTTTTTCAATTATATTTCTGCACATATATAAATTTGGTAAGTTAAAAAACAATTTTTTTGGTGTTAAGGTTTTTCTCTTCAGTGAACACAAGATGGCGCAGTCACTTATCTTAATGTTGGTCTAGAACTTGAGCACCACACAACCTGCTCACATTCTCTGAGACATAGAGTATACTTGTTCTTCTATCATACATACTGCTGATATAATATCCTAACCCCTGCCCTGGTTACTCTTAGTGCCTAAGCTAATTTCAGAGATATCATTCTGATTAAACAACACAACTGTCCACTTAACACTAAACTGTCATAAGAATAAATTCTCATCTAATGTCATTTCTTTGGCACCTGCTGTGTCAGAAACATTAAAAACTAGAAACTTATATGTGAATGTGCCTTTATTCTTCTTTCTCTTCTTCTGATGCTATTGCGAGTACAGGAAAGTTTTATTTTTCAGATTTAACTGTTAGAGCTGAGAAATAAGGGATTAATTCAACCTTAATTACCAAGGGAAACTACTAATTTCTTCCTCATTCTAAAATAAATCATATTCTCTTCCACTTAGTGTTTCTAACATTAATCTGCCTGCTGGTGTTTACACAAACTTTCTCTAATTTAGAGATATCACTAACATATGTGAAATAACATAAATACATTAATTTCCTACTTTCAGTATGTGTTTACTTAAATGTCCTCTGGACAGGTTCCCCATATGAGGCTGAATGTAAAGCCAGGATGTTTCAGTAAGAATCAACAATCTGACAACAACATTGGTGACACTGTCATGTGATGCTGTGGGGTGGAGCAATTTTGAAGCTTTATGGTGTTAACATATTAGATTACAGAAAGATCTCCACTATTTTCACTGAGCTAAGACCAGTCATCATGTTCACTGTTATATTCATGTATCTGTGGCTTTCACTAGGTGAGTTAACATTGACTTTTTGTTATTGCAGAAATATTAACTATATTATATTAAATATTAGTCTGTGTGGTGATGCAGTGTGAAAATGCAGAGTGTGGGTCTGACTTAAGTATTTCCTGTTGATTATTTAAAGGTTAAAACATTATGATCTCTTCTCTATGACAGGTGACTCCATGGCAGATTCAGTAAAGCCACTTCTCACTCATAAAGCTGTAGATGAAGGTGATGATGTTACTCTGTCCTGCAAATACAAATCAAGCATTACTACAGGAAACTACCTGCAGTGGTACAGGCAATATCCAAAATCTAAACCTGAGTTCCTTCTTTATATTGCTCAAAGTGGAACTCATAAGTCTGAACCTCCCCCAAGAATGTCTGTTAATGTTGATGATGAACAAGTGGATCTGAACATCTCCTCTGCTGCTGTATCAGACTCTGCTCTATACTACTGTGCTCTGCAGCCCACAGTGACAGGAAATCCAGCTGCACTGTACAAAAACTTTCACACAGTTTTGTTATATTGAAAGCAGTTCTACTGATGATTTTGAGCTGCTATTTACATGCCATTTTGGGCGAATTCTTTGTAAAGAGTTCATATATATATTACAATTTGACAAATGTTGGATTATTAGGAGACAGGAAATTCATTGTTTTGCTATATCTATAATCTTTCTTGGGAAAACTGGGAATGAGGAAGAAATGTAAGAAAAACAGAAAAGCCTGAGGAAGCCCATGGGGATACAGCGAGCCATTGAATAGTCATGATGTCTGGTCTGACAGCTCCACAGTCCCTGAAAAGTAGAAATTAGGTGAATCTTTGGCATCCATTAATGGTATAATATTTGCTTTAGAGAGGGATTATTTATATAACTTTTAAGAGTAGCTTTAACTTGTTTTGGTATTCAATCTTCTTGGGTATTTCTTCAGATACTGTGATCACTGTGATGACTTACATCTTAGGTTAAGTAACATCTTCAGGCTTGTTGATGATAATATAGTGTTGGATATCATCAGCAAAATGATGAGTCTATATCTAGAGAGAAGAAGAAAGAGGCTTATAGACATGTGAAAGCAACAAACTATGGATTAAAAATACATGATTGTTCATTTCAGGAAGATCCAAAGTGATTACAGTTTTTATGGTGCATCACATAAGATCTTATCTGGGCCAGAAAATCCCAGATGTGTTTCAATTTCCTGTACAGACAGGAGAGCAAACACCTAGAAGATAATAAACACTAGAAACATCATCAGAGTCTATCTAACCACCATTGAGGATCCTTTCCAGAAAATATACAAGTATAAAGCCAACAATCTTGTGGATGTTGCCTCCCACCCTTCTACCAGACACTTTACTCAGACAGTCAGGTTCAGTAACGTGTATATGTTTAACCTATTTAACTATTGTTTGTTATAGCTGTAATTAATTTCTGCATAACAAGTGATAATACACACAAATATGACCATCACTGATTTGCTTCAGATTAACTACTGGAAAAAAAATACTGGGAAAAGTATTATAAGTAGTATGTAGGTTAAGTGTACAGTCTTTTGAATGTACTTTGATTTGCTAAAATGGCAACATTTCAAGAATATTTCAGGTAAATATAAATTATAAGTACACTCATTCAGTGACCTCTTTGTTAAGATCAAGTTTGCTGTAGATCCGGAGTCTATCCCAGGAATACTGGCCATGAGACAAGAATCCACCATGGATGGGATTCCTACCAATCACATTTAAGCACAGTAAATCATGTTTTGCTTGTCTGGTTGCCAGGTATGCAGCTTAACATAAATGCATTATTTGCATTAAGCAGACATGTTATGTGATGACAGAGAGCATTGATATCAGAGATATTATGTGACGATGGCTGGGTGAGTTTGTGCAATGGGGCAAAAGGTGCTTAGGGTTTACAGCTGGTATTATTGATATTAGTGGAGAAATAAGATGTCCAGGTGCTGTTTAGAGCAGTTCTGTATCTAAGCAGGTGCTCAGTGTAAGCTATGGAGTGTACAGCTAGGCCAGTTTTCCTATATAGAATCTCAAGAGTTCATCCAATCACTTACATTTTCTGAAGCTCAAGAGTGAACCAGTGAGAGGTGCAGGAAGAGGGAACCAGGCTTATCTTGGTAGAAACATGTTCTTCTAAAGCTTGAGAAATGGCAAGGTTATAGATGGACAGAATCTCAGAGGTGTGGGAAAATCTAGCAGAGCCAAGAATAGAAAAAGCATAAATAGATAAAGAAACAATAGAAAAATCATAAATAGATAAAGAGAAAGATATTGGGTCAATCACTTGACCATGTCAGAGATACCCAGTTCAGCCCAGGGGAACAGATCAGGTCAAGTGTGTGATCATGAGAGTGGGTGGGTAAGTTTACATGTTGCATAAGGTTAAAGTTTTCCAGTATTGACATAAGTTCCTCAGTTTTAGCAGAATCAGTGTCTACATGGATACTGAAGTCATCAAGTTGTATTACTGGTAAAGATCTTGTGCAAGCAAGAGTAATTAGTTCACTTAGTTGGTCAATGAATTAGAATTATAAGGAGAGGTGTTGGACCAACCACGTTCAATGTCAGATACTCAAATGAGGTTATATTGTGGAAGGCAGCACTACATATTTTAAGTTTGTTGCAGTGAACAACAGCAAGCCCACCACCCTGACTTGAAGAGGCAAAAACAGACATATAATGTATTACAGTATTACAAATAAAAACCTTTACAAATATATGAAATGCAAAGTTTCATATCTTTTTGTCTGTGACCATTTATTTGCATCATCAGGTTTTTCTCCTTAATGAAAAGAAGATGGTGAACTCAGTTATCTTATAGAGAGCCAAATACTAGAGCACCATATAAACATTCTCACATTCTTTTCACATATTTTTCACAATAAACCCTCTGTAATATAGGCTCTAATTGTTTTTCTATCATACATACTGCACAAATATTATCTTAACCCCTGCCATGGTTCATCTCAGTAGCTAAGCTAATTTCAGATATACCAGTTCATATAAAACAACTGTCCACTTTAGACTAAACTGTCAGAAGAATAAATACTCATCTAATTTTAGATTTCTTTCTGATTATACCTCTAGTGCAGTTGTACTAATCATGTCATATGTACATTTTTCATATATAACTATCTCTAACCTTGTGTTGTTAGAGCCTTCCAGTCCACCTCACTCCTGAATGTAAAGCCACACACTCTTGACACTGTCATGTGATGCTGTGGGGTGGAGCTTCATGAACCTTTATGATGTTAACATATTATTGTGTAGAAAAACCTCAGAATATTTCATTCAGCTAAAACCATTCATCATGTTTACTGTAATATTTATGTTTCTGTGGCTTTCACTAGGTGAGTTTTGAATATTTATTTCAAATATATTATGCTGAAGTTTAGAAAAGTTTAGAAAAGGCAGAATATAAGTCTGAAAGTGGATCTGATCATCTCCTCTGCTGCTGTATCAGACTCTGCTCTATACTACTGTGCTCTGGTGTCCACAGTGACAGGAAATCCAGCTGTACTGTTTTGTTATACTGAAAGCAGTTCTGATGATAGTTTTGAATTTACATGCATAAATTTGGGGAATTCTGTTTCTCTTGTGATTTATAAAGAGTTTATTTTTGACACATGTTGGATTATTAGGAGAAAGCTCATTCATTTAGACACAAATATTTCACTAGCGATCCTCAGAGATCCCAAAAATCCCAGAAGTGTTTTTAATTTCCTGCAGAGACAGAAGAACACACACCTCCGTTCCATCATCATCACTACATTCAGATAAATATTGCTAGCATATGTGAATATGTGAAACTGAGTGTCAGAGCATTAGAACCTATAGCAGATTGAAAAAAAAAAACACTGGAAACATCAGGGTCTCTCTTTAACTTTTAATGAACAACACACAACATCTTTAATATTATTGTCAAGATCAGCAGATGTTTTTCCAAACCTCATTGAAATACCGAGTTTCCAGAGAAGCAGAAACCTTGGGTAAGTGCAAGAATAACAACTGTTTAAGATTGTGGGCTGACTGAATTATAGCGACAACCATAAAACCAGAATAACATAAAAGCTAGTCTCACCAAGGAGAGATAACATGGACACACGGACGCTGCCAAAGGAATGAATATAGCAAAAATATAATACACTAGGCTTTATTTAATATAACAAGCCTAACTGCCATAACATCAATCAATGGCTAAGGCTAAGCTAGCAAGAAACACAAGGAGTGACCCCTGCCCGCTAACCTAGTTTGTCTAGACATTTAAAAAAAAAATTACATGGTGGAATGTAGGTGCACACACGGAGTGCAAGCAACAAACAAACAAAGAAACAAACAAACACCAGAATAGCATGCTAACACTGAACCAAGAGTCTGAAACAATGTGGTGCATTTTAAACTGGTAGCTCCACCTCTTTTGGTTCTTTTTTGGGTTCTTGTCTTCTCAATGGTCAAGTGTGTCACCCAGTTAATGGTGATTGCCACAGAGTCCCACCTACATGAGGACAGTTAGAGACACATGAGCAGAAACAAAACCTAATAATTGGGAAATAAGGGAACAGAACATACATACAATCACAATGTCACATAATAATACCTATCTATGGTATTTGGTGGGGTTGTGGCCCCTAAAGTAGAGAAGGCTATTGATATATATATATTGACACAGAAAGATAATAGAGTTTGTTGGGCTGTGATAATGATCAGCACTGTCATGTGATACTGCAGGGTGGAGCTTCAAGAAGCTTTATGAAGATCCAGAGAGCAAAAGGAAAACAAAACCTCCTAAAAGCTAAACAAAATAACACAAAAAAGAGAAAGAAAAGATAACGAATCCATAAAGTGATATAATACACAAAATAAAAAAATTAAAAAAGAATAAAATGGTGTGTGTAGCTAACACAGGCTCCCGTGTTCCATACACAACAAAAGACAAGACATTAGGGAATTTAATTTCTTTACTGAAGCAGAGTGATGTCTAGATCAATAACAAAAAGAACTGTACATGTTACATGCATACTTTTATAAGGTTTTATAAAGTAATTGAAGTTGATTTTAAATAGTCAGAATGTAATAAATGAATATTAGCTATACAAAATTTAGCAATTACCATTTATCCATTTATCCAGTGGTATCCTGGCTAATCTGTCCTACTGAATAAATTTAGAAATTAACTTTGTTCTACATTAAAATCATCTATTGAGAGTAATTGAATGAAAATATTCAGAAAACAGCGCCAGTTTCTGTTGTTCCACAAGGAGGCAGAATAAAACAATAAACCCAGCCACTAATAAACATGTGCTGCTGTCACTCTGTAACCATGTCTCTATCAGGAAATGTTCAACAAACTCAACATTGTAGATTTTGTACATTTTTTCATTTTTTGCCTAATTAATTTATTTTTACATTAAAGATAAAGCTTTCAGATAAAAGCTGATAAATGAACACATTTAAGTGTAATGTTGTTAGTCACATAAATACACAAAAAGTAATTAATTGGTTAATTGATTTATTGATTGTCTAAACCACTTGATATTTGACTAAGAGTCCAAAAAGGAGTTAGAGACCCCTGGTATAATATGTAAAACCTTAATTATTAGATGAATGATAAATGTCTTGTTCCACATGTGAGACTGAATGTAATGTCAGGATGCAGTAAGTCAAGAATCTGTCAGTAAAACTGGTGACACTGTCATATGATGCTGAGGGGTGGAGCTTCATGAACCTCTGAAATGTTAATATAATAAAGTACAGAAAGACCTCAGAATATTGTCATTTTGCTAACACCATTCATCATGATCACTGTTATATTCATGTGTCTGTGGCTTTCATTAGGTAAGTTATCATTGACCTTCTCAGAAAGGAAGTGTTACATTAATGATTAATTAGCCTTTATGATGTTAAGAAAAAGTATAATATGAGTTATATAACTGAAAAATAAAAATGATTATGTTCTCTTCTCTATGACAGGTGACTCCATGGCAGATCCAATAGAGCCACGTTTCCCTCATAAAGTTGTAGATGAAGGTGATGATGTTACTCTGTCCTACAGCTACAAAGACTTCAGTGCTACAGTAAGAAGCCTACAATGGTACAAACAACATCCAAAATCTAAACCTGAGTTCCTTTTTTACATCTTACCGAGTGGAGATAAAACTGACCCTATGCCACCACGTCTGTCTGCTGAAGTTGATGATAAAACTAAACAAGTGGATCTGATCATCTCCTCTGCTGCTGTATCAGACTCTGCTCTATACTACTGTGCTCTGGTGCCCACAGTGACAGGAAATCCAGCTGCACTGTACAAAAACACTGGCACAGTTTTGTTATATTGAAGGTAGATAAACTGCTTAAACTCAATAATTTACATTCCATCAAATCAGGAACTCTGCTGGTTTTTGACTCTCACAATTTTCAAGTGAAATAAACTCACACAGCAGAATAAACTCATGAACAGGATATTATTATACATCAAATGTACATTAAATGATTGCTTAAATTGACTTTTGTTAGTTTTTTAAATGCATTATCATAGTAAATATTTACAGTGATTCATGACACATTTTTCAAAAATATACATAAAAATATATAAAAGTATAAACAACAAAAGGAGTTGTTTGTTCTCTGATATAACTGAGGATAGCTAGCTAGCAAGCTAACATTAGCTATGTCTGTTTATAACAGTAGCTTGCAGAGTCAAATGCTGCACTCATACAGTAGTTCAGAATTATCAGCTAACAAAAACACAAAACCTCTTGTTACCTATACAGCCTGAATACAAGTATAGCTTTTCTATTTCAATTTCTACTCGGAATAAAGTAGAAAAAACTTGGAAATGTACTTAGTTTTAAAAAGTTAGTATCAAAGGTTATAGTATTGTCAGATATTGTGTCATTTTTTGTTAGATTCTAGAGACACAGCCCTGATCTCTAACTCCAAAAGATATGTTTAAGAGGTGAAGTCAGATGCAGTGGGTTGATCAGCAACAGTGGAATAGTTCTGTGTTGTATTAGTGACTCAGTTCACTGTCACTGATACTGTGAAGTGATGATCTGTGTAAAATTATGCTCCAACAGCATCACTTCCTGGGTGTGGCCTTCTAGAGACGTGTAAAGTTCAGCACATACAGCACTATTATACAGAATCCTCACAGAGCTGTGTTCAGAAATGGATCAACTATACAACTTACTGTACATAGTGAGATACATACCACTGATTCTCACTCTAGTTACAGGTCATTTATTTTTCATCAGTTAATTGTTGGAATTAACTAACAATCATGTCATATAATATTCATTTATTTTTTCAATATTTTGGGTATTACACAAATACCAATTTTTTAATGTTTTGATATTTATATATCAAAATATATAAAATATATAAAATATAAAAATATAAAATATATTTATATATATTTTGAGATTTCTTTACTGATATTCTTTTATACAACAGGCAGTTTTGCAAATAAAATTGGACCAAAGGATGAAAACGCCACCATTTTCATGAAGGAAACAGACACTGTTACTCTGAACAGTTCATATGAAACATGCCGTGATTACGTTTTGCATTACTGGTACGAACAATATCCTAACAGCACACCGCAGTTTTTACTGTATAAAGGAGTGAGGCCAAGAGATGATGAAGAGCACAA
Source organism: Hemibagrus wyckioides (assembly GCF_019097595.1). Lineage (NCBI taxonomy): Eukaryota > Metazoa > Chordata > Actinopteri > Siluriformes > Bagridae > Hemibagrus > Hemibagrus wyckioides. The sequence continues at coordinate 465,049 of NW_026690807.1, read as the reverse complement.
CCCCTCTGGCTCTCGATTCAATGCAGAAACATCCCCAGACTCTACTGAACTTACTATCAAAGATCTGCAGATCTCAGATTCTGCACTCTATCACTGTGCTCTTAGAGTAGACAATGAGAGACTGTACAAAAACCTATGAAATAATTTATATGAAGTTAAATGTTAAATATCAAAGATACTTCCTTTAGCAACTTATCAGTTAACCACAGACACAAAAGACATTTGTGGTAACATATGCAGCTGAAGAAAGAGAATAAAATAAAGAGGCACTGTGTCACTTGTTGCTGGTGTGTACTGTTTAAAATTTAATTCATTGTACTTTGCTGCAGTTTTTCCCATGATTCATTTAAATTAATTTTTATTCATTTATATGTATAAACACAAACTAAGATTTGTCATATATTCTAAGAAAAACAATATTGTACAATTTGTTTGTATAAATATCGGCAACACTTCACAACATTCAGAAATGTTTCAATCAAGAGGTGTAGTATAATCTAGGGAAGAAGATGAACATTTTCTAGGTTGTCATGAAGTAACATTGTCAATCTTGCAGAAAACCTTTCAGTGTGATGCAGTAATTACAACTAAAAAATTACATCTAAACACCCCTGGCATCACTCTGCCCCCTGGTGAGACATATTCTGATCAACAGTGTCAGCTGCAGGAAGTGTGGAGCTCCACAGGCTATGACAGTAAACTCCTTCAGCTTTATCTTTCAGCAGATTACCATCTCTATCATGCTGATCTTTAATCTTCTACTGTTAATGCTTCTTCTAGGTATGTTCATCCTATATTAGTTTTCAGATGTTTTCATATTTCATTCATTTGTTTATTTCTTTTCTCTTTTTTCCATAGGGAGCACATCAATGCAAGTGAATCTTATAACAGAAAAGCATGTCTTGGAAGGTAATGATGTCATTCTGTCCTGCAATTTCACTGCTACTACAGGTGATAATATACAGTGGTATCACCAATATCCCAAATCCAGACCAGAGTTTCGTGTCTCCATCTATGTCTCTTATTCTGGAAAGCAGTCTGTCAAAGCTGATAAAAATCCCGAGGATCTGAAGATTTCCTCTGCTGCAGTATCAGACACTGCAGTGTATTACTGTGCCCCACAGTAACAGGAAACTTAGTAACACTGAACAAAAACCTCTTGCCAGGTAGCGAAAGTGCTTACACACTGCTTTAAATTATCAGAAGAAATAATAATGCAGTGGAAACAGAGACATAAACTTTTTGAGATTTGTTGGAACTTTTGCTAGATTTGAGCAGTATGTGACACATTCAATACAGTGTTCTGATCCTGAGGTTGTGTCGTGTTTTTTGTTTGTCATTGATAAGTGTATTCTGTGTAAATAATACCTTACTTTGGATAAAATAAGCTGTCAAATAAAAGAAAACTGCAGTTTACCAATGCAGGAGTTATGGTGTAGTATGTGTACTAAATGTGTGGCTGCTGAGAAAATCCATCAGATATTACTGTTACTAAAAACACTCAAACATTATGAAAAAGATTGTGCTTGGTAAAGACCCATATTAACAAATCTAGCAGTAAATGCAGTCAGTCTGCCTAAAGATGTCTAAAACCTGGTTAGTTATGCTGCATTTCTCATTAATTAATGGTATTAACTAATAGAACTAATAGAATTAATTCATTTAGTTTTATGTCAATGTATTGGGTATTACACAAATACCATTTTTTAAATGTTTTGATATCTATATAATGTCTTTACTGATATACTGCATTAGACTGCTGTATCATCCAGGGTGTATTCCTGCATCATCTCTAGTGTTGCTGGGAGAAGCTCCAGATCCACCTGTCCAGGATGAAGTAGTTACTGAAGATGAATGAATGAATGTAGGTGTATATAGACAGTAGTGAATGTGTGACCAGGATAAAGCAGATAATACAATTAAACTCTGACTGAATAACCATTCATTAGGTTGCAGCTGCAGGAGACTAAGCAGCAGCTGCTTATATTATTTAAAAGGTAGATTGTGTGTATGTGAAGGTTGGATTTGGGGCTTGGTTCCATTGCAGTTTTATCCCACTGAAATTGCATATTAGGTGTATGAGGTAAAGCAGAGTTGTCAAGAATATGAATAAAAATGATGTTTATTTCTAAAATTGAACGCTAACTAAACACTCAGGATAAAAATGTTATTATATGTACTTGGTTTTCTTCACAGTTGCTCATATTGCTAAACCATTTAGTTTCAAGTGACAAACCAGAAGTATTTTAAAAAGTTACTTAATAATAAATTGTGTCATTTTTAGTGTATTTGTAATAAAGGCTGTTGACAACAATTCATCCACCCAGAATACACTGTTTAATGTAATCACAATCATCTTTAAGTAACCAAACATAACTATAAAATAAATACATATCAGTTTCTGATTGCCAGTGAAATGTAGTTAGAGTGAGAATGTTCTTTTAGCTGATTGTTTATAACAGACGTGTTCTTGAACATTAATGAGGAAAGGCTCAGGTGCACAGTTTATTCTCCTCTTGATCAATAGATGAAGAAAATTGTTGGAGGAAAAGTTTCTGTTCCTCTGCAGCTCTTTTTCTCTATAGACAATATTCTGTTTGTGAGACCTGTATGATTGTAATTAACACCAGTGCAATCATAGCTCCAGTTTTGTTCTTTGGTCACTACACTTAATTAACCCTACTGAATAAAATCAGATGGAAAAATATTTGAAGTGAACTGGAACAGCGATTTAGTCCAGGAACTCTATGGAACTCTGTATGGGAAGGCTATACAAAGAAATGCAAAAAATACTAAATATATACATTATATAATATTAATTATAGTTCAGAAGATATTAATTTCATTAATTTCAATTACCTTAAAAACCTTGTCTGTTAAAGTCTTTCTTATTTCTCCACAAGATGGTGTAGTGAGTTATCTTATTGTGGGTCAGGTGCTAGGACTCTGCTCACATCCTCCAAAGATGTAGACTCTGTTATAAATACTTCTTTGCAGAATAATATGAACTCTAATAAACATGCTTTATCACAACAAACAAATAAATGCGACAATGTCAAGACACCACCTATAGAAAAAACTAATTTTAATTATTAGTAAATTTGAAATAAAATTTAATAATTACAATAATAGAATAATTAGTTTATTATGTAAACAGTTTCAGTAGAGTTTCCCAAACAAGGCTGAATGTGAAGGCAGAATGTTTCAGTAAGGATCAACAATCTGTCAGTAACACTGGAGACACTGTCATGTGGGGTGGAGCTTCATGAACGTTTATGATGTTAATATATTAGACTACAGAAAGAGCTCAGAAATTTTTCATTCAGCTAAAATCATTCATCATGTTCACTGCTATTTTCATGTGTCTGTGGCTTTCACTAGGTGAGTTAACATTGACCTTTTTGTTAGTTTAGATATTATCTGTTATTTATTAATTGCGTGGTGTTAGAAAGCATGGTTTCTGTATGTAATTCTGACTTGATTGTGTAAAGGTTACAAATATTATGTTCTCATCTCTATAACAGGTGACTCCATGGCAGATTCAATAAAGTCACTTTTCACTCAGAAAGCTGTAGATGAAGGTCATGATGTTTCTCTGTCCTGCAAATATGAATCAAACTACCCCCAAAACTACCTGCACTGGTACAGACAATATCCAAAATCTAAACCTGAGTTCCTTCTTTATGTTAACCAAAATGGAGATTTAAGTGGAAATATTCCCCCAAGAATGAATGCTACACTAAAAAATAAGGATGTGGATCTGATCATCTCCTCTGCTGCTGTATCAGACTCTGCTCTATACTACTGTGCTCTGAGGCCCACAGTGACAGGAAATCCAGCTGCACTGTACAAAAACTGTGGCACAGTTTTGTTATACTCAAGGCAGTGTTCTGCTGGTGATTTAGAAAAATCACACATTCACACTCTCCTAGAGCCAATTTGTAAATAAATTAGAATTGCACAAAAGATAATGCATGGCTCCACATATATCCCATTGAACTATATGTAGTATCTAAGATCATTCACTCAGAGCAGCAATAAGGAATGAGTTTTAGGCTTTGCAGCATATAATAATTAGACCTCATTCTTTGTCACTTCGGTTGGGACGGGGTTTATCTTTATAATTTACCACTGCAATGTGTGTAATTTGTTGCTTCATTTTATATGGTGTGTGTACTTTAATTTGTTTGTGTTAAAGCATTACACAGGAAACCTGCTCTCCACATAGCATTATCTCTGCAGATAGAATATCCATGAACAAACCAATTCCTGTGATTTTTAAACAAGTGACCAGGACTACCTTATTCATTAGTGCATCATTAGTTTACATCTCTTTTGCAGTGTTCAGTGTGAGAAAGTTAAAATTTGGGTCCCAACTTTGAATTCACTTTTAACACTGAACACTGTTCCAAACACAAAGACCACAGATTATTAGGTATGCTTTTGTCATGAAATGGAGTGCAAGCAGAGACTCTAGCAAAAGCTTGAGAAAAGAAAAAAAAAGAAAGTGTGAAACAAAGACAGAATTGTCTCTTAAATGTTTTGGATGCTATAAAATTAATAAAAGGGCTAATATATTCTTATCCTTTATACCCTTTTATTTAGGAATAAATATTTTGTTAATGATAAAATGATAAAATAGCACGTCTGATGCAGTGGGTTGTGAAGTAACAGAGTTTTTTGTTCTGTGTTACTGACTCAGTTCACTGTCACTGATACTGTGAAGTGATGATCTGTGTAAATTATGCTACAACAGCATCACTTCCTGGGTGTGGCCTTCTAGAGACGTGTAAAGTTCAGCACATACAGCACTATTATACAGAATCCTCACAGAGCTGTGTTCAGAAATGGATCAACTATACAACTTACTGTACATAGTGAGATACATACCACTGATTCTCACTCTAGTTACAGGTAATTTTCATCAGTTTATCAATTAATTAATGGAATTAACTAATATTCATAGAATTAATTCATTTATTTTTAATGTCAGTGTTTTTGGTGTTACACAAAAAACATTTTTAGAATGTTTCGATATTTATCTTATATCTTTATTAAAAAATTTTCAATACAACAGGCAGTTTTGCTGATAAAATTTGGCCGAAGGACAAAGATGTCAACATTGTGGGGAAGGAAACAGACACTGTTACTCTGAGATGTTCATATGAATCAAGCAGTGATAGAATTCTGCTTTACTGGTACAGACAATATCCTAACAGCGCACCACAGTTTTTACTGTATAAAGGTGCAAAGTTAGCAAGTTCAGAGCAGTACAACCCCTCTGGCTCTCGATTCAATGCAGAAACATCCCCAGACTCTACTGAACTCACTATCAAACATCTGCAGATCTCAGATTCTGCACTCTATCACTGTGCTCTTAGAGTAGTAGCACAGTGATACAGAGTCACTGAGAGACTGTACAAAAACCTATGAAATAATTCATTTGAAGTTCAACGTTTAATATCAAAGATACTTCCTTTAGCAACTTATCAGTTAACCACAGACACAAAAGACATTTGTGGTAACATATGCAGCTGAAGAAAGAGAATAAAATAAAGAGACACTGTGTCACTTGTTGCTGGTGTGTACTGTTTAAAATTTAATTCATTGTACTTTGCTGCAGTTTTTCCCCATGATTAATTCAAATGAATTTTCATTCATGTATATGTACAAACACAAATTAGGATTTGTCATGTATTCTAAGAGGCACAATATTGTACAACTTGTTTGGGGATTCACAACATTCAGAAGTGTCTAATTTAAGAGGTGTAGTATAATCTAGGGAAGGAGAATAATATTTTCAAAGGTGTCCCAAAGTAACATTGTCAACCTTGCAGAAAATATCCCAATGGCATTTTCCCCATTGTTCTCTTAAAGGTTTTGTGGAGGACAGGGGAGTCAGGGAATCAAACCTGAGGTAAATTTTATGCAGTGTGCTTGATGATGATGATACTTATGTATTTTGATTTAAAAAAAAGCACCTGTCTGGTGCCTCCATTGTCTTGTACTTGTACAATGCAGTCAGTCTGCCTAAAGATGTCTAAAACCTGGTTAGTTATGCTGCATTTCTCATTCAATGAATGTCACACTTTGTTTAGTTTAATTATGTCTGTGATGAAGCTGTACTGCCAGAGAGAAGAGCTTACACACTCTGTACAGATGGCAGTAGATAAAGTTTTAAAATGTTTTACTGACCTAAACAAACTACCTGCATTGGTACAGGCAATACCCAACATCTGACCCTGAGTTCCTTCTTAATATTCTTCAAAGTGGAGATGTAATTTCCAACACTGAGGCCGCAGTGAGAGAATGCTAGATCATAGATGTTGGACTCTCTCTGTGTATCTTACATATCCACATCAATGAATTGATATATGCAATTGATTTGATTTGCATGTTTAATGTTTGACTATATATACACTTGTAGAAATTAATGTATTTATAATCACACTTTCTGGTGTCACCCAGAGGAGGATGGGTTTCCTTTTGAGTCTTCCTCAAATCATCTCAGGGAGTTTTTTCTTGCCACTGTTGCCTCAGACTTTGTAACTTTGTAATTTCTATTCTGAATTTCTGTATTTCTGTAAAGCTGCTTTGAGACAATGTCTACTGTTAAAAGTGATGTACAAATAAAAATGAAGTGAACTGAGTTGAAGTGAATTTAATTCCTTTTGGAAATAGACACAGCAAATTTACTCATGAGGGAGTTTGTTTAAATCTGGATCTAGTTTCCTATGATGATCACTATGGAAATTTTGCATTCATTTTTCATATAAAAGCTTGATGTAGTGACCAGTGACCTTATTCATCACATATGCAGTTCCACAGCAAAATATCATAATTATTTAAAAACGTACAAATAATTTAAACACCAGACAAACAGGTAAAGACTTATAGTATTGTATAGATGATAAATGTTGAAATACAACACCAGCCAAATTAATGACTTCAGTTTTCTGTCACTGAAACTGTGTGAAGTGATGATCTGTACAAAGTTACACTACAACTGCATCACTTCCTGGGTGTGTCCTTCTAGAGACATGTAAAGTTCAGCACATACAGCACTATTATACAGAATCCTCACAGAGCTGTGTTCAGAAATGGCTCAACTATACAACTTACTGTACATAGTGAGATACATACCACTGATTCTCACTGTAGCTACAGGTAATTCATTTTCATTAGTTAATTCACTGTATTAACTAATAATTAGGTTTTTAGAGTATATAGTAATTTCATAATTTGTCAGGTCAATATTTTGGTTTTGAAAATACTTTACATTTTTATTTCTTAATGTTCTTTTCAACAGGCATTTTTGGAGATCAAATTGAGCCAACAAATGAAGATACCATCGTTAGGAAGGAAACAGAGACTGTTACTCTGAAATGTTCATATGAGACAAGCAGTGATCGTATTTATCTATACTGGTACAAACAATATCCTAACAGCACACCACAGTTTTTACTGTATAAAGGTGCAAGGTCATTAAGTGCTTACAAGAGCAATCCCACTGACACTCGATTAGAGACACAAACAAGCAGAGACTCTACTGAACTTACTATCAGAGTACTAAAGCTCTCAGATTCTGCACTCTATCATTGTGCTCTAGGAGTAGCAGCACAGTGATACAGAGTCACTGAAAGGCTTTACAAAAACGTATAAACCAGTATAAATGAAGATTCTAAAACCACATCAAAGATCCTTCCTTTACCAACCTGTTATCAGATAACCACAGACACAAACAATGTTTGTGGTAATTCTGTGGTATAAATGAATAAATAAAAAAGTAAGCAAGCAAACTAATAAATAAAAGTAAAATGTGTTTAAAAATACCACAATACCACAATAAAGTCACACATCTACATTGTTATGATAAAAAAGTATTTTATAAACACTAACAGATCCAATGTGTTACAGGTGCATATGACATGAAATTAAGTTCATTGACCTTTTTTGCCAGTTTTGTTAATTATTGACTGGAAATAAATAAATAAATAAATAAATAAATAAATAAATAAATAAATAAAGTGCTGTATACATTTATTTGTTCCACCTTATGTCTTTTATGCATGTATGTACAGATATCTTATTTTTCCCTTGTGGGAAACTTTTACATCTATCCATCACATTTAAATATTTTATAGTAGATAAATAAACCTTGTTTTTTCCTGTCTGGCTGCTAGGGATGTAACTGAACATCAGAACATTATTTGGATTAAACAGACACATCATGTGATGACAGAGAGCATCACTACCAGAGATATTATGTGACGATGGCTGAGTGAGTTTGTGCACTGTGGAAAAAAATTATTTAGGGTTTACAGCTGGCTTTAGGGATGATAGTAGAGAAATAAGCTGACCATGTGCTGTTTAGAGCAGTTCTGTACCTAAACAGGTGCTCTGGTATGCTATGGTACGCTATAGAGTGTAGTTAGGCTGATTTTCCTATATAGACTCTCAAGGTGTCACCCAATCACTCATTTTCCAAAGCTCAAGAGTGAACCAGGGAGAGGTGCAGGAAGATGGAACCAGATTTATCTTGGTGGGAACAGCTTGGGAAATGACAAGGTTATAGCTGCACAGAATCTCAGAGGGGCGAGAAAATTAAGCAGAGTCAAGAACAGAAAAAGCATAAATAGAGGGAGAGAAAGATATTGGATCAATCCCTTTGAGATTAGGATGATATCAAGGTTTTTTGTTTTGATTTTTGTAGTGGAATAGTGAAACTGAAATCAATGAGCTTGTGGTCAGAGATACCTGGTTTAGCCCAGGGGAACAGATCAGGTCAAGTGTGTGATCATGAAAGTGGGTGGGAAAGTTTACATGTTTCATTAGAATAAAGTTTTCCAGTACTGACATAAGTTCTACTGAGTAAGTAGTTCACTAAGGTGGTCGATAGATTAGCATTTTAAGAAGAGGTGTTGGACCAACCACCTTCAATGTCAGATAATGGAACTGTGAGGCAGCAATACTACCTGATGTCTTGGTCTGACAGTTCAACAATCCCTGAAAAGTAGAAATTAGGTGAATATTTGATATTCATTAATGGTATGATATTTGGTATTTATAAAACCATGATATTTATAAATCTGTGTAGAACCAATAACCCATGGATATAAAAATAGATAGCTGTTGGCCCACAGTGATGACAGTTTTGTGTTGCATCACATAGGATCTCATCTGGGTCAGAAAATTTCAGAATTAATTTCATGTAGAGACAGGAGAGCAAACACCTCTCTCCCATCCTCATCACTACATTCAGGGAAATATTGATGGCATCATGTGCAACTTTACTGCTGTTTAATATGAAATTGCACTCAGTGTCAGAGCAGAAGACTCTATGGAAGATAATGAAAATGACTGGAAACATCAACAGGTTTTATCTAACACTTTTAAGGCTCTTTACCAGAAAATATACAGGTATGAAGCCAACAACTTTGTAGTTGATGCCTCCCACCCTTCTACCCTTTACACTTTACCGTATACATTTTAATACACTGAGGATACTATTCCATATTCCTTGATAACATATAAATAAAGAATAAAGTCTTGGTTCAATTCTTACCAATATTCTTTACAATATTCCAACACTCTTTTGTGGGAAACTTTTACATCTATCAATCACATTTAAACATGGTAGATAAATAAACCTTGTTTTGCCTGTCTGGCTGCTAGGGATGTAACTAAACATAAATACATTATTTGGATTAAACAGACACATCATGTGATGACAGAGAGCATCACTACCAGAGATATTATGTGATGATGGATGGGTGAGTTTGTGCACTGTGGTGAAAAGTGTTTAGGGTTTACAGCTGGCATTAGTGAAGATGGTGGAGAAATAAGATGATCAGGTGCTGTATGGAGACGTTCTGTATCTAAGCGGGTGCTCTGTGTAAGCTAGAGCGCATACAGCTAAGCTGGTTTTCCTATATAGATGCACAAGGGGTCACCCAATCACTCAGGAGTGACGAGGTGAGGAAGAGGTGCAGGAAGAGGGAATATGTTCTTATATTAACCATTGTAGCAGACACAGAAAGATAATGGAGTTTGTTCGACTAATTAAGGATGACGTTCCCCGATCCTGCTGTTTTGGCCTTGGGTTTTGCCTTATAACTGCTCAGCACTGCCTGGAATTCACAGCTACAGAGCACACTGCCGACAACAGCACCCTTCACCTTCTTCTTACCTCTTTAAAAATAAAAGAGAACTTTTCTCACATCTGTGTTCATACATATATTGAGAAGAAGCCTTTATTTGTCATATATACATTACAGCACAGTGAAATTCTTTCTTCACACATCCAACTGAAATTGGGGTGAGTCATGATACAGCACTCATGGAGCAGTGAGGGTTAAGAGCCTCGCTCAGGGACCCAACATGTGGCTTGAACCCCATTCTGCTGATAAACAAAGCAACAACACAAAGGAAAGAAACCAAAGTCAGAAGTGGGATCCAAACCTTGGCCTCCAGGGGAGGCTGCAACCTGACCGCAGCATCTTAGATCGCTCAGTCATCCTAACACATTAAACTGGAACAGATTATCAAGCTAAGAAGCTGAACTAAAATCAGTTAAACAATATCTAATCAGATTGACAGGTCCTCTGTTGAAGTGCAGGATTCTGTGTAGGTTTTGTAGAACTGCAGAACCTAAACTACACTATTCCAATACTCAACTGTTTTATTTGTTAATACTGATAAATCAAGTGTTGTAGTCATTTAGATAACATTTAGATATTAGATGTTAGGAGAAATTGGACTGCTAATCTTTCCTGGTCAATCAACTGGTCAATAAACAATAATCATCAGCATGAAATGGAATTTTCACCTGTTTTGTTGTGTTCAGTATTTTATTTATTTGTTGGGTTACACTCCACAATCATGGTTAATGGCTCATATGTAAATAAACACACTGGGCTTTGTAATTTTGGATTGGAATTTGAATTGTAGAGTTTCATAAATATTTCTGTTTTTACCTAGCCTACTAGAGGCAATATATATATATATATACATCCTGAAATTTCACCCGAAAGCTGAATATCCTTAAATTTTTGTGAGTAATGTTTATATAAACATTACTCACAAAAATTTAAGGATATTCAGCTTTCGGGTGAAATTTCAGGATGCACCTAAAATGCACTATAACCTTTACAGATGAACTTAATTTGACCTTCTCTACACTTTTGAATGCACATGTCCAACTGTTCAGTGTTTCAGTACTTTTTGCATAACTTGCTGTTCTCTAACAAGGTGCTTAACGGCCAAATTCACAACTGGTGTTAATAAGTAAAGATGATTCAGAATAGTGCATTTTACTGTTGATGGAATATATTAAATACTGTTATATGTTATACTGCAGACAAAAGAAATAAAATGAAAAGAAATAAAATGTAATCCCAATTATAGTAGTAGTTCTCCTAGACATCAGAGACACATTTCAAATACACAACACTGGCAATTATTTCTAAAGCTAGAGACCTGAACTAAACACTCAGGTTAACAATGTTACTCCTCTTCTTGCTTTTCTTTACTGTTGCTGCCCAACCACACTGTACAAAAAGCACTACACATGACTGGAGCAGAGCCATGCTTTTCTCACAAGATGGAGCTATTTACATGTTTACATTCACTTCTGAAATGCCTGACTGTGAGGACAGTTAGAAGCTGAAGCAAGCTCAAGTTAAGCAGCTGAAGCTTTACAAATTCAGGAGTTCAGGAGAGTAATGTTATGTAATGTTCTGGAAATTAGTATTTGTTGTTATACTTTGTGAAAGAAAATGACTTCTCGTTGTGGTTGTTGTGTGTAGCACAGCTTCAACCATAGCCTTTTCTGGTAGTTTGAAATTTGCACTTGCATATGCCTTTTGTGAAATTAATTAAATAAATGTCCTGCTTGAACTTGAATACAATGTGGAAATATTCTCCACAAACAGCGATGTTTCAGTAAGAATCAACGATCTGTCAGTAACATTGGTGTCATGTGATGCTGTGGGGTGGAGCTTCATAAACATTTATGATGTTGACATATCAGAGTACATAAAGAACTCAGAATATTTACATTCAGCTAAAACTATTCATCATGTTTACTGTTATATTCGTGTCTCTGTGGCTTTCACTAGGTGAGTAAATTGCCTTGTTTATTGCATAAATATTAAAAGTTGAATTAATGGTTAAATAGTCTGTGTGGTGATGTGAAAAAGCAGAATGTGAGATTTATGTAACACTGGTTTGATCCACACATAGGTTACTGACATTATGTTCTTTCCTCTATGACAGGTGACTCCATGGCAGATTCAATAGAGCCAGTTTTCCCTCATAATGTTGTACATGAAGGTGAAAATGTTACTCTGTCTTGCAAATACAAATTCAGCGGAGTTTCAGTAACACTGTACTGGTACAGACAATATCCAACATCTAACCCTGAGTTCCTTCTTTATATTGATACAAGTGGGTATAAAAGTGACCCAATCCCACCACGTCTGAACGCTCATGTTGATAAAAACATGCAACGAGTGGATCTGATCATCTCCTCTGCTGCTGTATCAGACTCTGCTCTATACTACTGTGCTCTGAGGTCCACAGTGACAGGAAATCCAGCTGCACTGTACAAAAACTTTCACACAGTTTAACTACACTGAAGGCAAACATACTACTGTTTTTTCTTCTTTCGGCTGATCCTATTAGGGTTTGCCACAGTGGATCATTGATCTGCATATTTTGATTTGATGCAGGTTTTACAGTGGATGACCTTCTTGATGCAATCCTCTGTGGAAAATATTTTTATCCAATACTATAACGCTCTATTTAATACTACTCAATTAATACTTTGCAATTATCTGTCTCCAGCTCCACATTGACCTGACAGCTCAGTCAAGCAAGGCTCTAACTAAAAAAAGCCAAACTGCCCAGACTGGATGAATGCAGATACAAGGTTTCTTGCAATCAGCGCAGGTTACAAGAATTGAGCTGCTCACGAATGAACATCCCAACAACCTCCGAAATAATCATCACAAAACATAGTCTTTTTATTCTTTTCTCTTATCTTTTCATAATATTCAAACCAAACCCTCTTTGCTGAGAAAGTCACTCCTATTTACTTCCTGAAATATCAGGTTCTTTTTGGACACCATTATCTCTTACTTTTTAACTCTTTCACATTCCATTATAATCGGACTTCCGAGGTCAGTTATAAAAATAGTGGACATCTGTGCACTTATCAATAGGGCTTTTCCAGCTTGTTTTCATCAAACAGTTCATTTTGACCTCCGAGGACAGCATGGGTAAGTTTCAGGGCCACTGCTCTGTCTTTGATTGCTTAGTTTTAATTCATTGCAAACAATGTTTTCTTTCACTTCTACACCTGCTGTAGTTTTAATCACAGTTTCCCTCCAATTATTCCTAGCTCTATCTCCTGCTACCCTTGGCTTCCTACGACGTGCTGCGCTTCTGCTCAGGACCTTGGGTACAGCTCCAACCCCAGCCATACCAAGACTTAAACTCCATCCAAGTTTCATCTACTGTCAACAAAGTTTGCCAGATAGACATTACTCCTACTGCTACTGATTCTACACAGGCCATACAATCTCGCACCCAAACCTCGTAGTGTTAAACCCTTCATTGTTAAAACTGTAAATAGAGGTGACCAATAAATGCTGTGTCTCCAGATTTAAACTCACACTCAGTAAAACTCTTCTTACTGGCTCCTCAATTCCTTTTTATTAGTCTACTTTAAACTAAAAATCTAAATAAAACCTCCAAAATTCAAAAGACCATCCTGTAAATGTAGCACAGACACACCACCTCAGACATTTCTCTCACACGCTTAACTTATTGTATGTTATGAACAATAATTAAATAATTTTGGTCTTTTAATTCTTACTATCAGCACCTTCAAAGTAGAATAGATATTTACTTCTCATCCTAAACTGTGAACACACAGGTATATAAAGGGATTGTTTTGGATTTTTAGCAACTATGTCAATTTTGAGTACCAATATTTTATTACTTACCTTTGAAGAAAGGCTATATAAATTTAAAGATTAATTAATGATAGTAATTGTGAAAAAGCAATGACATGAAATTATTATTTAGATATAATTACACTAATCAGCTTTCCTATACTTACCTATTGGGCAAATGTATGTGTAAAGAGAGATTTTATACGAATCTGGTTCTGTTGTTCTATGATCATTATTATAAAAAGTTTGCATTTACTTTTCATACAAATATCTTGATGTAGTGGCCAATGAGCCTATTTATCACATTTACAGATTACAGCAAAATATCATAATTGTTTATAATTTTCAAATAATGTAAACACCAAAAAAAACAAGTAAAGGCTTATAGTATTGTATAGATGATAAATCTTAAAATACAACACAGCTACATTAATGACTCTAGTTTTCTGTCACTGATACTGTGATGTAATGATCTGTACAAAGTTACACTACAACTGCATCACTTCCTGGGTGTGTCCTTCTAGAGACGTGTAAAGTTCAGCACATACAGCACTATTATACAGAATCCTCACAGAGCTGTGTTCAGAAATGGATCAACTATACAACTTACTGTACATAGTGAGATACATACCACTGATTCTCACTCTAGTTACAGGTCATTTATTTATCTGTTTATTCATTTTTGATGATATTATGATATTTAGTCAGCTTTGTTAATGGTTTGCTCAACCTATTGCTGGCTATATATCGTCATATTGTGTAACTTGAGTGTGTATCTTGTTTTGTTTGTTTGTAATTGAAGAATTAAAAATATAATAATAATAATAATAATAATAATAATAATAATAATAATAATAATAATAATAATAATAATTGCTTTTCTCTATAAACAACAGTTTGTTGATTTGGGAAAAATATTGTTGTTTTAAAAGATACTGTATTTCCCTAGTTTACTCAGTTACATTAGATAGAAAGTTTTTCAGAAAAGTCCACAGAGCCAATTCTGAATTTAATGAAAGCAGCTGAGGCTCTGTACAGAAGTTCAGAAATGACTATTTGTTGTTCTAATTTGTGAATTTAAAGAAAAAAGACTTGTTTGTTAAAGTTTTTCTCTTTTCTCCAGAAGATGGAGTAGTGAGTTATCTTATTGTGGCCCAAATACAAGGACCCTGCTCACATCCCCAAGAATGTAGACTTCTGTGATTATAAATACTTCTTTGCAAAATAATATCGACTCTATCTGTTGTTTAATCCTACATACACAGTACTAGGCCTATAGGTACAGTAGGCCTATATGTACAATTTCATTACAAATGTGTGACCTACACTGATCAGGCATAACATTATGACCACCTGCTTAATATTGTGTTGGTCCTCCTTTTTCTGCCAGAAAAGCCCATCATGCACTGTGTATTCTGACACCTTTCTATCAGAATCAGTATTAACTTCTTCAGCAGCTTGGATTGGATCACACGGGCCAGCCTTCGCTCCCCACGTGCATCAATAAGTCTTGGCCGTCCATGACACTGTCGCCGGTTTACCACTCTTCCTTGCTTGGACCACTTTTGATAGATACTGACCACTGCAGACCGGGAACACCCCACAAGAGCTGCAGTTTTGGAGATGCTCTAATCCAGTCGTCCAGCCATCACAATTTGGCCTTACGCTTGCCCATTTATCCTACTTCTAACACATTAACTTGTTCAAAATGTTCACTTGGGGCCTAATATATCCAACCCACTAACAGGTGCCATGATGAGGAGATCATCAGTGTCATTCTCTTCACCTGTCACTGGTCATAATGTTATGCCTGATTGGTGTAAATTAATATTATATTTTTATTATTATTATATCACATTACAGCTGCATTGAATAAAATGGGATCTGGACAGATTCTCTTATCATAGGATAAGGTAAATACTCCACCCTTTCTTTATAAACACAGTTTCATGTTTAAATGACCAATCAGCAGATATGAGATGAAGTCAACTAGTTTTACAAAGTGGTTTTATTAAGCAATGAGTTAAATGACAATAAAGAATAATAGATAAGAGAAAGAAAAGAGGCTGGTTTGTTCCACACCTCATGAAATACCACCTTATGAAATGTAATTCTATTCAATAAACATGCTTTATCACAACAATCAAGTACCCTAATATCCAAACACCACTTATAAAATATATACATATATTTAAAAAACAAAAATATTTACTCATTTTAATTATTACAACATTTTTATAAAGTAGAATTTTTTCCTGCTGTCAGTTTTTGTTTGTTTACAATGTAAAGAGTTTCAGCACAGTTTCCCAAACAAGGCTTAATGTAAAGCCAGGATGTTTCACTGTCATCAACACTGGAGACACTGTCATGTGATGCTGGGGGGTGGAGCTTCCTGAACATTTATCATGGTAATATATTAGAGTACAGAAAGAGCTTTTTCATTCAGCTAAAACCAGTCATCATGTTCACTGTTATATTCATGTGTCTGTGGCTTTCACTAGGTGAGTTAACACCTTTTGTTAGTTTAGATATTATGTATTGTTTATTAATTGTCTGGTGTTACAGAAAGCATGATTTCTGTGTGTAATTCTGGCTTGATTGTGTAAAACTTTATGTTCTCTTCTCTATGACAGGTGACTCCATGGCAGATTCAATAAAGCCACTTTCCACTCAGAATGTTGTAGATGAAGGTGATGATGTTACTCTGTCCTGTGAATATGTAACAAGTGATACAGGATTCTCCCTGCACTGGTACAGACAATATCCAAAATCTAAACCTGAGTTCCTTCTTTATATTTACAAAACTGGAGATCTAAGTGAAAACCGTCCCCCAAGAATGAATGCTACACTTAAAGATAAGAAAGTGGATCTGATCATCTCCTCTGCTGCTGTATCAGACTCTGCACTATATTACTGTGCTCTGGCGCCCACAGTGACAGGAAATCCAGCTGCACTGTACAAAAACATTCACACTGTTTTGTTATACTCAAGGCAGTTCTGCTGGTGACATTCCTTTACTCCTAAGTGAAATTTATAATTAAATTAGAAGTGCATTAAAGACAAGGCAAGGCTCCACATTTATCACCTTGAACTGTATATATCATCTAACACCAATCACACAGACCAGCAACGAGGTAATGAGAAAAACCTCCAGAACTAAGGAATGAGTTTTAGGCTTCACAGGAAATAAGAATTAGACCTCACATGCTTTGTCACTTCTGCTGTGATGGAGTATATCTAAAATTTAACACTGCAATGTGTGTGATTTAAAGTTTTGTTGCTTCATTGCTTTATGTGTGTACTTTAATCTGTTTGTGTTAAAGCATTACACAGGAAACCTGCTCTCCACATAGCATTATCTCTACAGATGGTATAACCACTACAGAACAATTCCTGGTATTTTTACACAAGTGACTAGAACTGCCTTATTTATTAGTGCATCATTAGTTTTCTGATATTTGCGCAGTGTTTGCACAACTTAGCTCCAAGATATCTCTCCGATTTACTCACCACTTACAATCCTGCTCGGTCACTTAGATCCCAAGATGGTCATCTTTTGTGAATACCATGGTCTCGCCTGTAACGCAGGGGAGACAGAGCCTTCGCAGTAGCTGGTCCTAAGCTGTGGAACAGCCTGCCATCACCCATTAGAACTGCTTCCACGTTAGCTGAATTCAAATCTATGTTAAAAACGCATCTCTTTTCTTCTGCTTTTAATTGTTTGTAATGTGTATGTGTTTTCCTGCTTTCATCCTTTTTATTTTAATTTTTTTCCCTTTCTTTTTGTTCAGCACTTTGGCAAACTAAGGTTGAATTTAAATGTGCTTTAGAAATAAAATTGAATTGAAAATTGAATTGAATTGGTGTATATTTCTTAAGAGTTCAAATGCAGTAAATACTTTAAAATATTAAAGTTTAAAATAATAAAGTTGTGCATCGAGCCACTAGCTTTGTTTGTTTATTGATTTAATGTTTTCAACTATCTAACTGACCGTGTTTGTGCTTTCTTGGGAAAGGTCCATCATGTTCGGACACATGCTTTTATGGTCATGTGACCTGTATATATTTGCATACATAATAGTGGTAGGGCGGGATATTCAAATAAATGAGCTTGTTTCTTTTTTAGGTGTACATGTTCATGTTATTGTTTTCTATTGAAATTAAATTACACATCAAAAGGACTGAATGCCCTGATACTTACATCTGACTATAAAAAATTGATGAATTACTATATAGTTTTTTTCAATGGGAGAACGTATATTACATTAAGGGCCCTGCTCAGTTGACCATGTGGCTTAAACCCCATTCTGTCATTCAACAAACCAGCAACCCTTAACCACTTGAACCACCACTGCTGAAGGATTCCTTTCAACATACAACAACAGACTTCTGTACAGGATCATAATGAAAGAAAGCAATGTCAGAAGTGGGATTCGAACCCATCTAATCAGATTGACAGGTCCTCTGTTGAAGTGCAGGATTCTGTGTAGGTTTTGTAGAACCACAGAAACTAAACTACACTATTCCAATAATCAACTGTTTTATTTGTTAATACTGATAAATAAAGTGTTGTAGTCATTCTAGATGACATTCAGATATTAGATGTTAGGAGAAATTGGACTGTTAATCTTTAGTTAGTCAATCACCTGGTCAATAAACATTAATCACCAGCATGAAATGGAATTTCCACCTGTTTTATTGTGTCCATGTTCAGTATTTTATTTCATTGTCAGATTACACTCCATAGTCATAGTTAATGGTTCATATGTAAATAGACACACTTTGTAGATTTGGATTTTAATTTAAAGTGTAGTACTTCATCAGTATTTCTGTTTAATCTAGCCTACTAGAGGCAATATATTACTAGAAAAGTTAAACTAAAACCAGTTGTACACAAATATTACCAGAGTGGAAAGAGTGAACATAGTCTGTAGTTTGTTCACAAAAATACTTGACAGATTTATTTCTTTTATTTATATTCTTCTTTATAATGGGCAGTTTAGCAGATTAAATTGGGCTGACTGATGAAGATGCCAACATTTTCAGAAAAGGAACAGACTCTGTTATTCTAAAATGTTCATACGAGTCAAGCAGTGATTACACTGAGCTTTACTCTTCTTTTCCTTTTACCAACTTAAGAGTCATGCTTTTCTCACAAGATGGAGATATTTACACTTTTACATTCACTTCATCATCATCCTTTCACATTAACCATCATTTAACCATCAAATGTAGTAACAGTGTATTTTAATGGACACAATATTAGAGGTTAACTAATGTTGTATTGTTTGTAGAATAAAGCCCAAACTGCACTTCACTAACAACTCCTCATACAGCTAGTTTGTTGTGTAACTGGTTATTATTGCATGGAACCAGTGGACACTGTGGATCAGAAACCCAGTAAACGCTCTGTTCTGGACATTCTTGTACCATTAAAGTTAGAATATTAATGCTATATTTGATTTATTTGGTTTATTCTAGATGGAATCTGAAAAATACATGCAAACAACATGACTATGTCAAATGGATTAGTTTTAAATGTTATGTTTGCTTACTTTAGAAACTAGTTTGGAGTTAAATGGAATATTGGTTCCAGATGTAGATGCAGACACCACTAATTTAATGTGTAATTAAATAACTTTAATTACTTTATTTACTGTAAGTAAATCCTGGATTTATCTGTAAGAATCAACAATCTGTCAGTAACATTGGTGACACTGTCATGTGATGCTGTGGGTGGAGCTTCATGAATCTTTATGAAATTAACATATTAGAGTACAGAAAGAATATTTCCATTCAGCTAAGACCATTCATGGTAAAAAATAAAAAAAAAAAATAAAAAAAACATAAAAAAGAGGAATAACTAATAAACTAAGGTGCAGAAATAGACAAAAAAAGTTGATCAGCAACAGTGGAATAGTTCTGTGTTGTATTAGTGACTCAGTTCACTGTCACTGATACTGTGAAGTGATGATCTGTGTAAAATTATGCTCCAACAGCATCACTTCCTGGGTGTGTCCTTCTAGAGACGTGTAAAGTTCAGCACATACAGCACTATTATACAGAATCCTCACAGAGCTGTGTTCAGAAATGGATCAACTATACAACTTACTGTACATAGTGAGATACATACCACTGATTCTCACTCTAGTTACAGGTAATTCATTTTCATCTGTTATAATAATTATTACAATGATATTTAATCAGTTAATAAATTATATTGATTAATTACCATATTTATATTAATCTAGTCATTTTTTTATTTTTTATTATATGATTTGCAAAAAATACTTCACTGATATATTTTTTATGTTCTTCTTACACCAGGCAGTTTTGCTGATAAAATTGGACCAACAGATGAAGATGCCAACATTGTCAGGAAAGAAACAGAGACTGTTACTCTGAAATGTTCATATGAGACAAGTAGTGAAGACATTTATCTTTAATGGTACAAACAATATCCTAACAGCGCACCACAGTTTTTACTGTATAAAGGAGCATGGTCAGGACCTGATCAGAGAACTCTTGATGATCGTCAATTAGAGTTAAAAACAAGCAGAGACTCTGCTGAACTTACTATCAGAGGTCTAAAGCTCTCAGATTCTGCACTCTATCATTGTGCTCTTAGAGTAGAAGCACAGTGATACAGAGTCACTGAAAGGCTTTACAAAAACATCAAATAGCACATACACATACAAAAGTTTTCTAAAAACTACAGCAACTTTTTATCAGTTAACCGCAGACATAAATAAAAAAAAATATGGCAACATGCAGCTGAAAGAAATAGTAAATGAAAACAAAGTGGGTTCAAACATGACAACTACACATTAATTACAATAAATTCACAAATCTACATGTTTCAGGCTTAAAATATATTTTCCTGATGCTATCAGAGCCATTGGGTCACGTGTTGTTGCTGTCTATTTTTAATAAAACTTATTGACATTTTCTCTTGCATTTTCATTCATTATTTTTTTTGTTCATGTGTAATTATGCATGTACATCCTGGAAATGCATGTTGCTTTGCAGGATGTGTGCTAAGGCAATGGCCTTTTACAAACAATCAGAGCAGATGTGGGTTTAATCATCCAGATTTATTCATATTAATTATCCAAATGTAGGGAAATGTGATCTGACAGAGTTTGTGGCATGTTTTTTGGTTTAAGATGAGGATTTTGAGTATTTCTGAAATTGTTCTGAACAAAATTTTTTGGGATTTTGATACAACAGTCTATAAATAACCCCTCTTTACAATCACGGTGAAGAGAGAAGCATCTATAACAATAAAAGATGTCCAATCTTGATGTGGATGAGCTACAGGACTTCAGGATTCTCTGCTGTCATTGAAGAGCAGGACTCTGAGGTTACACTGGAAACAGACTTACAGCAGAAGATTGGACAGTGACAGTATTCACAACTTCAGTTGAATACAAAACTGACAGATTCTAGCCTGAGCAACGAGGTGCAGACTGCATTTATCAAAGGATCCTGAAAAACAGAAATCTCTAAACTATATAATTTATCTGTTTTTAAACAGCAAACAGATTATTTTTCGGTTAGATTTGTATCATTTTCATAGGAAATCCTTGGACAGTTTAATGGGGTTTTTTTTTGTATTTCTTTAAATATTTTATTATTTTCCTATTTATTTCTTATTTTTCTATACTACTTGCTATGCTCTTCATTGTATTATATTTCAGTGCACTGTTGTTGTATTCTATTCTATTCTATTCTATTCTATTCTATTCTATTCTATTCTATTCTATTCTATTCTATTCTATTCAATATCAGCAAGCATGGCTTTGGTTGGAGCACAATTTCATTTCATTATCTGTACTGCTTATCTGATCTATACTCGGGTCACGGGGAGCCTGTGTCTATCTCAGGCGTCATTGGGCATCAAGGCTGGATACACGCTGGATGGAGTGTTGGAGCACGATGTTATAGTTAATTAGAGGTTATAGGTTTTCATCATTTATTTAATAAAGCCGATAGATAGTCGTGCAGTGTGAAAACAATGGTGACCCAAAAACTTTGAAAATCTTGCAGTGTGAACTCAGCAATAAGGCCTCGCGCTCAACCGCACCCCCTGAAGGTGTGGGTGAAGGAACAACCTTCTGCTGTCATCGACCCAAAAGGTCACCTGGCAGCGGTGGGATTCGAACCCACGCCCCCGAAGAGACTGGAGCCTTAATCCAGCGCCTTGGACCGCTCGGCCACGCTACCCATACAATTGAATGGTTGGGGGCTGTGGTCAAGGGAGGCCTGCCAGGTCGGGAAAGAGAGGCACTCTGGCAGGCGGTAGCAATGGTTGTACCACGCATGCTTCCATTACCAGACGTGATTCAAGATCCAAACCCAGGAAAGGTTTGGCAAAGTGGATTGACAGCCTTAGGCTCTTGTTGACAAGGTTTGCTGATATGAACTTGAATCCCAGTCTGTTGCAATCAAGGTGCACGATCCGTGCCGCTGTCTTCGGGACTGCGCACTGCATTGATCTACATGGATCTCCAGTGGCGACCCGTCAGCCTTACATCATCTGTGTCCAACCAACACGGTTGCAAAACCCTAGACCCAGGGCTAGCTTTTCTCACTCCCCTTTAGCGCAGTCTCACAGACCAGGTACGAAGCAGTCCGCATGAGGAGTTGTGGTAAAGAGGAGGTTAAAGGGCACACAAGCAACAAGGAAGGGATTCAAACACACATGTGTAGAGCACAATGGATTAGCAGTCCATCGCTTTAATCTTTCAGCCACCTCATCAGGTGCAGGTGTGGCACCCACGGCCAAATGTCCACAGAGACCTCAACAATTCTGTAGAGGAGCGCCGTAACCCAACACGTTTAAACAAGCCTGTTCCCAAAGCAACTGGAGCCCATCCCACGTGGATTAGCAGTCTGTCTCCTTAACCTCTTGGCGTCCTAGTTCACCCACATGACCATACACCTCAGTGCACCTGACACTTGCACTCCGTTGCCCAAACCTCTTGGCCACCACTTCTTATGTCGATTTTTTATTCTTGGTTAAATTGTTGTTTTGTTGGTAGCTCGTAACCATGGTAAGGGCACAACTGATGCAGCTCACACGCGGAAACCGTGTTTTGCGTACCGTTCTGTGGTTGTTTGGACTTGCTGTTTGTAAAAGCAAGGTGTGAAACAGAGCAGCGTCTCAAAGCCAGGCGTTGACACCAGTTGCCGAAACCTGGGAGCTACACTATATTGCCAAAAGTATTCGCTCACCCATCCAAATAATCAGAATCAGGTGTTCCAATCACTTCCATGGCCACAGGTGTATAAAATCAAGCACCTAGGCATGCAGACTGTTTTTACAAACATTTGTGAAAGAATGGGTCGCTCTCAGGAGCTCAGTGAATTCCAGTGTGGAACTGTGATAGGATGCCACCTGTGCAACAAATCCAGTCGTGAAATTTCCTCGCTCCTAAATATTCCACAGTCAACTGTCAGCTGTATTATAAGAACGTGGAAGTGTTTGGGAACGACAGCAACTCAGCCACGAAGTGGTAGGCCACGTAAACTGACGGAGCGGGGTCAGCGGATGCTGAGGCGCATAGTGCGAAGAGGTCGCCAACTTTCTGCAGAGTCAATCGCTACAGACCTCCAAACTTCATGTGGCCTTCAGATTAGCTCAAGAACATTGCGCAGAGAGCTTCATGGAATGGGTTTCCATGGCCGAGCAGCTGCATCCAAGCCATACATCACCAAGTGCAATGCAAAGCGTCGGATGCAGTGGTGTAAAGCACGCCGCCACTGGACTCTAGAGCAGTGGAGACGTGTTCTCTGGAGTGACGAATCGCGCTTCTCCATCTGGCAATCTGATGGACGAGTCTGGGTTTGGCGGTTGCCAGTAGAACGGTACTTGTCTGACTGCATTGTGCCAAGTGTAAAGTTTGGTGGAGGGGGGATTATGGTGTGGGGTTGTTTTTCAGGAGCTGGGCTTGGCCCCTTAGTTCCAGTGAAAGGAACTCTGAATGCTTCAGCATACCAAGACATTTTGGACAATTCCATGCTCCCAACTTTGTGGGAACAGTTTGGAGCTGGCCCCTTCCTCTTCCAACATGACTGTGCACCAGTGCACAAAGCAAGGTCCATAAAGACATGGATGACAGAGTCTGGTGTGGAGGAACTTGACTGGCCTGCACAGAGTCCTGACCTCAACCCGATAGAACACCTTTGGGATGAATTAGAGTGGAGACTGAGAGCCAGGCCTTCTCGTCCAACATCAGTGTGTGACCTCACAAATGTGCTTCTGGAAGAATGGTCAAAAATTCCCATAAACACACTCCTAAACCTTGTGGACAGCCTTCCCAGAAGAGTTGAAGCTGTTATAGCTGCAAAGGGTGGACCGACATCATATTGAACCCTATGGATTAGGAATGGGATGTCACTTAAGTTCATATGTGAGTCAAGGCAGGTGAGCGAATACTTTTGGCAATATAGTGTATTTCAGCACCCGGGTCTGGGGGCTCCAGTATGGTGTGAGCGTGCTCGTGTTTTTTTGCAGCCAGGCAGCCTGCTAACGTCAACTCTTAAGCACATTTGCAGAAGGCACAGGAGCCACAACCCCTATAAAGCCTTTGTGGTGCCAGAGCCCACAACCACTGCCTTGAAAAGGCTCAGATGGGAGCAGTGGGTTTTGAACCCGCATCTCTGAAGAGGGTGGCGCCTAAATTCTAAATACAGCACCTTAGACCACTCGGCCACACTACCCAAGGGCTCATGCCTTATAGACCTCTGTGGAGAGCACACTGACATACTGTCTGGGTGTGTGGTATGCAGGCTGCACAGGTGAGGACAGACAAACTGAGCAGAGGGTGAAAAACAGCTCAAAAAATCATCGGCTGCCCTCTGCCCTCCCTGGATGACATGTCCAGGTCCCGCTGCCTCAGCAAAATCAAGGCCATCACAGGAGACTCCTCACATCCTGCTCATCACTTTTTTGACCTGTTGCCATCTGGGTGGCACTTCAGGTCAACAAAGTCTCACACCTGAGGTACTGAGATATTGAGAAGGGTTCAGTATTTATATTAACATATTTTTACATATGTTTCTTTATTGACATGCACAACCAATTATTACAACATTATTACAACAATACTAATTCTAACAAAGTCCTGAATATGTACAATATGGCTATATTTGTGGACACCTAACCATCACACCAGTATGTGGGCATTCTCCAAACTGCTGCACAATTGTAGGATGTCTTTATATTCTTACAAAAACATGTTCCAGCTCAATGAAGATGTTTATTACAAGTTTGGTGTGGAATAAAATGAGTTACCTGCACACAGCCCTGAACTCAAACCCACTCAACACTTTGGGATGAATTAGAATTCTGACTGCACCCCAAGCCACACATGCCTGATGTTTTAGGGCTGTATGGACACATGGACGTACAGTATCTCACAAAAGTGAGTACACCCCTCACAGTTTTGTAAATATTTTATTATATCTTTTCATGTGACAACACTGAAGAAACGACACTCTGCTCCAATGTAAAGTAGTGAGTGTACAGCCTGTATAACAGTGTAAATTTGCTGTCCCCCCAAAATAACTCAACACACAGCCATTAACGTCTAAACCGTTGGCAACAAAAGTGAATACACCCCTAAGTGGAAATGTCCAAATTGGGCCCAAAGTGTCAATATTTTGTGTGGCCACCATTATTTTCCAGCTTTGCCTTAACCCTCTTGGGCATGGAGTTCACCAGAGCTACAGGTTGCCATATATTTACGAAAATGTGAGGGGTGTACTCACTTTTGTGAGATACTGTATATTGCCACCTACTGAACAATCATCTAATTTTTAATATTATTAGTGTATATTTTGCAACAAGTTTGAAGTAATATCTAAATAAAGCTAGTCTAAGTAGATTGATTGATAATGTTAAATTGCCCCTAGGTGTGAATGGGTGAGCAAATGGCTGTGTGTGTGTGTGTTTGTGTGTGTGTCTGTGTGTGAAAGAGAGAGAGAGAGAGAGAAACAGAGAGAGAGAGAGAGAGAGAAAGAGAAACAATTATTTTTTTCAGTTATATTTCTGCACATATATAAATTTGGTAAGTTAAAAAACAATTTTTTTTGGTGTTAAGGTTTTTCTCTTCAGTGAACACAAGATGGCGCAGTCACTTATCTTAATGTTGGTCAAGAACCAGAGCACCACACAACCTGCTCACATTCTCTGAGACATAGAGTATACTTGTTCTTCTATCATACATACTGCTGATATAATATCCTAACCCCTGCCCTGGTTACTCTTAGTGCCTAAGATAATTTCAGAGATACCATTCTGATTAAACAACACAACTGTCCACTTAACACTAAACTGTCATGAGAATAAATACTCATCTAATGTCATTTCTTTGACAAGCAAAAGCACCTTCTGTGTCAGAAACACTGAAAACTGGAAACTTTTCTGTAAATCTGCCTTTACTCTTCTTTCTTTTCTTCTGATGCTATCATGAGTACAGGAAAGTTTTATTTTTCAGATTTACATCAAAACTTGATTTCCTGCTTTCAGTATGAGTTTACTTAAATGTCCTCTGGACAGGTTTCCCATATGAGGCTGAATGTAAAACCAGGATGTTTCAGTAAGAATCAACAATCTGACAACAACATTGGTGACACTGTCATGTGATGCTGTGGGGTGGAGCAATTTTGAAGCTTTATGGTGTTAACATATTAGATTACAGAAAGATCTCCACTATTTTCACTGAGCTAAGACCAGTCATCATGTTCACTGTTATATTCATGTATCTGTGGCTTTCACTAGGTGAGTTAACATTGACTTTTTGTTATTACAGAAATATTAACTATATTATATTAAATATTAGTCTGTGTGGTGATGCAGTGTGAAAATGCAGAGTGTGGGTCTGACTTAAGTATTTCCTGTTGGTTATTTAAAGGTTAGAAACATTATGTTCTCTTCTCTATGACAGGTGACTCCATGGCAGATTCAATAGAGCCAGATTTCCCTCATAAAGCTGTAGATGAAGGTGATGATGTTACTCTGTCCTGCAAATACAAATCAAGCTTTACTATAGGAAACAACCTGCACTGGTACAAGCAACATCCAAAATCTAAACCAGAGTTCCTTCTTATTGTTGACCAAAAAGGAAATCTAATTTCCAACACTGACCCAAGAATGTCTGCTAAAGTTGATGATAAAACTAAACAAGTGGATCTGATCATCTCCTCTGCTGCTGTATCAGACTCTGCTCTATACTACTGTGCTCTGGAGCCCACAGTGACAGGAAATCCAGCTGCACTGTACAAAAACACTGACACAGTTTTGTTATATTGAAGGTAGATAAACTGCTTAAACTCAATAATTTACATTCCATCAAATCAGGAACTCTGCTAGTTTTTGACTCTCACAATTTTCAAGTGAAATAAACTCACACAGCAGAATAAACTCATGAACAGGATATTATTATACATCAAATGTACATTAAATAATTGCTTAAATTGACTTTTGTTAGTTTTTTAAATGCATTTTCATAGTAAATATTTTACAGTAATTCATTACACATTTTTCAAAAATATACAAAAATGTATTTTGAAAAAAGTTCCAGTTTTACCAACTTAAATAAAAGAAAATTAAGTAAACCTAACTCTAGGAAACAATTCATTTTAACTATTTAAGTAACTATTTGCTATTATTTATACTGTGTTATAGTTTTTTTTACTCAAACAGGGGAAATAAAAAAGAACGTGTTTGTTTCCCCAAATTAATGTTTTTGTTGCTATGTTTATGTATTGTGTTGTAATTGTTGTCATAATTAAAAATAATTTAAAAAATAAATGTATGTACAACAGTCTGCCATAAGATCAGCAAACTTCCATGTATTTATTTTATTTTGCTCTCTTTTGCTCCTCATCATGAGGAGACTCTTGCAGAAGACTGAACAGGAGTTGTTTGTTCTCTGATATAACTGAGGATAGCTAGCTAGCAAGCTAACATTAGCTATGTCTGTTTATAACAGTAGCTTGCAGAGTCAAATGCTGCATTCATACAGTAGTTCAGAATTATCATCTAACAAAAACACAAAACCTCTTGTTACCTATACAGCCTGAATACAAGTATAGCTTTTCTATTCCACTTTCTACTCAAAATAAAATAGAAAAAACTTGGAAATGTATTTAGTTTAAAAAGTTAGTATCAAAGGTTATAGTATTGTGAGATATTGTGTCATTTGGTATTAGATTCTAGAGACACAGCCCTGATCTCTAACTCCAAAAGATATGTTTAAGAGGTGAAGTCAGATGCAGTGGTTTGATCAGCAACAGTGGAATAGTTCTGTGTTGTATTAGTGACTCAGTTCACTGTCACTGATACTGTGAAGTGATGATCTGTGTAAAATTATGCTCCAACAGCATCACTTCCTGGGTGTGGCCTTCTAGAGATGTGTAAAGTTCAGCACATACAGCACTATTATACAGAATCCTCACAGAGCTGTGTTCAGAAATGGATCAACTATACAACTTACTGTACATAGTGAGATACATACCACTGATTCTCACTCTAGTTACAGGTCATTTATTTTCATTAGTTAATTCACTGTATTAACTAATAATTTGGTTTTTAGAGTATAGAGTAATTTCCTAATTTGTCTGGTCAATATTTGGTTTTAAAAAATGCTTTACAGTTTAATTTCTTAAAGTTCTTATCAACAGGCATTTTTGCAGATAAAATTGAGCCAACAAATGAAGATTCCATCATTAGGAAGGAAACAGAAAGTGTTACTCTGAAATGTTCATATGAGACAAGCAGTGAAAATATTCGGCTTTACTGGTACAAACAATATCCTAACAGCGCACCACAGTTTTTACTGTATAAAGGTGCAAGGTCAGTTTCAGGACAGCGTAAACCCACTGATACTCGATTAGAGACAAAAACAAGCAGAGACTCTACTGAACTTACTATCAGAGGACTAAAGCTCTCAGATTCTGCACTCTATCATTGTGCTCTTCATGTAGCAGCACAGTGATACAGAGTCACTGAAAGGCTTTACAAAAACGTATAAACCAGTATAAATGAAGATTCTTAAACCACATCAAAGATCCTTCCTTTACCAACCTGTTATCAGATAACCACAGACACAAACAATGTTTGTGGTAATTCTGTGGTATAAATGAATAAATAAAAAAAGTAGTAACTAAGCAAATAAACAAACAAACAAACAAACATATTAATAAAAATAAAATGTGTTTAAAAATGACAAACTACATATTAATCAAAGTAAAGTAAAGAATCTACATTTTTATAATCAAAAAGCATTTTACAGATACTAACAGATTCATTGTGTTTGGTGTTGTAGGTGCATATGACAATTTAGCTTATTAACCTTTCTTACCAGTTTTGTCCATGATTCACCGTAATTAATGATAATTTATACATTTATAAGTAAATAAATAAATAAACATTTACATCAATGTATTGATTCAATTGTGTGTCTCTTATGCATGTTTGTACAGATGCATGTTATTTTGTTGGATGTGAGCTAGAGCAAGTAGAGAGTATACAGAGAGTAGAAGGTTCAGTAAAAAGTTTAACTGCATGCACATTTGATTAATAAAGGTCAATGTTTCTTTTACTGTATATATACTAATACATGACTGTGAGATTAAGTATGTCTCTGACGTTTGAGCAATCCAACCTACTAACTGAGACACAGTTACCATCTCTATCATGCTGCTCTTTAATCATTTACTGTTAATGCTTCTTCTAGGTATGTTCAACTTAATATTAGTTCTTATGACCAAGTTGGGACATGAAGTGTGAGAAATAGCACAGGGTTATATATATAGGAGGTAGAACAGAACATGTATGTGATGCCCCAGAGTTAACAGGAATGAGTCACAACACAGACCAAAAGACCAAAAATAACAAAACAGAAACAAACTGAGATTAGCTATCTAACCTAAACAAAAAGAAAAAAGAAAGAAATGAACATCTCCAACAAAAATGGCAGTCATAGCCCTCGTGCCAGTGAATACATACAACGTCTCAATATTTACATGTACAAAGAAAGATTATATACACAAGGCAGCAACGATTAACAAGAAGCAGATCAAACTTGTAGTCAAGGCAGGCAAAGGTCAAAATCAGAACAGTAAAACACAACACTGAATCTCTACACACACACAAGCACAACACACCAAGTGAGCATTGAAGTTGGGGTTACTGGCTTCCATCCCAGCCTTGGCAGAAGTGTTAACTGCTGGAGCTGAAGCAGTAAGGAGGGCTAGAGTACAGAGGGGACCAACCTGAAGGACTAAACACATATAAGACAGAATATACAACACAACCTCACAGGATGTAACACTTCATATTAGTTCCAAGATGTTTTCATATTTCATTTACTTCATTTCTCTTTTTAGCACAGGGAGCACATCAATTCAAATGACTGAGCATCTTATATGCATTTTGGTGAGAGGCTTCATGTGGATTAGACCTGACCTATTGACCTATTTAGAAAATGGGACATTTAGTCTACAGAACATAATTCCCAGGCTGTGACACAAATATGTTAATATGACGAATTACAATTTGCATTAAAATGTGTATCATCACATAACTAAAATCCACAAAGGGTTCATTCATTAATCTTGAGTAAACATCTGACCAGGATCAAGGTGATGGTGATAGGGTCACTGTCACTATATTTAGTAAAAATCAGCCCTAAAAGATGTAAACAACATTCAATAAATTCTATTATGAAAATTCATTGCTTTTTTTGATCAATATGATACCAGAACTGACATGACTATGAGTAAGTAAAAGTGGGTGGAGCTAGATGTGGTAAGATACAGTTTAGAAAGTTTCACAGAGATCCTGCCATTTATACCTACTGCAAGAGAGACACAACAGTCATGTTACTCTTCTTTATTTTCATAGTTGTTAAAAACATTGGTAAGTCATTTATATTATACACAAACTTTAGGTGAATGTTGGAGATTTGAACTGATACCTAAACATGATTCAGTTAAAAAAATTAACACCCTTAAGTAATGAATAAAGTTTATGTTGTTGTAATGTTTTACAGCAGGTGCTGTTGACAGCAGCATTGCACCAGAACAAACCATCATATCTTCAAGTGAAGGCAGCAACATCACACTGACCTGCACATATGATGACTCAGCTTACTCTCTCCACTGGTATCGACAAAAACCTCAATCAGAACCAGAGTTTCTGCTGCTGATTCAGAAATCTACAGATTATGTCACTAAAGCTGAACATCTTGACCCACGACTATCCATCAAACTTCACAAAACGAACAAGAAAGTAGATCTGGAGATCTTTCCTGCTGCAGTATCAGACTCTGCACTGTACTACTGCACCATGGAGCCCACAGTGACACAAAACTCAAACAGACTGTACAAAAAGTCAGGCTGCATGTTTTTCTCAGCAGGGGGAGATGTTTACCTGTTTCATTTAAATACAGTATTTCTTAATTCTCAGACCTTGATGTTGATTTGCTTTGAAATCCAATAATGATCCTCTTACATATGTTGTTATTATTTATTGGTTGAATAATCAGAAAACAAATCCTTTAAAAGTAAATGTTAATCTTTAATCAGCTCTTGACTGATCACAAATAACATGCAACACATATATACAACATATATATATATTGGTGTTGCATGTTATTTGTCATCAGTCAAGAGCTGACAGCACAAGTTAGCAAGTTCACTAAAACACAAGGCCTTGTTGAACAGAAAAGACTTCTCTGCTCAGTCTCCACAGCACTAAGTGCAGGTCTCATAGCCAGTGCTGGCAGCTTTTAGCCCACTGACTTTAGCTAGCTTAGTAAATGACAGTGTAAAATTTAAATGCCAGAAAAACCCCAAAATGCTATACTATTTCAGGAATAATGACATTAAATATTAATTCTGATGAACAGTTATTTCTGTGTTTATTGTGCTTGAGAATTGATGTATTTAACATATGTTTCTTTGGTCTTGAGTCTTGAATAATAAGAATGTCCAGTAGTCTGATGACCCAGTGTGCTTTTGACATTGATATTAAAAGACTTCAGCACATAATTACTGTGGGTTTTGGGAATATGTCTGTTACCCTGTGAGACTCTGCATCTGCAGAACCTGTAAAAGAAAGCAAGTCTGTTTAGGAAACTTCTAAGTGAGAATTTTGTTTTGTTTTCCAACACAGAAATGGTCCTTTTAGGCATTTTTGTTAGCTTGTATCTCTCAAGGCATATATTACCACTGCTATTTGTAACCTGTCATATGTGACAGTAAATGTTATGTATTAAGTTATTTCAGGAGTTGTTTGTTCTCTGACATAACTGTGAGAATAACTAGCTAGTAAGCTAACACTTGCTATGTCTGTTATAACAGTAGCTTGGAGAATCAAATGCTGCACTCATACAGTAGTTCAGAAATATCAACTAACAAAACACAAAACCTCTTGTTACCTATACAGCCTGAATACAAGTATAGCTTTTCTATTCCAATTTCTACTCGAAATAAAGTAGAAAAAACCTGGAAATGTGCTTAGTTTTAAAAGGTAGTATCAAAGTATAAAGTATTGTGAGTTATTGTGTCTTTTGCTATTAGAGTCCTGAGACACAGCTCTGACCTCAAACTCCAAAAGATGTGTTTAAGAGGTGAAGTCAGATGCAGTGGGTTGATCAGCAACAGTGGAATAGTTCTGTGTTGTATTAGTGACTCAGTTCACTGTCACTGATACTGTGAAGTGATGATCTGTGTAAAATTTTGCTCCAACAGCATCACTTCCTGGAATTTCCTGGAAAGTGGAATTTTTATCTAGTTTGTTTAACAGGGTTTTAGAGAGTGAGAAGATGCCTGAGGAATGGAGAAGAGGTGTAGAGAAGATCTTTAAGAATAAGAGTGATGTGCAGAGTTGCAGCAACTATAGGGGGATAAAGTTGATGAGCCATACAATGAATCTATGGGAAAGAGTAGTGGAAGCTAGGTTAAGGAAGGTAGTGGAAATATGTGAGCAGCAGTATGGCTTCATGCCCAGAAAGAGCACAACAGATGCAATTTTTGCTCTGAGAATGTTGATGGAGAAGTATAGGGATGGTCAGAGAGAGTTGCACTGTGTGTTTGTAGACTTGGAGAAAGCATATGACAGGGTGCCAAGGGAAGAGCTGTACATCAGAGGGACAGCTCATGTTGGACGTTTGGGGGACAAAGGTAGGGAGGCCAGATTAAGATGGTTTGGACATGTTCAGAGGAGGGAGAGTGAGTATATTGGTAGGAGAATGTTGGACATGGAGCTGCAAGGAAGGAGGAAAAGAGGAAGGCCAAAGAGGAGGTATATGGATGTAATGAATGAGGATATGAAGCTAGTAGGTGCAAGTGTTGAAGATGCAGAAGATAGGGATAGGTGGAGAGAGATGATTCACTGTGGAGACCCCTGAAGGGAAAAGCCGAAAGAAGAAGAAGAGGTTTCAAATATTATCTTGTGATTAATAATCAAGTATTTAAGTAAATCTAAAGTACTTTTGTGTGTTTACTTCCCTGTTAGGACAGGATGTACAACAAGACTTTCTTAATGGCCAATTCAGTGGAGTTGTTAAGTTTTACAGCTACTATCAACATCTGTTTTCTTGTGAGGAAAAAAAAACATGGAAATGACAAATTCCGCAGTATTTGAAAGAGATATATATGGGGGCTATGAAGACATAGGTATTTGTATAAATATTTCTTCCATATTCCAAAATCAGTGTCACACAGTGCAATCCCAAAAACCACCTACTAAATAAAGGAGAGAGAGAGAGAGAGAGAGAGAGAGAGAGACAGAGAGAGAGAGAGAGAGACAGAGAGAGAGACCCAAAAACAAGTGTTGTAACTTTTAATGTCAAAATATCACAGAAAAATTGAGTAAATGGTACGAGTGAATCCATTGCTTCTCAGAACCAGATTGTTTTATTAATACAAAAATATTTCTACAAGCTTTATATAAACAGTATTCAGAACATCAGATCTGTCATGAATATACATAAATACAAGTAGGTGGAGCTAGAGGTGGAGATGTACATCAAATAGTAACACTGACATTCATTTCTAAAGCTAGAGGTTTGAACTAAACACTCAGGAAAACAATGTTGTTCCTCTTCGTGGTGTTTTTCACTCTTGCTGATGTTGGTAAGTCATATACACTGCACACAAAATATTATTTTTTCTAATTTATAAGACGTAATTTTCCATGTGAAATGTGTCATTTATGATTAAAATATCACAATATTGTTGTAATGTTTTTATAGCAGAGGCTGCTGACAATAACATTAAACCAGATCAAACCAATGTATTTTCAATGGAAGGCAGCAACATCTCACTGTCCTGCACATATACTGGATCAGTTTACAGTCTCCACTGGTATCGACAAAAACCTGGATCAAGACCCGAGTTTCTGCTGCTTATTTATGAAAGCACTGAAACTGTCACTGAGGCTCAACCACCTCATCCACGATTGTCCATAAAACTTAAAAAGAGCAAGATAAAACGAATAAGAAAGTGGATCTGATCATCTCCTCTGCTGCTGTATCAGACTCTGCTCTATACTACTGTGCTCTGCAGCCCACAGTGACAGGAAATCCAGCTGCACTGTACAAAAACTTTCACACAGTTTTGTTATATTAAAAGCAGCTCTTCCAATGCTTTAGAGAAAGTTACATGTCCTTTTGGGGGATTCTATCATTTTCTCTATTGGTCAGGGTCATAGTAGATACAGAGTCTGTCCCAGACATGAGGTGGGAAAACACCCTGAATGGGATGTCAGTCCTTTGCACTCCACAAACCCTTTCACACACTCATTCACACAGAAGTGCAATTTCTCCTAGCAAATTTTCCTACTGTCATGTTTTTTTTGGAAACGATGCAAAACTGCACACAAACTGACACTAACCTAAACTCCTGTTAAAATCCTTCTGCTTAAAGTATTTTCTTGCAGTATGGAGTAATTTTTATAATAAAGAAAGATTTCTACCCTCATGGTACAATTCCATATTGACTGATAACAAGTGCACTAAAGACAAGTCTCAGGTCAATCCTCATAGCAGAATTCCACAATGCCAGTGGACTCATGATCCTCTCTGTTCTGTCTGGAGTAATTACACTGCAGATGAAGGGCATTTTGTTGTCTAAGTGTCGTAACTTCACATATATAATAGTCAAACTAATCAGTTATAGCCCAATGTTCAACAAGTAAAACCTCAACAGAAGGAGATCATCTTCACAACTAAGGATTATCTTATTATCAGTTCCTTGTATTTTCAAACAAGTAACTAGAACCGTCTTATTCATTAGTGCATTGTTGTCTTCTGATCTTTTGCAGTGTTCAGTGTGAGAAAGAATCATTATGTTGTGATTCATGAACAAACATCTGAGTAAATTTATCTAAAGGGAATTGTTTGTGTGTGTGTGTGTGCGTGTGTGTGTGTGTGTGTGTGTGTGTGTGTGTGTGTGTGTGTGTGTTTAATCCCCTGATAGGAAAAGAAGCATGTCATATGAATATAAAGTATTTCTCAATGGCCAGTTCAGTTTAGTTGTTGAGATTTACAGCTGTTTTCAACATCTGTTTCCTTTTAGTTTTCTATTATTATTTCTTTTCGTGCTTTACATTAAATAATGTAACCTGGTGTTGTAAATACAATTTAAATGTAAGTTCTAATATATAATTACTAATCCACAGTATGAATATAAGGTTTTTCTCTTCAGTGAACACAAGATGGCGCAGTCACTTATCTTATTGTGGGTTAAGTTCTAGAGACACTACCACACAACCTGCTCACATTCTCTGAGATGATGGAAGCTACATTTCACAGTAAAACCTTTGTGACATAGAGTATACTTGTTCTTCTATCATACATACTGCTGATATAATATCCTAACCCCTGCCCTGGTTACTCTTAGTGCCTAAGATAATTTCAGAGATATCATTCTGATTAAACAACACAACTGTCCACTTAACACTAAACTGTCATAAGAATAAATAATCATCTAATGTCATTTCTGTGACAAGCAAAAGTACCTGTTGTGTCAGAAACACTGAAAACTGGAAACTTATCTGTAAATCTGCCTTTACTCTTCTTTCTCTTCTTCTGATGCTATTGTGAGTTTAAACCTTAATTATCAAGTAAAAAAAGTATTCGTTATTCTCAATTAAACCTTATTCTCTTCCACTTAGTGTTTCTATCATTAATCTGCCTGCTGGTGTTTATACAATAATTCTCTAATTTAGAGATATCACTAACATATATAATTAAAATACTGACAATGTAATTATTAGATTAGATTTTTACTAGATTAAATTGATCATTTTTACATAAATACATTAATTTCCTGCTTTCAGTATGTGTTTACTTAAATGTGCTCTGGACAGGTTTCCCATATGAGGCTGAATGTAAAGCCAGGATGTTTCAGTAAGAATCAACAATCTGACAACAACATTGGTGACACTGTCATGTGATGCTGTGGGGTGGAGCAATTTTGAAGCTTTATGGTGTTAACATATTAGATTACAGAAAGATCTCCACTATTTTCACTGAGCTAAGACCAGTCATCATGTTCACTGTTATATTCATGTATCTGTGGCTTTCACTAGGTGAGTTAACATTGACTTTTTGTTATTGCAGAAATATTAACTATATTATATTAAATATTAGTGTGTGTGGTGATGCAGTGTGAAAATGCTGAGGAGGTCAGACTAAAATATTTCCTATTGATTATTTAAAGTTTATGTTCTCTTCTCTATGACAGGTGACTCCATGGCAAATTCAGTAGAGCCAGATTTCCCTCATAAAGCTGTAGATGAAGGTGATGATGTTACTCTGCCCTGCAAATACAAAAAAAGTGGTGGAACAGACAACCTGTACTGGTACAGACAATATCCAAAATCTAAACCTGAGTTCCTTCTTCAAATTGTTCAACGAGAAACTCCAATTTCCAACACTCAACTAAGAATGTCTGCTAAATTTGATGATAAACAAGTGGATCTGATCATCTCCTCTGCTGCTGTATCAGACTCTGCTCTATACTACTGTGCTCTGAGGCCCACAGTGACAGGAAATCCAGCTGCACTGTACAAAAACTTTCACACAGTTTTGCTACATGCCCTTTTGGGGAAGTCTCTCTTTCTTTCTCAAGATTTATAAAGAGTTTATATTATTATAATATTTGATTATTAGTAGACAGTTCATTCATTCATTCATTCATTCTTCTTCTATTCTTCTATAACTATTCTATTTTGGCCAGGAAACGAGAAGTTACATTAGACAGAAAGTTAAACAGAAAGGTACTCAGAGGGTCCAATTGGGACCTGAGGCTCTGTACAAGTTCAGGAGTTGAATAAAGTAATGTTCTGAAAATTATTATTGTCATAATTTGTGAAAAAAACAAACAATCAAACAAAACCATGGCTTCTTTTTCCCAGCAGGCTTTTTTATGTGCAAATTGGGATATAGTTTTATGATTGAGTGAAAAATAAATAAATAACTAAGTTCAAACAGAAAAGACCTTGGTGTGTTAAAGTCTCTTTCCTTTCACCACAAGATGGTGGAGGCTGTTATCTTATTGTTGGACAAGTACTAGGATTCTGCTTACATCCCCCAGAGATGCTGACATTATGATTATGAATACTTTACACAATTATAAAGACTACAGCTATTCTTCAGCCTTACATAGATAATACTTTTATATATAAAAAAGTCTAGAACCAATCAGAATGTTTTAATAATCTCTGCTTGTACAATCAAGCTAATTAGTGTCATTTTCAACACATCATCAAGCCTTGAAAGGAGTTTACTTGAATCCAGAAAGGAAACTGAACTTGTAGTAGGGCTGTACATGCAATTTCTGTAAAAATGAAATGTACATGTTCACTTGCAATGGGATGTTTGTCATGAGATAATATAAATACTACACTCTTTATTTGTACACAGTTTCATGCTTAAATGAAAAATAATGATATAAAAATCCATCAATACAGATGATATTGATAAAAAATGATAGATTAGAGAAAGAAAAGAGGCTGGTTTGTTCCTCACCACAGTAAAATACTCCTCAACTGTTTGTAATCCTATTTAATAAACAGGTCATTAGGTCTACACACACCTACATTTCCCTTCCTGCATTGTACCAGACTCCACTTCCCACAATGCACACTCACTTCCACATTCATTAGTTCATTTATTTTATTTAAGTATTTTTCATGCTATCAGTTTGTGTTTGTTTACCATGTGCTCAGGAAAATTTATCCATGTGGTGCTGAATGTAAAGCCAGAAAGCTTCAGTAAGAATCAACAATCTGTCAGTAACATTAGTGACACTGTCATGTGATGCTGGGGGGTGGAGCTTCATGAATGTTTATAATGTTAATATATCAGACTGCAGAAATTTTATTTTCCTTTATAATCTCATCCATCATGTTCACTGTTATATTCATGTGTCTGTGGCTTTCACTCGGTGAGTTAACATTGATTTTTGTATATTCAGAAATTGTTTTTAATTAGATTACTTAGTCTTATTAGTTATGTAGTATATCTGCGTAATTTAACACTGCTACAACTGCATCACTTCCTGGGTGTGGCCTTCTAGAGACGTGTAAAGTTCAGCACATACAGCACTATTATACAGAATCCTCACAGAGCTGTGTTCAGAAATGGATCAACTATACAACTTACTGTACATAGTGAGATACATACCACTGATTCTCACTCTAGTTACAGGTATTTTTCAATCAGTTATTAATTATTACAATGATATTTAATCAGTTAGATAATTGCATTAATTAATAAGCATGTTTGTATTAATCTAGTAATTTCTTGATTTCTTAAGTCAATATTGGAATTACAAAAAATACTTCACTGACATGTTTCTTTATATTTTTGTCACACCAGGTAGCTTTGCAGATAAAATTTGGCCAACAGATGCAAACATTGTCAGGAAAGAAACAGAGACTGTTATTCTGAAATGTTCATATGAGGCAAGCAGTGATGGTATTTATCTTTACTGGTACAAACAATATCCTAACAGCGCACCACAGTTTTTACTGTATAAAGGAGCAAGGTCATATAGTGATGAGAGCACTCCTGATGATCGTGGACTAGAGTCGAAAACAAGCAGAGACTCTACTGAACTTACTATCAGAGGTCTAAAGCTCTCAGATTCTGCACTCTATCATTGTGCTCTAAGAGTAGCAGCACAGTGATACAGAGTCACTGAAAGGCTTTACAAAAACATCAACATGGTATATTAAGTTTCTAAAACCACAGAAGATGAAAGAGACTCACTTTACCAACTTATCAGTTAACCACAGATACAAACAACATTTGTGAAAACATTTGCAGCTGGAGCTAATAGCCTAAAAAGAAACATGAGGGATTAACACAACTATACTTTAATTCATGAATCTACATCTACATTCATTTATTAAATGTTTATTCTGCATGTTCATTTGAACAGATGTGAGTTTGATCATACAGATAAAAAAATTAGTGACAATATTTGATTGCACATAAGGGTAATGTCTATAATCTTAAACATAATTATTTGATGGAGGGATGATGACTCTAGCCTTTTGAGCTTGTCCTCTGTTTTCTTATTTGTACTGTGATTTAAACGTTCCAACTTAAGGTGGACTGCTGACACTAAATTTCCCCTAAGTCTGAATGAGTGTGTGAATGTGTCTGTGCATTTTGTCCTGCATTAGACTGCTGTATCATCCAGGGTGTATTCCTGCATCATCCCTAGTGTTGCTGGGAGAAGCTCCAGATTCACCTGCCCAGGACAAAGCATGAATGAATGAATGAAGGTGTGTATATATAATGTATATAGACAGTTGTGGAAGTGTGACCAGGATAATGTAGGTACTAAAAATAAACTCTGATTGAATGACCATTCATTAGGTTGCAGCTGCAGCTTATGGATCTGGGGCTTGGTTTTACTGTAGTTTTAGCATACTAAGATTTGCTAATTGTCTAGTAGATGAGAAAGAGTTGCTGTGTGAGGTAAAGCAGAGTTGTCATGAATATGAATAAATATGATGTTTATTTCAAAAAATAAACACACACTAACTAAACACTCAGGATAACAATGTTATTACGCCCACTTGGTTTTCTTCACTATTGCTGATATTGCTAAG
Source organism: Hemibagrus wyckioides (assembly GCF_019097595.1). Lineage (NCBI taxonomy): Eukaryota > Metazoa > Chordata > Actinopteri > Siluriformes > Bagridae > Hemibagrus > Hemibagrus wyckioides. Next base: position 424,945 of record NW_026690807.1, on the reverse strand, counting down.
TCCTTTAGTTTGCAAGTTACAAACCAAAAGAACAAGTATTTTAAAAAGTTGCTTAATAATAAATTGTTGTCAATAAATTCAAATAAATTGGTGTATTTATATTAAAGGCTGTTGACAACAATTCATCCACCCAGAATACACTGTTTAATGTAATCACAATCATCTTTAAGTAACCAAACATAACTATAAAATAAATACATATCAGTTTCTGATTGCCAGTGAAATGTAGTTAGAGTGAGAATGTTCTTTTAGCTGATTGTTTATAACAGACGTGTTCTTGAACATTAATGAGGAAAGGCTCAGGTGCACAGTTTATTCTCCTCTTGATCAATAGATGAAGAAAATTGTTGGAGGAAAAGTTTCTGTTCCTCTGCAGCTCTTTTTCTCTATAGACAATATTCTGTTTGTGAGACCTGTATGATTGTAATTAACACCAGTGCAATCATAGCTCCAGTTTTGTTCTTTGGTCACTACACTTAATTAACCCTACTGAATAAAATCAGATGGAAAAATATTTGAAGTGAACTGGAACAGCGATTTAGTCCAGGAACTCTATGGAACTCTGTATGGGAAGGCTATACAAAGAAATGCAAAAAATACTAAATATATACATTATATTATATTAATTATAGTTCAGAAGTTTATTTATTAATGTCATTAATAAATAAATTACCTTCAATTACCTTAAAAACCTTGTCTCTTGAAGTCTTTCTTATTTCTCCACAAGATGGTGTAGTGAGTTATCTTATTGTGGGTCAGGTGCTAGGACTCTGCTCACATCCTCCAAAGATGTAGACTCTGTTATAAATACTTCTTTGCAGAATAATATGAACTCTAATAAACATGCTTTATCACAACAAACAAATAAATGCCACAAGTCAAGACACTACTTATAAAATATAAAAACTAAAATATTTACTAATTTTAATTGTCAGTAAATTTTTATAAAATTGAATAAATACAATAATAGAATAATTTCTTTGTTTACTATGTAAACAGTTTCAGTAGAGTTTCCCAAACAAGGCAGAATGTTTCAGTAAAGATCAACAATCTGTCAGTAACACTGGAGACACTGTCATGTGATGCTGGGGGGTGGAGCTTCGTGAACATTTATCATGTTAATATTTCAGAGTACAAAAAGAGTTCAGAAGCTTTTAACTTTCATTCAGCTAAAATCATTCATCATGTTCACTGTTATATTCATGTGTCTGTGGCTTTCACTAGGTGAGTTAACATTGACCTTTTGTTAGTTTATATATTATGTGTTGTTTATTAATTGTGTGCTGTTAGAAATCATGATTTCTGTATGTAATTCTGGCTTGATTGTGTAAAGGTTAAATACATTACATTTTCTTCTCCATGACAGGTGACTCCATGGCAGATTCAATAAAGCCACTTTTCCCTCATAAAGTTGTAGATGAAGGTGATGATGTTACTCTGTCCTGCAGCTACAAAGACTTCAGAGGTATTGTACAGACTCTGCAGTGGTACAGGCAATATCCAAAATCTAAACCTGAGATCCTTCTTTATATTTATCACAATGGAGATCTAAGTCCCAACACTCCCCCAAGAATGTCTGCTAAAGTTCATGATGATAAGAAAGTGGATCTGATCGTCTCCTCTGCTGCTGTATCAGACTCTGCTCTATACTACTGTGCTCTGAGGGCCACAGTGACAGGAAATCCAGCTGCACTGTACAAAAACTTTCACACAGTTTTGTTATATTGAAAGCAGTTCTACTGATAATTTCGACTTCACATGCCATATTTGGGGGAAATCTCTCTCTATTGTGATTTATAAAGAGTTTATATTTTGACACATGTTGGATTATTACTAGCGATCCTCAGTAATCAGTCTGTGCTCTGTTGCTGGTCTTGGATTTTAATTTTTTTTTATTTTGTATTACTATACTATATGATCACTTTCAAGTTGATAATCTTTACTAGTTTTTGGTTTACATGGTTCGTAGGCATGAATTGTAAACTGATCAATCTGTCTGAATATTATAAACACCTTTTCTGAAACACAAATCTGCCTTAAAGCACAGCGAAAATATATCTTCAAGTATGCTGATGACAATACAGTGTTGAGTCTCATCAGCAAAATATTGAGTTTACATACAGAGAGAAGGTGGAGAAGTGCGAGGACAAGTGTAGAAGGATAAATCCATAGGGTGAACTCTTAATTTCCTGCAGACATGTACGAGAGAAAACATAAAAAAAGGAATAAATGGCATCCTGTGCAGCTGTACCAGTGTTTAATATGAAAAGAGTATTCTGTCTCAGAGCACAAGACACTACAACAGATAGAGAAAACCACTGGAAACATCATCAGGGTCTCTCTTACTTTAGTCAAGGATCATTACCAGAAAGTGTACATTAATTAAGCCATCAGTTTTCTGAACATCACTTCCCCCTTCTACCAGATTCTTTCCTCACCTGCCATCTTCAGAAGGAATGAGAACATCTGGACAGAACATCTGCCAAACTCTTTAACAGCTTCTTCTCCCAGACAGTCAGGCTCAGTAACTGAACTAATATCAATAAAACAATATCTAATCAGCTTGACACAAGTGCAGGATTCTGTATAGGTTTAGTCAGACCACAGAAACTAAAATACTCTATACCAATACCCAACAGTTTTATGTGTTAATACTGATAAATCAAGTGTTGTAGTAATTCTAGATCATATTCAGATATTATCTGTTAGGAGAAATTGTACAGCTGATCTTTGTTACTCAATTAACTGGTTAATAAACATTAATTACCAGCTGTTTTTAACTGAACATCACTGGCTAAGGAACCATTTAGGACAAAATGATCCCAAAACCTTTTATTTGTGTCCATACTGGAAAATAACAATAAAAATAACTAAATAAACATTCACCTAATTATTCTTTAACTATTCAACTAATAATAATAATGTCAAAAACAGTCCACTGAAGATATAGGAAACTTCTAACCCATCTATATTAACTTGTTTATAAATTAATTTTGGAGTTTGTAAACACTAAACAATTATTCTCATGTATATACCTGCAGGTTTTTTTTATTCTGGACAATGTTGTCTTGTAAGTATTCAGTATATAGACAGCTATATAAGTTTAAAATAATGTGGACACTGAATCAATTTCAGACCTAAAGTTTTGAGCTCTATGTGTAACTAGGTTTCATTTATTTTAGTACTCAAATAGGTCAGAAAGTCAAATTGAAATCAAGATTTATTTATTGTTATTAGTGAGCCAAGATTTCATCCTGAACAGCATCACTTCCTGGGTGTGTCCTTCTAGAGACGTGTAAAGTTCAGCACATACAGCACTATTATACAGAATCCTCACAGAGCTGTGTTCAGAAATGGATCAACTATACAACTTACTGTACATAGTGAGATACATACCACTGATTCTCACTCTAGTTACAGGTAATTCATTTTCATCAGATAATTAATTTTATTAACAAAAATAATTTTCTGCATTGATTTTAGCTGATGTTTTAGGTATGTTTACAGAAATGATTTGAATATTTATTTTTGTTTGTATTTATTTATATATTCTTGTTTACAGCAAGCATTGTTGCAGATAAAATTGGGCCGAAAGATAATAACGCCAAAACTGAGGGGAAAGAAAGAGACTCTGTTACTCTGAGATGTTCATATACGTCAAGCAGCAGTCATGTTTATCTTCACTGGTACAAACAATATCCTAACAGCGCACCACAGTTTTTACTGTTTAAAGGTGCAAAGTCAGCAAGTTCAGAGTATAATCCCACTGGCTCTCGATTAGAGTCAAAAACAACCCCAGACTCTACTGAACTTACAATTAAAGATCTACAGATCTCAGATTCTGCACTCTATCATTGTGCTCTACAAGAAGGAGCACAGTGATACAGAGTCACTGAAAGGCTTTACAAAAACTTATTGTTTATAAAAACCACAGAAAATGAAAGACACTTCCTTTACCTACTTATCAGTTAACCACAGACACAAATAACAAATTCTAATAACAGATGTGACTAAAATAAAAGAAAATGAAAGAAAATAAAAGAGAGATGAGCAACTACACATTATTCACAGTATATTCTACAATTTTAAGGGTAAAAAAATAAAATAAATTAATGACACTACCAGAAATGTTAAAGCTAGGTGCCACTGAAGCATACATTGTGTAATTAAGTTAATTCATTAATTCTTTTTTGCTCAGCTTCCCCAATGATACACTACATTAATTAAATAAGTCATTGATTGATTCATTGATTCATTGTTATGTTTATTATGTACATATATATATATATATATATATATAGATAGATAGATAGATAGATAGATAGATAGATAGATAGATAGATAGATAGATAGATAGATATACAAATGTCATTTAGTTAGATTTGGCAGTGGCTATGAACAGATGTCAGTTTGATTAAAATAAGGAAACTGTTAGTAAAATCACCTTTTTCTTGTTTTATGATTTATGTTTATGGCTTGTACACAACTCTGATGAATATACATATAGAATCTTAAACATAATTACGTGATCAGGGATAGCTCTAGCCTTTTGAGCTGGATGTTTCTTTTTCTTATTTATGATATAAACTTTCAAAGCTGCCTGTAGATCCTTGGATAAATTACTCATGAGCTTTATGGCCTAGGGTTAGAATATAATTCAGATACACTACAACCCTGATCAGGATAAAGCCGTTAATGAAGATGAATAATAAATAAATGAATTTTTGTCTGCAGGACAATAAGCAGTTACTTATATTTTAAGGTAGAGTGGATTTAAACATTATTATATAACAAGTAGGTCTCAAGGTTGATGTGGGTTTTGGTTTAAAGCTGTAGTTTTATCAAAAGTCAAAAACTTGAACTGACAAAAGATAATCTGCATACCTAATAGATTTAAGAGGAAGTAATTCACTTAGGGAACAAAAGCTGTGATAAATATGAATAGATATGAGTGGGTGGAGCTAAATGTGGAGACATTAAAGACAGAACATTAATATTTATTTCTAAAGTTCCAGGCGAGAAGGAAACACACAAGTAACAATCTTTTCTTCACTACTGCTGATAATGGAATGTCATGTTCATTACACATGAAGCTCAGTGTTCATGTGCATATTGGCATTTATGAGTAAAATATTATAGCAGAGGCTTCTTGATTATCTCCACTGGTATCGACAAAAACCTCAATCAGAACCAGAGTTTTTGCTGCTGATTATTGTGTCTACAAATGATGTAACCAACACTAAGCAACATGACCCAGGACTATCCATAAAAGTTCATAAAAAGGACAAGAAAGTAGATCTGGAGATCTTTCCTGCTGCAGTATCAGACTCTGCACTGTACTACTGCACCATGGAGCCCACAGTGACACAAAACTCAAACAGACTGTACAAAAAGTCAAGCTGCATTTTTTTTCTCAGGAGTTGGAGCCGGTTTAATTCCATATAATTTTCTTTTTTAGTTCCTAGACTCTCCTAGATATTTATTTGGCTGCAAATATCAACATTCATCTTCTTACCTATGTTGGCAATGCTTACTGATTGAACAATCAATAAAAAAAACTGTATGATTTCTCTCATGTAGATGTAACACAAAATTCAACAACCTTAAAATGAATTTAAATGATTAATTCTTAATTAATCAATATGGCTTTCATTATCACACATGAAAGTCCCATACAGCTTACTGACAAACAGTAAACATCAATGTGCACTATACTGGTATTAATTCCTCACTATATGCTCTTACCTCAGCTCTGAAAATAACCTTAATTTCATTCAAAATAGCTACAAATGACACAGAAATAGGTTTAAAAAGAAATTATGCATAACACATAAAAACTTAAAAATGTGTCTTTCTTATCAGTACAGTTTAATTTACAAGATGAATCTACATCCAGATGAAATGTAGGTATTAGTTAAAAAAAACATAATATACACTAGATAGGATGTGTAAATTGTAGTGAAGCATCACACCATTTGTGTACTATTTAGTATAACTAATGTGAATATGGGAAATACCCCAATTATTCCAGACTATACTGATTATAAAAGATAAAAAGAATAAAGCCCAAGGATGAAAATATTATTGTACACAACACTGAGACTATCACAGGACCTGAGTAGTAGTAGTAGCTGGTAAGCTGGTAAGCTTTCTCTGGCAGTTGTATGCTTTTTCTGTAATTGTTGTTCCTGTTCTGTTTTGGGTTCTGTTTGTTCTGCATGTTATTTCAGATCATTACAGAGCCGAGAGCTGACTTTAGCAAGCCAGCAACTAACAAGCTAGCAATCTCACAAAAACACAAGGCCTTGTTGAACAGAATTCTTCAAGCAGCACTACGAAGCACTAATCTTAACTACAACAGTCTTATGGATTAAAAAACAGAAAGTGGACTGTGAAGGATCATATCATTGGTCAGACGCCTCTTACCTTGAGACTGATGGTAGAACTATTGATTCTGATCGAACTGCTTCATTTGTGAATTAAATGATTGGACTAGGAGAATGAAGAAGGATTTGCAGACTCGCTGATGTCATTTGTTCAGATCGTCACAAATGACATCAGTAACTTATAAAGAGTCACTGAGAACATCAGTAAATGAATTTAAGAAATCTTCTTGGTGAACGGGATCAAAGGGTCCCACAATTCTTTTTCTTATAATAAAGGATTTATCAATACACATACATTTTAAAACATTTCATTTTTAATAACATTTTTTTGCCTTTTATTCTCCTAAATAAACTACTACATAGAAGCAGAAACTGCAGTAAAATAAAGCAAACCAAAAGCTGATTCAGAATTACACTAGGCTAGGCTATGCTAAGCTAGGCTAAGCCAGTTTAGGCTAGGCTAGGCTAGGTTAGGCTAGGCAAACAAACATGCTTCAAACAGAAGCTAGGCAATTACAAGGTAGAGCAAAGGAGCTTAACTCGGGAAGCTAATTCCTGTGTCACTACTCACATAACACTAAACAGGTGAACCAACTGAACAGGGGAAATGAACATAGAACCAAAATAGAGTTCAACTCTAATGTTCAGTGCTGCCCTCTGGTGGTCTAGCAAGGAAATATTCCAGATATCCATCATACTACTCATAGGCTGTATTTTAAGTTGGTGTGCTATTATTATTTTTTAAACCATTGTAGTAAAGCAATAAAGAAGCAGGTTTGCTTGTAGCCTTTTCTACATTCAGACACATGAAAAGATAATTCATTATTTAAAATTGTTTTCTTTTTTAGATTTTTTTACACGTTTAGATTTTTTTAATTATCTACCTTGAAATTGACCCAATTCAATTTTTAACCATCATCATTTTGCCTGCAGCCAATTTACATATCTTAGATATCTCTTTTAAAAGGAGCACCCACAGTACAGATTGCTCTTGACAAGCAAAACAAAGCAAAACAGACAATTATGATATAAAAGCAGAAGATTCTTCACCTTTAGGAAAAGTTTGACTCTCTGACAAATGACAGAAATGATCTCTGACTAGACGACATTAAGTAACAGGGTTGTGAACTTTCTTTCACATTGTGTGGTGTTATTTGATAACTTAGTTGGAAAGTACAGAGTCATGTGCCACAGTGATATTGAAGGGTAGTGACCTGAAACATGAGCAGTGTAACTGTTGAAGGATTGAAAGCCAGCAGACCTGATTAACATAGACCCAGTAGTTAAAAGTAACACAGCCACATTTAAGACTAAAACACGGAAAAATAATGAATGTTATGTTGTGTTCAAAGGAGCAGAGCCCTGGACCCGAGTCACCCAGCGCACATACTAATACTACAGTGGGATTGGAAGAGAAATGAATGGAGAAAGATACAAAATGGGTTGAGATGAAATCACTGGTGTTTATTATTAGTGTGTTCTTCTATGTTCAATAAAGAGGATCAGATTAAATGATAAAAGTAATCCAGTGTCATCCATCATGTGCAGATTCATATGGCAAATTATATAAATAATGTGAAATGTATGTGAATTATTCCCACATGAATTTATAAAAGTCACAGCATAGATAAAGTTAGCTCTTTATTAGTTTGTGATTAGTACATGCCTTAAATCATGCATTAGTTCAGATTTAAGCAAGTGTTAATTTAGGTTTTTTTTTTCCTCATTGTCTTTACCTCTAATCCGATCTATCATCAGGTCACAGGGAGCCTGTGCCTATCTCAGGCATAAAGGCAGGATACACCCTGGACAGAGTGCCAACCCATCACAGGGCACACACACTACTTCCAATTTAGAGACTCCAATCAGCCTAGAAGTATGTCTTTAGACTATGGGAGGAAACCAGAGGAAACCCACCAAGCACGGAGAGATGGACATGCAAACTCCACACACAGTGAGTGGGAGCGAGACGTGAATCCAGGACACTGGCGGTGTGAGGGGAACAAGCTAACCACTAAGCCATTAAGCTTAGTTCATGATTATGTATGTACTGATACTGTAAATTATTACAATAAAAATAAAATGGATTAAACATGACAACTACACACAATCACACTCAATTCTGAAGTCATGATTTATCATGTTACATAATTTTGCAGAATGTGGCACAAATGGCTCCAAATGACAGCAGCAACAACAGAAGCTTTTTTAAAATTGTGATTTAATGTTTGTATAATAATTATTTCAATAATTACATGATTAAACTTTATTATAGTGATTATTGCAGTTCATTATCAGTTCCTGCTTTTAGTTTAGCTTTTTGTGTTTGTTTAAAATAGATTTAGGACATGTTCCCCATGTGAGACTGAATGTAAAGCCAGAATGCTTCAGTAAGAATCAAGAATCTTTCAGTAATATTAGTGACACTGTCATGTGAGTGATGCTGTGGGGTGGAGCTTCATGAATCCTGATGATGTTAACATATCAGTGTACAGAAAGAACAGTTTCCTTCAGCTAAGATCATTCATCATGTTCACTGTTATATTCATGTGTCTGTGGCTTTCACTGGGTGAGTAAACATTTTTATTATTGCAAAAATAATATGTTCTGAATCAAGGATGAACACATGTGTTTTTAAAAAGTAGTAAATTGTGAGTATAATTTATGTAATACCTTATTAATAAATTATTTAGAAAAAATACAATATGTTCTCTTTATGACAGGTGACTCCATGGCAGATCCAATAGAGCCACTTTTCACTCATAAAGTTGTAGATGAAGGTGATGATGTTACTCTGTCCTGCAGCTACAAAGGCTTCAGTGGTAACATATATAATGTGCAGTGATACAGGCAATATATGAACTCTAAACCTGAGTTCCTTCTTTATGTTACTCCAAGTGGAGATCTAAGTTCCCCCATCCCGCATGGAATGTCTGCTAAAGTTCATGAAGATAAACAAGTGGATCTGATCATCTCCTCTGCTGCTGTATCAGACTCTGCTCTATACTACTGTGCTCTGACGCCCACAGTGACAGGAAATCCAGCTGCACTGTACAAAAACTTTTTTGTTATGTTGAAAGCAGTTATGCCAATAAGAAATTTACATGGGGAAAATATACATGGCTTTTTGGGGAAAACTTTCCCTTTTGTTCTCATTATTTATAATAAGTTTATATTATTGACACATTTCATTCATTCATTCATTCATTCATTCATTCATTCATTCATTCATTCATCTGTAACTATTTTATTTAATCTTTTCTAGGAGCAAAGTGGATATTGGCAAAGCATTCAAAACTCTACACAGCAACCTGAGTTTAAAATCAATAAGAATTTACAATGCTTTTAAAATAAAATACACTTTTATTTATAGAGCCATCATGCTATAGCTCACACAGCATCACTTTGCTGGATCATAAAACAATAGTAAGTTAATTCATTTTTAAATGACTAACACTATTTTTTATTAGATTATTATTATTATTACTATTATTATTATTATTATTATTATTATTATTATTATTATTATTATTATTATTATTTTCTACAATGTTATTCAAACAATCAAAACTTATATAATAAAGCAGCTGAGGCTCTGTACACGTTCAGAAGTTGAATAAAGTTCTGCAAATTGTTATTATTCTCCTTCCTCCACAAGATGGCGTAATCTTATTGTTGGCCATGTTTTAAGCCTCTTGTCACATCCTTCAGAGCTGACTTCTTGGATTATAAGTACAATAATATATAATATATATAAGTATAATAATATATGCTATACATAATCTTCCGTTCTTTTATATATAAGCATTGCATGATTTGTGATCTTACTGCAGTCTAGAAACAATCTTTGGAGAATCAGTAAAAACCATTAAAAGAATCCCTTGTCATTGGTTTGCCTTAATTAAGAAAGAAAACTGAAATTGCAGAACGCCTATACACACAATTTCTATTCTATATTCCTTGATAACCTGGAAATAAAAAGTAAAAGCTTGGTTCAATCATCACAGCAGAATTTTACAATATACAATATACCAACACTATATCATGGAAGGCAGCACTGAATCTTTTGAGTTTGTTGCAGTGAACAACAGCAAGTTCACCACCACTGCCTTGAAGAGGCAAAAACTAACACATAATGTATTACAGTGTTACAGAGAAAAAATCCTTTATAAATATATGAAGTGCAAAGTTTAAATACTCTTTCTGATGACTCAAGCCTCTTTTTGTCTGTGAACATTTCTTTGTGTCTCAAGGTTTTTCTCCTTGATGAACACAAAGATGGTGAACTCAGTTATCTTATGATGGGCCGAATACTAGAGCAGCATATAAACCTGCACATTCTTTTCACATACTTTTCACAATAAACCCTCTGTGATATAGGCTCTACCTCTACTTCTATCATACATACTGCACAAATATTATCTTAACCCCTGCCATGGTTCATCTCAGTAGTAGATAATTTCAGATATACCAGTCAACATAAAACAACTGTCCACTTTAGACTAAACTGTGTTTTTAAATCTCTAGTGCAGTTGTACTAATGCTGTATTTTTTGTATGTAACTACCTTTAACCTTGTGTTGTTAGAGTCTTCCAGTCCACCTCACTCCTGAATGTAAAGCCACACTGCTGACACTGTCATGTGATGCTGTGGGGTGGAGCTTCATGAACCTTTATGATGTTAACATTTGCAAGAAATTTGACAAAAAAAATTGTTTTCATTCAAAAAATAAATTCAATAAATCCTGGATTCAAATGTAAGAATCAACAATCAGCCCTGTCATGTGATACTGCAGGGTGGAGCTTCAAGAAGCTTTATGAAGATCCAGAGAGCAAAAGGAAAACAAACTTGGTACTTCTTTGGATGTCTTTGGATCTTGATTATAGCTGTTAATAAGCACTTGAGTAATTCTCAGTCTTGAACAGTAAGCTTACAAGTATCAGCTTTCTAAAGATACCCTGGTTATATACCCTGGTTTGGGGATGCACTCCCTTCACATAATGCAGGGCTGTTCCCGCCGGTGGGCTTGCCGACTCCTAAGGGTTAAACAGCAAACAGATTATTTTTGGGTTAGATTTGTATCATTTTCATAGGAAATCCTTGGACAGTTTAATGTTTTTTGTATTTCTTTAAATATTTCATTATTTTCCTGTTATTCTTATTTTTCTATACTACTTGCTATGCTATTCATTGTATTATATTTCAGTGCACTGTTGTTCAGAAGAGCACCCACAGTTTTGTTGTACTCCTTATGTGCAAAGACAATAAAATTTATTCTATTCTATTCTATTCTATTCTATTCTATTCTATTCTATTCTATTCTATTCTATTCTATATCAGCAAGCATGGCTTTGGTTGGAGCACAATTTCATTTCATTGTCTGTACCGCTTATCCGATCTATACTCGGGTCACGGGGAGCCTGTGTCTATCTCAGGCGTCATTGGGTATCAAGGCTGGATACACGCTGGATGGAGTGTTGGAGCACGATGTTATAGTTAATTAGAGGTTATAGGTTTTTATCAGAAATAAACAGAAATAAAGCCGATAGATAGTCGTGCAGTGTGAAAACAATGGTGACCCAACAACTTTGAAAATCTTGCAGTGTGAACTCAGCATTAAGGCTTCATGCTCAACCGCACCCCCTGAAGGTGTGGGTGAAGGAACAACCTTCTGCTGTTGTCGACCCAAAAGTTCACCTGGCAGCGGTGGGATTCGAACCCACGCCTCCGAAGAGACTGGAGCCTTAATCCAGCGCCTTGGACCGCTCGGCCACGCTACCCATGCCTTTGGAAAGTTAGGGGGCTGTGGTCAAGGGAGGTCTGCCAGGTCGGGAAAGAGAGGCACTCTGGCAGGCGATCGCAATGGTTGTACCACGCACGCTTCCATTACCAGATGTGATTCAAGATCCATAGATTCAAGATGGATAGCAGTCCATCGCCTTAACCTCTCGGCCACCCCGTCAGGTGCAGGTGGGGCACCCACGGCCGAATGTCCACAGAGATGACTACAATTCCGTAGTGGAGCGCCATAACCCAACGCGTTTAAACAAGCCTGTTCCCAAAGCAACTGGAGCCCATCCCACGTACATTAGCAGTCTGTTTCCTTAACCTCTTGGCATCCTAGGTCACCCACATGACTTTACACCTCAGTGCACCTGGCACTTGCACTCCATTGCCCAAACCTCTTGGCCACCACTTCTTATGTCGATTTTTTATTCTTGGTTGAATTGTTGTTTTGTTGGTAGCTCGTAACCATGGTAAGGGCACAACTGATGCGGCTCACACACGGAAACCGTGTTTTGTGTACCGTTCTGTGGTTGTTTGGACTTGCTGTTTGAAAAAGCAAGGTGTGAAACAGAGCAGCGTTCAAAGCCAGGTGTTGACACCAGTTGCCAAAACCTGGGAGCTATTTCAGCACCCGGGTCTGGGGGCTCCGGTACAGTGTGAGCGTGCTCGGTTTTTTTTTTGCATCTAGGCAGCCTGCTAACGTCAACTCTTAAGCACATTTGCAGAAGGCACAGGAGCCACAACCCCTGTAAAGCCTTTGTGGTGCCAGAGCCCACAACCACTGCCTTGAAAAGGCTCAGGTAGCAGCAGGATTTGAACCCCTGCCTCCAAAGAGACTGGAGCCTAAATCCAGCGCCTTAGACCACACGGCCACGCTACCCGAGGGTTCGAACTTTATAGACCTCTGTGGAGAGCACACTGACATACTGTCTGGGTGTGTGGTACGCAGACTGCACAGATGAGGACAAACTGTGCAGAGGGTGAAAAACAGCTCAAAAAATCATCGGCTGCCCTCTGCCCTCCCTGGATGACATGTCCAGGTCCCGCTGCCTCAGCAAAATCAAGGCCATCACAGGAGACTCCTCACATCCTGCTCATCACTTGTTTGACCTGTTGCCATCTGGGCGGTGCTTCAGGTTGATTCGTCCACCTGATTCAGTCCATTCGGACTGCAAACAATCACTGAACACACACACACATTCTACCTAATAAAATGTGCAATTCCACTGTGCACTTTAATCTGTCTGTGAATTGAGTACAAGTTATAACTTAATATTGGCTTTGAACAAATTAGATTTCAAGCAAATATATAATTGGGAACATTTTCTTGCAGCTTTATGAATGTTCTGCTTATATATATATATATATATTACAAGTATGCATATGTATGAAAGGAGAGTCCATAATCTGAGGTACTGAGATATTGAGAAGGGTTCAGTATTTATATTAACATATTTTTACATATGTTTCTTTATTGACATACACAACCAGTTATTACAACATTATTACAACAATACTAATTCTAACAAAATCCTGAATATGTACAATATGGCTACATTTGTGGACACCTAACCATCACACCAGTATGTGGGCATTCTCCAAACTGCTGCACAATTGTAGGATGTCTTTATATTCTTACAAAAACATGTTCCAGCTCAATGAAGATGTTTATTACAAGTTTGGTGTGGAATAAAATGAGTGACCTGCACACAGCCCTGAACTCAAACCCACTCAACACTTTGGGATGAATTAGAATTCTGACTGCACCCCAAGCCACACAGCCTGATGTTTTAGGGCTGTATGGACACATGGACGTACAGTATCTCACAAAAGTGAGTACACCCCTCACAGTTTTGTAAATATTTTATTATATCTTTTCATGTGACAACACTGAAGAAACGACACTCTGCTACAATGTAAAGTAGTGAGTGTACAGCCTGTATAACAGTGTAAATTTGCTGTCCCCTCAAAATAACTCAACACACAGCCATTAATGTCTAAACCGTTGGCAACAAAAGTGAATACACCCCTAAGTGGAAATGTCCAAATTGGGCCCAAAGTGTCAATATTTTGTGTGGCCACCATTATTTTCCAGCATTGCCTTAACCCTCTTGGGCATGGAGTTCACCAGAGCTACAAGTTGCCATATATTTACAAAAATGTGAGGGGTGTACTCACTTTTGTGAGATACTGTATATTGCCACTTACTGAACAATCGTCTAATTTTTAATATTATTAGTGTATATTTTGCAACAAGTTTGAAGTAATATCTAAATAAAGCTAGTCTAAGTAGATTGACTGATAATGTTAAATTGCCCCTAGGTGTGAATGGGTGAGCAAATGGCTGTGTGTGTGTGTGTGTGTGTGTGTGTGTGTGAAAGAGAGAGAGAGAGAGAGAGAGAAACAATTATTTTTTTCAATTATATTTCTGCACATATATAAATTTGGTAAGTTAAAAAACAATTTTTTTGGTGTTAAGGTTTTTCTCTTCAGTGAACACAAGATGGCGCAGTCACTTATCTTAATGTTGGTCTAGAACTTGAGCACCACACAACCTGCTCACATTCTCTGAGACATAGAGTATACTTGTTCTTCTATCATACATACTGCTGATATAATATCCTAACCCCTGCCCTGGTTACTCTTAGTGCCTAAGCTAATTTCAGAGATATCATTCTGATTAAACAACACAACTGTCCACTTAACACTAAACTGTCATAAGAATAAATAATCATCTAATGTCATTTCTTTGGCACCTGCTGTGTCAGAAACATTAAAAACTAGAAACTTATATGTGAATGTGCCTTTATTCTTCTTTCTCTTCTTCTGATGCTACTGTGAGTACAGGAAAGTTTTATTTTTCAGATTTAACTGTTAGAGCTGAGAAATAAGGGATTAATTCAACCTTAATTACCAAGGGAAACTACTAATTTCTTCCTCATTCTTAAATAAATCATATTCTCTTCCACTTAGTGTTTCTAACATTTATCTGCCTGCTGGTGTTTACACAAACTTTCTCTAACTTAGAGATATCACTAACATATGTGAAATAACATAAATACATTAATTTCCTGCTTTCAGTATGTGTTTACTTAAATGTCCTCTGGACAGGTTTCCCATATGAGGCTGAATGTAAAGCCAGGATGTTTCAGTAAGAATCAACAATCTGACAACAACATTGGTGACACTGTCATGTGATGCTGTGAGGTGGAGCAATTTTGAAGCTTTATGGTGTTAACATATTAGATTACAGAAAGATCTCCACTATTTTCACTGAGCTAAGACCAGTCATCATGTTCACTGTTATATTCATGTATCTGTGCCTTTCACTAGGTGAGTTAACATTGACTTTTTGTTATTGCAGAAATATTAACTATATTATATTAAATATTAGTCTGTGTGGTGATGCAGTGTGAAAATGCAGAGTGTGGGTCTGACTTAAGTATTTCCTGTTGATTATTTAAAGGTTAAAAACATTATGTTCTCTTCTCTATGACAGGTGACTCCATGGCAGATTCAATAGAGCCAGATTTCCCTCATAAAGCTGTAGATGAAGGTGATGATGTTACTCTGTCCTGCAAATACAAATTCAGTGGTGTTTCAGGAAACAACTACCTGCACTGGTACAGGCAATATCCAAAATCTAAACCTGAGTTCCTTCTTTATATTGATCAAAGTGGAACTTATAATTCTGATCCTCCCCCAAGAATGTCTGTTAACGTTGATGATAAACAAGTGTATCTGAACATCTCCTCTGCTGCTGTATCAGACTCTGCTCTATACTACTGTGCTCTGCAGCCCACAGTGACAGGAAATCCAGCTGCACTGTACAAAAACTTTCACACAGTTTTGTTATATTGAAAGCAGTTCTACTGATGATTTTGAGCTGCTATTTACATGCCATTTTGGGCGAATTCTTTGTAAAGAGTTCATATATATATTACAATTTGACAAATGTTGGATTATTAGGAGACAGGAAATTCATTGTTTTGCTATATCTATAATCTTTCTTGGGAAAACTGGGAATGAGGAAGAAATGTAAGAAAAACAGAAAAGCCTGAGGAAGCCCATGGGGATACAGCGAGCCATTGAATAGTCATGATGTCTGGTCTGACAGCTCCGCAGTCCCTGAAAAGTAGAAATTAGGTGAATCTTTGGCATCCATTAATGGTATAATATTTGCTTTAGAGAGGGATTATTTATATAACTTTTAAGAGTAGCTTTAACTTGTTTTGGTATTCAATCTTCTTGGGTATTTCTTCAGATACTGTGATCACTGTGATGACTTACATCTTAGGTTAAGTAACATCTTCAGGCTTGTTGATGATAATATAGTGTTGGATATCATCAGCAAAATGATGAGTCTATATCTAGAGAGAAGAAGAAAGAGGCTTATAGACATGTGAAAGCAACAAACTATGGATTAAAAATACATGATTGTTCATTTCAGGAAGATCCAAAGTGATTACAGTTTTTATGGTGCATCACATAAGATCTTATCTGGGCCAGAAAATCCCAGATGTGTTTCAATTTCCTGTACAGACAGGAGAGCAAACACCTAGAAGATAATAAACACTAGAAACATCATCAGAGTCTGTCTAACCACCATTGAGGATCCTTTCCAGAAAATATACAAGTATAAAGCCAACAATCTTGTGGATGTTGCCTCCCACCCTTCTACCAGACACTTTACTCAGACAGTCAGGTTCAGTAACGTGTATATGTTTAACCTATTTAACTATTGTTTGTTATAGCTGTAATTAATTTCTGCATAACAAGTGATAATACACACAAATATGACCATCACTGATTTGCTTCAGATTAACTACTGGAAAAAAAATACTGGGAAAAGTATTATAAGTAGTATGTAGGTTAAGTGTACAGTCTTTTTAATGTACTTTGATTTGCTAAAATGGCAACATTTCAAGAATATTTCAGGTAAATATAAATTATAAGTACACTCATTCAGTAACCTCTTTGTTAAGATCAAGTTTGCTGTAGATCTGGAGTCTATCCCAGGAATACTGGCCATGTGACAAGAATCCACCATGGATGGGATTCCTACCAATCACATTTAAGCACAGTAAACCATGTTTTGCCTGTCTGGTTGCCAGGTATGCAATTTAACATAAATGCATTATTTGCATTAAGCAGACATGTTATGTGATGACAGAGAGCATTGATATCAGAGATATTATGTGACGATGGCTGGGTGAGTTTGTGCAACGGGGCAAAAGGTACTTAGGGTTTACAGATGGTATTATTGATATTAGTGGAGAAATAAGATGTCCAGGTGCTGTTTAGAGCAGTTCTGTATCTAAGCAGGTGCTCAGTGTAAGCTATGGAGTGTACAGCTAGGCCAGTTTTCCTATATAGAATCTCAAGAGTTCATCCAATCACTTATATTTTCTGAAGCTCAAGAGTGAACCAGTGAGAGGTGCAGGAAGATGGAACCAGGCTTATCTTGGTAGAAACATGTTCTTCTAAAGCTTGAGAAATGGCAAGGTTATAGATGGACAGAATCTCAGAGGTGTGGGAAAATCTAGCAGAGCCAAGAATAGAAAAAGCATAAATAGATAAAGAAACAATAGAAAAATCATAAATAGATAAAGAGAAAGATATTGGGTCAATCACTTGACCATGTCAGAGATACCCAGTTCAGCCCAGGGGAACAGATCAGGTCAAGTGTGTGATCATGAGAGTGGGTGGGTAAGTTTACATGTTGCATAAGGTTAAAGTTTTCCAGTATTGACATAAGTTCCTGGGTTTTAGCAGAATCAGTGTCTACATGGATACTGAAGTCATCAAGTTGTATTACTGGTAAAGATCTTGTGCAAGCAAGAGTAAGTAGTTCACTAAGGTGGTCAATGAATTAGAATTATAAGGAGAGGTGTTGGACCAACCACTTTCAATATCAGATACTCAAATGAGGTTATATTGTGGAAGGCAGCACTAAATATAAAGTTTGTTGCAGTGAAAAACAGCAAGCCCACCACCCCTGACTTGAAGAGGCAAAAAAGTCATATAATGTATTACAGTATTACAAATAAAAATCCTTTACAAGTATATGAAATGCAAAGTTTCATATCTTTTTGTCTGTGAACATTTATTTGCATCATCAGGTTTTTCCCCTTATTGAAAAGAAGATGGTGAACTCAGTTATCTTATAGAGAGCCAAATACTAGAGCACCATATAAACCTTCTCACATTCTTTTCACATATTTTTCACAATAAACCCTCTGTAATATAGGCTCTAATTGTTTTTCTATCATACATACTGCACAAATATTATCTTAACCCCTGCCATGGTTCATCTCAGTAGCTAAGCTAATTTTAAATATACCAGTTCATATAAAACAACTGTCCACTTTAGACTAAACTGTCAGAAGAATAAATACTCATCTAATTTTAGATTTCTTTCTGATTATACCTCTAGTGCAGTTGTACTAATCATGTCATATGTACATTTTTCATATATAACTATCTCTAATCTTGTGTTGTTATAGCCTTCCAGTCCACCTCACTCCTGAATGTAAAGTCACACACTCTTGATAATGTCATGTGATGCTGTGGGGTGGAGCTTCATGAATCTTTATGATGTTAACATATTATTGTGTAGAAAAACCTCAGAATATTTCATTCAGCTAAAACCATTCATCATCTTTATTGTAATATTCATGTTTCTGTGGCTTTCACTAGGTGAGTTTTGAATATTTATTTCAAATATATTATGCTGAAGTTTAGAAAAGTTTAGAAAAGGCAGAATATAAGTCTGAAAGTGGATCTGATCATCTCCTCTGCTGCTGTATCAGACTCTGCTCTATACTACTGTGCTCTGGTGTCCACAGTGACAGGAAATCCAGCTGTACTGTTTTGTTATACTGAAAGCAGTTCTGATGATAGTTTTGAATTTACATGCATAAATTTGGGGAATTCTGTTTCTCTTGTGATTTATAAAGAGTTTATTTTTGACACATGTTGGATTATTAGGAGAAAGCTCATTCATTTAGACACAAATATTTCACTAGCGATCCTCAGAGATCCCAAAAATCCCAGAAGTGTTTTAATTTCCTGCAGAGACAGAAGAACACACACCTCCGTTCCATCATCATCACTACATTCAGATAAATATTGCTAGCATATGTGAATATGTGAAACTGCATTGAGTGTCAGAGCATTAGAACCTATAGCAGATTGAAAAAAAAAAAAACACTGGAAACATCAGGGTCTCTGTTTAACTTTTAGTGAACAACACACAACATCTTTGATATTATTGTCAAGATCAGCAGATGTTTTTCCAAACCTCATTGAAATACCGAAGAAAGTGGTTGTTATCCTATGCACTCATTAAATACAAAAAAAAAAGAATATTTAATCATTGTTAGGTTTCCAGAGAAGCAGAAACCTTGGGTAAGTGCAAGAATAACAACAGTCAAAGACTGTGGGCTGACTGAATTATAGCAACAACCATAAAACCAGAATAACATAAAAGCTAGTCTCACCAAGGAGAGATAACATGGACACACGGACGCTGCCAAAGGAATGAATATAGCAAAAATATAATACACTAGGCTTTATTTAATATAACAAGCCTAACTGCCATAACATCAATCAATGGCTAAGGCTAAGCTAGCAAGAAACACAAGGAGTGACCCCTGCCCGCTAACCTAGTTTGTCTAGACATTTAAAAAAAAAAAATTACATGGTGGAATGTAGGTGCACACACGGAGTGCAAGCAACAAACAAACAAACAAACAAACAAACACCAGAATAGCATGCTAACACTGAACCAAGAGTCTGAAACAATGTGCTGCATTTTAAACTGGTAGCTCCACCTCTTTTGGTTCTTTTTTGGGTTCTTGTCTTCTCAATGGTCAAGTGTGTCACCCAGTTAATGGTGATTGTCCCACCTACATGAGGACAGTTAGAGACACATGAGCAGAAACAAAACCTAATAATTGGGAAATAAGGGAACAGGACATACATACAATCACAATGTCACATAATAATACTTATCTATGGTATTTGGTGGGGTTGTGGCCCCTAAAGTAGAGAAGGCCATTGATATATATATATTGACACAGAAAGATAATAGAGTTTGTTGGGCTGTGATAATGATCAGCACTGTCATGTGATACTGCAGGGTGGAGCTTCAAGAAGCTTTATGAAGATCCAGAGAGCAAAAGGAAAACAAAACCTCCTAAAAGCTAAACAAAATAACACAAAAAAGAGAAAGAAAAGATAACGAATCCATAAAGTGATATAATACACAAAATAAAAAAAATTAAAAAAGAATAAAATGGAGTGTGTAGCTAACACAGGCTCCCGTGTTCCATACACAACAAAAGACAAGACATTAGGGAATTTAATTTCTTTACTGAAGCAGAGTGATGTCTAGATCAATAACAAAAAGAACTGTACATGTTACATGCATACTTTTATAAGGTTTTATGATTTTTACAAAGATAATTTAAGTTGATTTTAAATAGTCAGAATGTAATAAATGAATATTAGCTATACAAAATTTAGCAATTACCATTTATCCATTTATCCAGTGGTATCCTGGCTAATCTGTCCTACTGAATAAATTTAGAAATTAACTTTGTTCTACATTAAAATCATCTATTGAAAGTAATTGAATGAAAATATTCAGAAAACAGCGCCAGTTTCTGTTGTTCCACAAGGAGGCAGAATAAAACAATAAACCCAGCCACTAATAAACATGTGCTGCTGTCACTCTGTAACCATGTCTCTATCAGGAAATGTTCAACAAACTCAACATTGTAGATTTTGTACCTATGATGTGGATTTTTATTTTTTACCTAATGAAATCATTTTCACATTAAAGATAAAGCTTTCAGATAAAAGCTGATAAATGAACACATTTAAGTGTAATGTTGTTAGTCACATAAATACACAAAAAGTAATTAATTGGTTAATTGATTTATTGATTGTCTAAACCACTTGACATTTGACTAAGAGTCCAATAAAGAGTTAGAGACCCCTGGTATAATATGTAAAACCTTAATTATTAGATGAATGATAAATGTCTTGTTCCACATGTGAGACTGAATGTAATGTCAGGATGCAGTAAAGAATCTGTTAGTAAAACTGGTGACACTGTCATATGATGCTGAGGGGTGGAGCTTCATGAACCTCTGAAATGTTAATATAATAAAGTACAGAAAGACCTCAGAATATTGTCATTTTACTAACACCATTCATCATGATCACTGTTATATTCATGTGTCTGTGGCTTTCATTAGGTAAGTTATCATTGACCTTCTCAGAAAGGAAGTGTTACATTAATGATTAATTAGCCTTCATGATGTAAAGAAAAAGTATAATATGAGTTATATAACTAAAAAATAAAAACGATTATGTTCTCTTCTCTATGACAGGTGACTCCATGGCAGATCCAATAGAGCCACGTTCCCCTCTTAAAGTTGTAGATGAAGGTGATGATGTTACTCTGTCCTGCAGCTACAAAAACAGTGCTACAGCACAAAATCTGTTCTGGTACAAACAACATCCAAAAGCTAAACCTGAGTTCCTTTTTTACATCTTACCGAATGGAGATAAAACTGACCCTATGCCACCACGTCTGTCTGCTGAAGTCGATGATAAAACTAAACAAGTGGATCTGATCATCTCCTCTGCTGCTGTATCAGACTCTGCTCTATACTACTGTGCTCTGAGGCCCACAGTGACAGGAAATCCAGCTGCACTGTACAAAAACACTGACACAGTTTTGTTACACTGAAGGTAGATAAACTGCTTAAACTCAATAATCTACATTCCATCAAATCAGGAACTCTGCAAGTTTTTGACTCTCAAAATTTTCAAGTGAAATAAACTCACACAGCAGAATAAACTCATGAACAGGATATTATTATACATCAAATGTACATTAAATAATTGCTTAAATTGACTTTTGTTAGTTTTTTAAATGCATTATCATAATAAATATTTTACAGTAATTCATTACACATTTTTCAAAAATATACAAAAATGTATTTTGAAAAAAGTTTCAGTTTTACCAACTTAAATAAAAGAAAATTAAGTAAACCTAACTCTAGGAAACAATTCATTTTAACTATTTAAGTAACTATTTGCTATTATTTATACTGTGTTATAGTTTTTTTTACTCAAACAGGGGAAATAAAAATGAACCTTATTAATTAAAACGTGTTTGTTTCCCCAAATTAATGTTTTTGTTGCTATGTTTATGTATTGTGTTGTAATTGTTGTCATAATTAAAAATAATTTAAAAAATAAATGTATGTACAACAGTCTGCCATAAGATCAGCAAACTTCCATGTATTTATTTTGTTTTTCTCTTTTGGTCCTCATCATGAGGAGACTCTTGCAGAAGACTGAACAGGAGTTGTTTGTTCTCTGATATAACTGAGGATAGCTAGCTAGTAAGCTAACATTAGCTATGTCTGTTTATAACAGTAGCTTGCAGAGTCAAATGTTGCACTCATACAGTAGTTCAGAATTATCAGCTAACAAAAACACAAAACCTCTTGTTACCTATACAGCCTGAATACAAGTATAGCTTTTCTATTTCAATTTCTACTCCAAATAAAATAGAAAAAACTTGGAAATGTATTTAGTTTAAAAAGTTAGTATCAAAGGTTATAGTATTGTCAGATATTGTGTCATTTTTTGTTAGATTCCTGAGACACAGCCCTGACCTCTAACTCCAAAAGATATGTTTAAGAGGTGAAGTCAGATGCAGTGGTTTGATCAGCAACAGTGGAATAGTTCTGTGTTGTATTAGTGACTCAGTTCACTGTCACTGATACTGTGAAGTGATGATCTGTGTAAAATTATGCTCCAACTGCATCACTTCCTGGGTGTGTCCTTCTAGAGACGTGTAAAGTTCAGCACATACAGCACTATTATACAGAATCCTCACAGAGCTGTGTTCAGAAATGGATCAACTATACAACTTACTGTACATAGTGAGATACATACCACTGATTCTCACTCTAGTTACATGTAATTCATTTTCATTAGTTAATTCACTGTATTAACTAATAATTTGGATTTTAGAGTATAGAGTAATTTCCTAATTTGTCTGGTCAAAATTTGGTTTTAAAAAATGCTTTACAGTTTTATTTCTTAATGTTCTTATCAACAGGCATTTTTGCAGATAAAATTGAGCCAACAAATGAAGATACCATCGTTGGGAAGGAAACAGAAAGTGTTACTCTGAAATGTTCATATGAGTCAAGCAGTGAAAATATTCGGCTTTACTGGTACAAACAATATCCTAACAGCGCACCACAGTTTTTACTGTATAAAGGCGCAAGGTCAGTTTCAGGACAGCGTAAACCCACTGATATTCGATTAGAGACAAAAACAAGCAGAGACTCTACTGAACTTACTATCAGAGGACTAAAGCTCTCAGATTCTGCACTCTATCATTGTGCTCTTAGAGTAGCAGCACAGTGATACAGAGTCACTGAAAGGCTTTACAAAAACGTATAAACCAGTATAAATGAAGATTCTAAAACCACATCAAAGATCCTTCCTTTACCAACCTGTTATCAGAAAACCACAGACACAAACAATGTTTGTAGTAATTCTGTGGTATAAATGAATAAATAAAAAAGTAGTAACTAAGCAAATAAACAAACAAACAAACATATTAATAAAAATAAAATGTGTTTAAAAAAGACAAACTACATATTAATCAAAGTAAAGTAAAGAATCTACATTTTTATAATCAAAAAGCATTTTACAGATACTAACAGATTCATTGTGTTTGGTGTTGTAGGTGCATATGACAATTTAGCTTATTAACCCTTCTTACCAGTTTTGTCCATGATTCACTGTAATTAATGATAATTTATACATTTATAAGTAAGTAAATAAATAAATAAATAAACATTTACATGAATGTATTGATTCAATTGTGTGTCTCTTGTGCATGTTTGTACAGATGCATGTTACTTTGTTGGATGTGAGCTAGAGCAAGTAGAGAGTATACAGAGAGTAGAAGGTTCAGTAAAAAGTTTAACTGCATGCACATTTGATTAATAAAGGTCAATGTTTCTTTTACTGTATATATACTAATACATGACTGTGAGATTAAGTATGTCTCTGACGTTTGAGCAATCCAACCTACTAACTGAGACACAGTTACCATCTCTATCATGCTGCTCTTTAATCTTTTACTGTTAATGCTTCTTCTAGGTATGTTCAACTTAATACTAGTTCTTATGACCAAGTTGGGACATGAAGTGTGAGAAATAGCACAGGGTTATATCTAGGAGGTAGAACAGAACATGTATGTGATGCCCCAGAGTTAACAGGAATGAGTCTCACAACACAGACCAAAAGACCAAAAATAACAAAACAGAAACAAACTGAGATTAGCTATCTGACCTAAACAAAAAGAAAAAAGAAAGAAATGACCATCTCCAACAAAAATGGCAGTCATAGCCCTCATGCCAGTGAATACATACAACGTCTCAATATTTACATGTACAAAGAAAGATTATATACACAAGGCAGCAACGATTAACAAGAAGCAGATCAAACTTGTAGTCAAGGCAGGCAAAGGTCAAAATCAGAACAGTAAAACACAACACTGAATCTCAACACACACGCAAGCACAACACACCAAGTGAGCATTGAAGTTGGGGTTACTGGCTTCCATCCCAGCCTTGGCAGAAGTGTTAACTGCTGGAGCTGAAGCAGTAAGGAGGGCTAGAGTACAGAGGGGACCAACCTGAAGGACTAAACACATATAAGACAGAATATACAACGCAACCTCACCAGATGTAACACTTCATATTAGTTCCAAGATGTTTTCATATTTCATTTACTTCATTTCTCTTTTTAGCACAGGGAGCACATCAATTCAAATGACTGAGCATCTTATATGCATTTTGATGAGAGGCTTCATGTGGATTAGACCTGACCTATTGACCTATTTAGAAAATGGGACATTTAGTCTACAGAACATAATTCCCAGGCTGTGACACAAATATGTTAATATGACGAATTACAATTTGCATTAAAATGTGTATCATCACATAACTAAAATCCACAAAGGGTTCATTCATTAATCTTGAGTAAACATCTGACCAGGATCAAGGTGATGGTGATAGGGTCACTGTCACTATATTTAGTAAAAATCAGCCCTAAAAGATGTAAACAACATTCAATAAATTCTATTATGAAAATTCATTGCTTTTTTTGATCAATATGATACCAGAACTGACATGTGACAGAGCTGACATGACTATGAGTAAGTAAAAGTGGGTGGAGCTAGATGTGGTAAGATACAGTTTAGAAAGTTTCACAGAGATCCTGCCATTTATACCTACTGCAAGAGAGACACAACAGTCATGTTACTCTTCTTTATTTGCATAGTTGTTAAAAACATTGGTAAGTCATTTATATTATACACAAACTTTAGGTTAATGTTGGAGATTTGAACTGATACCTAAACATGATTCAGTTAAAAAAATTAACACCCTTAAGTAATGAATAAAGTTTATGTTGTTGTAATGTTTTATAGCAGGTGCTGTTGACAGCAGCATTGCACCAGAACAAACCATCATATCTTCAAGTGAAGACAGCAACATCACACTGACCTGCACATCTATTGTCATTTCTGTGACAAACAAAAGCATCTGCTGTGTCAGAAACATTGAACTCATCTGAAACTCTTGAGTACAGGAGCATTTTATTTTTTATATTTAACTAGCTGTAACCTTTGGCTGAGCATTAAGGGGTTAATTAAAGTTTGCAAAAAAATATTTTTTTCTAATTTTCAAATAAACCTTATTTTCTTACTTAGTGGTTCTAACAATAAGCCACCTTCTACTGCACACATGACCAACAAAGGAAGGAAAACAATAAATACCACTGAAACATACATTGAATCCAGTAAAACTGTCTTAGATAGAATTTCACAAAACAATGAGGTAATGGAACTGAGAAATGGTATAAGTGAATTCATGGCTTCTTAGGACCACATTATAATAATAATAATAATAATAATAATAATAATAATAATAATAATAATAATTCTATAGATTTATAGGAACAGTATATAGTATAGAACAGTTATCATGAATATGCATAAATACAAGTAGGTGGAGCTAGAGGTGGAGATGTACATCAAATAGTAACACTGACATTCATTTCTAAAGCTAGAGGTTTGAACTAAACACTCAGGAAAACAATGTTGTTCCTCTTCGTGGTGTTTTTCACTCTTGCTGATGTTGGTAAGTCATATACAATGCACACAAAATATTATTTTTTCTAATTTATAAGACGTAATTTTCCATGTGAAATGTGTCATTTATGATTAAAATATCACAATATTGTTGTAATGTTTTTATAGCAGAGGCTGCTGACAATAACATTAAACCAGATCAAACCAATGTATTTTCAATGGAAGGCAGCAACATCTCACTGTCCTGCACATATACTGGATCAGTTAACAGTCTCCACTGGTATCGACAAAAACCTGGATCAAGACCCGAGTTTCTGCTGCTGATTCTTGAAAGCACTGAAACTGTCACTGAGGCTCAACCACCTCATCCACGATTGTCCATACACCTTAAAAAAGAGCAAGATAAAACGAATAAGAAAGTGGATCTGATCATCTCCTCTGCTGCTGTATCAGACTCTGCTCTATACTACTGTGCTCTGGAGCCCACAGTGACAGGAAATCCAGCTGCACTGTACAAAAACTTTCACACAGTTTTGTTATATTGAAAGCAGCTCTTCCAATGGTTTAGAGAAAGTTACATGCCCTTTTTGGGGATTCTATCATTTTCTCTATTGGTCAGGGTCATAGTAGATACAGAGTCTGTCCCAGACATGAGGTGGGAAAACACCCTGAATGGGATGTCAGTCCTTTGCACTCCACAAACCCTTTCACACACTCATTCACACAGAAGTGCAATTTCTCCTAGCAAATTTTCCTAGGGTTAGTTTAACCTCAACAGAAGATCATCTTCAAAACTAAGGATTATCTTATTATCAGCAAACCATAAGTAAAGTATCAGCAAATAATAATGTGTGTGTGTGTGTGTGTGTGTGTGTGTGTTTAATCCCCTGATAGGAAAGGAAGTATGTCATGTGGACATAAAGTATTTCTCAATGGCCAGTTCAGTTTAGTTGTTGAGATTTACAGCTGTTTTCAACATCTGTTTCCTTTTAGTTTTCTATTATTTCTTTTTGTGCTTTACATTAAATAACGTAACCTGGTGTTGTAAATACAATTTAAATGTAAGTTCTAATATATAATTACTAATCCACAGTATGAATATATATGTATGGCTGTATGAACTGTTTACAGGTGTTTATTTTGTCCAAGTTAAGGTTTTTCTCTTCAATGAACACAAGATGGCGCAGTTACTTATCTTATTGTGGGTTAAGTACTAGAGACACTACCACACAACCTGCTCACATTCTCTGAGATGATGGAAGCTACTTTTCACAGTAAAACCTTTGTGACATAGAGTATACTTGTTCTTCTATCATACATACTGCTGATATAATATCCTAACCCCTGCCCTGGTTACTCTTAGTGCCTAAGCTAATTTCAGAGATATCATTCTGATTAAACAACACAACTGTCCACTTAACACTAAACTGTCATAAGAATAAATACTCATCTAATGTCATTTCTGTGACAAACAAAAGCACCTGCTGTGTCAGAAACACTGAAAACTGGAAACTTATCTGTAAATCTGCCTTTACTCTTCTTTCTCTTCTTCTGATGCTATTGTGAGATTAAACCTTAATTATCAAGTAAAAAAATATTCCTTTTTCTCAATTAAACCTTATTCTCTTCCACTTAGTGTTTCTAACATTAATCTGCCTGCTGGTGTTTATACAATAATTCTCTAATTTAGAGACATCACTAACATATATAATTAAAATACTGACAATGTAATTATTAGATAAGATTTTTACTAGATTAAACTGATCATTTTTACATAAATACATTAATTTCCTCCTTTCAGTATGTGTTTACTTAAATGTGCTCTGGACAGGTTTCCCATATGAGGCTGAATGTAAAGCCAGGATGTTTCAGTAAGAATCAACAATCTGACAACAACATTGGTGACACTGTCATGTGATGCTGTGGGGTGGAGCAATTTTGAAGCTTTATGGTGTTAACATATTAGATTACAGAAAGATCTCCACTATTTTCACTGAGCTAAGACCAGTCATCATGTTCACTGTTATATTCATGTATCTGTGGCTTTCACTAGGTGAGTTAACATTGACTTTTTGTTATTGCAGAAATATTAACTATATTATATTAAATATTAGTCTGTGTGGTGATGCAGTGTGAAAATGCAGAGTGTGGGTCTGACTTAAGTATTTCCTGTTGATTATTTAAAAGGTTAAAATTAATATGATCTCTTCTCTATGACAGGTGACTCCATGGCAGATTCAATAGAGCCACTTTTAGAGCCTCATAAAGCTGTAGATGAAGGTGACAATGTTACTCTGTCCTGCAAATACAAACCCAGCACAAGTTCAACAAACAACTACCTCCACTGGTACAGGCAATATTCAAAATCTAAACCCGAGTTCCTTTTGTATATTCACCAAAGAGGAACACCAATCAGTCCCAACAATCCCTCAAGAATGTCTGTTAAAGTTGATGATAAAACTAAACAAGTGGATCTGATCATCTCCTCTGCTGCTGTATCAGACGCTGCTCTATACTACTGTGCTCTGGTGCCCACAGTGACAGGAAATCCAGCTGCACTGTACAAAAACTGTAACAGGTTTGTTATACTGAAAGTAGATCTATGGATAATTTTGCATTGACATGCCATTTTGAGAAATTGCTCCTCTGCTGGTCTGATTATGGAGACATGGGGTCTTGGGATGCAAATCACCTAGAATCTTTTATGGGCCAGAAAATCCCATAATCAATTAAATTTCCTGCAGAGACAGAGCACGCATCTCCCTCATCATCACTACATTAAGGAAAATATATTGCTAGCATCTTGAACAGCTGTACCAGTGTTTAATATGTGAAACTGCATGGAGTCTCAGAGCACAAGTACCTACAGCAGATTAAAAATAAATAAATAAATAAATAAATAAATAAATAAATAAATAAATAAATAAATAAATAAATAAAATACTAGAAACATCAGGGTCTCTCTGACCTTCAATGAACTACACACACACAATCTTTGATAGTATTGTCTATTAAGATAATCAGATGTTTTTCCAAACTTCACTGAAATACCTTAGAAAGTGGTTGTTATCCTATCCAATCAAGAAATACAAAAATATATGTTCACGTGAAAAATATACTAATTAATCATTGTAAGATTTTCAGAGAAGCAAAAACCTTGGGTAAGTGCAAAAATATCAGTTTAAGATTGTGGTCTGACTGAATTATAACAACCATAAAACCAGAACAACAAAGAAGCTAGTCTCACCAATGAGAGATAACATGGACAAATGAACGCTGCCAAAAAATATTATACACTAGGCTCTATTTAATATAACAAATCTCACTGCCATATCATCAATCAAAAACTAGCTAATGGTGCTAGGCTAAGCTAGCAAGAAACACAAGGAGTGACACCTGTCCTCTAAGCTAATGTGTCTAGACATTAAAAAAAAATAGTTACATGGTGGAATGTAGGTGCACACACAGTCTTACCTGTTTTTGAACCAAAGGAGGTAATATAAGTGTAAAAGGAAGTACAAGCAACAAACAAACAAACATCAGACTAGCATGCTAACACTGAACCAAGAGTCTGAAACAATGTGCTGCATTTTAAACTGGTAGCTCATTCTCTTTTGGTTCTATTTTGGGTTTTTGCACTCTCACTGGTCAAGTCTGACACCCAGTTAATGGTGATTGCCACAGAGTCCCACCTATAGGAGGACAGCTACAGACATGATGAGATGATGAAAACTAAAAATGGGTAAATAAAGAAACAGAGTAAAGGCTAGTTCACACTACAAGACTTTAACCATCGGCAGATCGCTTTGCTGTTCAGACTACATAATTTCACTGTAAGTCTTTTTGTCCTTGTGGTGTTCACACTACGTGACGCTTCGCAAATGACCCACAAGAGGGGGTCGCACACCACACGATCTGACAACAACTTCTTCCGGTGACCTCAACCTGTTGACTTGCTCTCTCATTGGCTGTATTGAGTTCGTAGCTACATTTGACACGATGTGGTGTCGAGTCGGCCAACCGTCCCAGATATTTACTGTAAAATGCCAGATATCTGGATTTTGTCTGCGAGGTGGCAGCGACGTGTCAGAGAGCCTCTTTGATGCATCGTTGAGTAGTTCACACATAAAGATTGCCGAGCGCTGATCACCTGCTGATTTTCCCACGATCACAGACCGATCTGTCGGCCAGCTCGTTAATTTGCAAATCGTGCTTAAATCGGGCTTAAAATCCTGTAGTGTGAACTAGGTTTAAGGAGCACATACATTCAATCACAGTGTCACATGACAATCATACTTTGTACCTATCTATGATATTTGGTGAGGTTGTAGCTCCTAAAGAATATATATTGACACAGAAAGACAATGGAGTTCATTTGGCTGTGATAATGATTGCTTCCATTTACGTAAGTGAGGATGATGTTCCCCAATCCTGTTGTGCCCCACAAGTTTCTTTGGGTCCGGCCTTGTCTCTGCTCAGCACCACCTGGAATTCATAGCCACAGAACACACAGCTGACAACAGCACCCTTCACCTTCCTACCTCACCTCAAGAACTTAAAATAAAAGAGTACTTTTCTCACATCTATGTTCATACATATATAGAGAAAAAGCCTTTATTTGTCACAAATCAAATTCTTTCTTCATTTATCCCATTTGGAAACTGGGTCACAGCACAGGGTCAGCCTTGATACAACATTTCTAAAGGGTAAAGAGCTTTGCTCAGGGACCCAACATGAGGCTTTCTGCTGATCAACTAATTAACAACCAATTAAACCACCACTGCCCCACAGAATTGCTTTCTGAACAGGATCATGACACAAAGGAAAGAACCCAATGTCAGAAGAGGGATTCAAACCCACACCTCCAAGGGAGACTGTGACTGCTCAGCCATCCTGACACACCAAATGTACATAGGTTATCAAGCTCAGTAGCTGAACTAAAATCAATTAAACAATATCTAACCAGCTTGACAGGTCCCCTGTTGAAGTGTAGCATTCTGTAAAGGTTTTGTAGTACCACAGAAACAAACTATACTATTCCAATACCCAAATGTTTTATTTGTTAATACTGATACATAAATCAAATGCTGTATTCATTCTAGATAACATTCCGATATTAGATGTTAGAAGAAATTAAATAATAATAATGTCAATAAACAATAATCACCAGCATGAAATGGAATTTCCACCTGTTTTGTTGTGTCCATGTTCGGTATTTAATTTCTTTGTCAGGTTACACTCCACAGTGGTGGTTAATGGCTCATGTGAAAATAGTCACATTGAGCTTTTTAGCATTAGTTTTGTATTTGAATTTGAATTGTAGTTGTAACTACAAGTTGTTGCAACCTAAACCGAATGCAGCTCCGAGACGTCATGGGGCCACACATCTCCCAGAGATGGTGGATGAAGCACATACATCAAGGTGTTGCAGATCTGGTTGAAACAGCATGAGTATACTGAAAAGATCAGTATACTCATTGCCATCCAAACAACTGGGAAACTTTTTTTCTTGGTAGTCAGGACTTTTCACAATAAACCCTCTGTGATATAGGCTCTACCTGTTCTTCTATCATACATACTGCACAAATATTATCATAACACCTGCCATGGTTAATCTCAGTAAGATAATTTCAGATATACCAGTTTAGATAAAACAACTGTCCACTTCAGACTAAATTGTAAGAAGTATAAATCCAATTTGAATAACTACTGTTTACCCTTCAGTCTGATCTGATTAAAATAACAGGTTCCCCATAAATCTGTCAGCAACACTGGTGACAGTCATGTGATGCTGTGAGGTAGAGCTTCATGAACCTTTAAGGTTCATGACCCCTCATGAACATATAACATAACCCCTCATGGCAGAGTCTGACACAACCATAAACACAGAGGTTTTTGTTGAGATTTTATGTGATAGACCAACACATAGTGGCACATAATTCTGAAGTGGAAGGGATATAATACAGTAATACCTCACAGATCCGCGTCTCACGATTTTGTTCATGTCATTTCTCACTTTACTGATCCGTGAAATTTTCTTTGGAACTAATTTAACTAATTTGCATCTGCAGACCCTCGAACTCCTCGCAAAATCCAGCAAAAGTGTTTACGGCTAATTTTTATTAAGAAAAAATTAGTTTATTAATTTTGTAATATAAATATACAAGTAAAATCAACAAAATATCAATATAAATGTTATTTTAATGAACATCGCCAATATCACGTACGTGCAGTACAGCCATTACGACATGCTATTGGCTGGAAGGGTTGGAAGTAGCCAATCACAGAGCATTAACAGTTTTACCTAGCTCTTTAGGTACTTTAGGTCAAAAAGTTCAATTTTGGTCTCATCTGACCAGACCACCTCCTTCCACATGTTTGCTGTGTCCCTCACATGGCTTGTTGCAAACTGTAAATGGGACATCTTATGACTTTCTTTCAACAATGGCTTTCTTATTGCCACTTTTCCGTAAAGGCCAGATTTGTGGAGTGCATGACTAATAGTTGTCCTGTGGATAGATTCACCTGAGCCGAATCTTTGCAGCTCCTCTAGAGTTACCATGGGCCTCAAGCTTCTCTGATTAATGGTCTCCTTGCCCGGCCTGTCAGTTTAGGTAGACGGCCATGTCTTGGTAGGTTTGCAGTTGTGCCATACTCTATCCATTTTCGGATGATGGATTGAACAGTGCTCTGTGAGATGTTCAAATCTTAGGATATTTTTTATAACTTCTACAAAACATTATCCTTGACCTGTCTGGTGTGTTCCTTGGGCTTCATGATGCTTGTGTGCTAATTTTTTGTGCATCACAAATACCTAAAATACTGTAGATCATTTTTATGCATCTAACACTGTTTTATAGCAGGGTAGGAATACCCATCTGTACTCCTTACTTCTGTAATCCAAAAGGATGGGAACATTGATAACACAATAGATACACTACTTATTTGGTACACAGGATGCAAGATTGGCACACAATCTCACAAACATAAAAAAAATATAAACATTGTCCTCCATCTATCCATTCAATCACATCTATCCACTCATGGATACATTCTATGTATCCTAACTATCCACCTCATCTTATGATTAATAATTGTTAATAATATGATTATATTGAGTCTAACATTGAACTATCATCCAGAGTTGGCTTGTCATACATTGCCAACAGAAAATGCACGGTTTGAAGTGAACTTGTTTTCATGGTATGAAAATATATGGTATTCAATGTTTAATGTTGAGCTAATTTACTGAATCAACCAACTCACATCTCCTTTCTTTCTTTTCATCCATGATGACATTAAAGTCATCTGGTGCTGCTTCTAGTGTTTCATTGCTGACTGTGCCACAACCGCCATGCCTGTTCATTACACCTTTCAGTGAGATATTTTTAGCGAGTGTGCACGTGATGTTCCTGGACTCCTGGCTCCACAGACAGACTCTCTGTGTCCTGCTTGGTCCTGCTCCTCCAGGGATTTTGAAAAGGGGGAAGGACCCCAGTGGAAATTATGCCCCTGAAACCATTTATCATTTTCCTTCCGCTTCAGAATTATGTACCATTTTGTGTTGGTCTATCACATAAAACCCCAATAAAATACATTCAGGTTTGTGGATGTAACATGACAAAATGTGGAAAAGCTCAAGGGGTTTTGCACGACAATGTAATTAGCTTTTTAAATATTGAATTGTGGCATTTAAAAGTTAAGGAAAATATATATATATATATATATATATATATATATATATATATATATATATATATATATATTCATTTATTTGATGTGCACTACTGTTTTAATGTGTCTTCTAGAGATGTGTTCTCTCGTGTAAAGTTCAGCACATACAGCACTATTATACAGAATCCTCACAGAGCTGTGTTCAGAAATGGATCAACTATACAACTTACTGTACATAGTGAGATACATACCACTGATTCTCACTCTAGTTACAGGTCATTCATTTTCAGTAGTTAAGTCACTATATTAACTGATTGCAAAGTATTGAAGTATCAATTCAACAGTCTTTTAAATGCTTGTTTACAAAATACTTGAAAAATGTCTTTATTAGATTATTATTTTATCATTATCATTATCAATACAGTTTTGCAGATAAAATTGGGCCGACAGATGAAGTTGCCAGAATTACCAGGAAAGAAACAGACACTGTTACTCTGAAATGTTCATATGAGTCAAGCAGCAGTGATCGTATTTGGCTTTACTGGTACAAACAATATCCTAACAGCGCTCCACTGTTTTTACTGTATAAAAGCGCAAGGTCTAGTACTGGCCAGAGCCCTTCTGATAATCGTCGATTAGAGTCAAAACCAAGCAGCGACTCTACTGAACTTTCTATCAGAAGTCTAAAGCTCCTCGATTCTGCACTCTATTACTGTGCTCTAAGAGATATAGCACAGTGATACAGAGTCAGTGAAAGACTTTACAGAAACATAACAATGCTATATACACATGCAAGACGTTTTAAAAACCACATCAACTTTTTATCAGTTAACCACAGACATAATAAAAGCTGTGGTAACATATGCAGCTAAAAGAAATAAAAAGAAAGAAGGATAAAAAATATTTTACTGATGCTGTCAGAGCCATTTGGTCAGGTGTTGTTGCTGTCTGTTTTTGAAGTTATTGACTTCAAAATGTTATTGACTTAAAAATACCTTAGCTCAGAATGCATACAATTATATGTATAATAAGTCAAGTTTTGATACTGAAAAATGTTGACCAAATTATATAAAGTGAGGTCCAAACTAGTTGGGCCCCATAAGGGCAAGACTAGAAACAAGAATGTGTGTGTGAAGACAGTTCAGACAATAAAAGCTATTAATCCATTTAGGTGGGCCTAACAAGGGCAACACTAGAAACTTAAGTGTATAAGAATGACTAGAGACATCAGGGCTGGACAAAAAGCGATAAGTGTCAGGATAACTCCCATCAACAAATGACTCACCTTGACTGATAACCTTTATGCACCATGACCATTTGTAATCACCATAGTTGTAATTGATTTCAGTTCCTGCTTCTATTTTCCTCACAGCGAATAGACACAAATGTGGCCTGTCATTTACAATGACTTTTCTTAGTACACAACTTTATTATCTGGGGATTTCTGGTTGTCATTCACTACTCTTCCAAAAGATGAATCTTCTTTGGATGCATCAATACTAAATAAA
This sequence comes from Hemibagrus wyckioides, assembly GCF_019097595.1. NCBI lineage: Eukaryota > Metazoa > Chordata > Actinopteri > Siluriformes > Bagridae > Hemibagrus > Hemibagrus wyckioides. Next base: position 389,387 of record NW_026690807.1, on the reverse strand, counting down.
ATAATAAAAGTGGATTAAAAAATACACTTATTAAAATTATTAATTTTAATTAATTAATAACAGTTAAATAATAATTAATTATTATTTAAACTGAAGTGAATACATTTTCATAAATTTAAGTGATTCAAAATAGTATTTCTGTTATCTGGTAATTATTGATTTGTTAACAGTAAAATATGTTAAAAATGATCCTGCATATGTAATTTAAAGATCTTGCTTTCATTTATTCATCAGCTACTCAACCAGATTGCTTGACGTCTTAATCAAAATTCCTGTGATCTCTAAAAAACAAGCATATCACCATTTTTTTTCTTTTTCTTTTTTTGTTCAGTTTGTACAGAAATGTACTTTGAGTTTTAGAGTAGTGTCTTTATTGGCATTCCTTCAATGAAGTGGGTTCAGTCCTGTTACTCCAAGACAAAAGCACCTTGTTCGTTGGCTGGGTAGTGAAAGCTCCCCTTCCTATGAGGACATGTAAGTGAATATACATTTAATTAGAAGAATCATTGATGCATCTTAAGCTTTGATATACAGCATGCTCAACAGCTTGTAAATTAAATGTGGCATTAGCACAATATGTTAAAATGATGTTTTGGTTTTAATATTTTTATTCAATTTTTAATATATATAAACAAAACATTTAACAAACCCCCAGCCCTTACCAACAAAACCCTAGAGCAGTGCTCATGCTGTCCATTAAATCGGATAAAAATTACAGATATTGTTATAAAAAATAAAATAAAATGATGTTTTTACCTACTGCCAACATACACTGGAGCTACAGATACAGTGTTATACCAATGAGACCCTTAGGGGAGGGTTATAAAACAGATAAAGCACACATCTGTTTCTTACATGTAGCCCTAATATTTATGTATTCTATACTATATGTAAATGAATAGTACTAAGAAATGTGCTACTGTAATATGCTGCCCCTCAAAGAGCCGGACATCCCCATACCTTTGTTGGTATCAATACACTTTTCCATTAGCCATGGCTTGTCCCTTGGCGACAGTATGTATGGTGTTGCATCATCAATGGGCTGTATCCAAATCTTCTTTTTGAACATTATGGCTCTGAAAAAATTTAATCTTTACACAAGTAGCCAGAATGGAAAAAAAAATACCTCCTTAAAAACTAGATTTGATATAATAACCATCCTGAATTTTTAGTATATGCAACAAATGAAGTGAAGAACACACTTTGAAAGATAACTATGAAAGACATTAATAAGATAATTATAAAACATTTATTTTCTAAATTGTGTGTGGCTGCCTACACACTTCTGGAGGGTTTTTTTCCGGCTAGAAGTGCACCTGGAGGGCGCTCGATAGCAGAAACTCACACAGATAGCACACACTCGTAACTGTTTTTTGCTACCCTGTGGGCCAGGTACCAAAAAAACAGCATGTAGCCTATCAGGTGTGACTCCTAAGTTTGTTTAAATGGTTGAATAGTGTAGGGTCCAGCATTTTGACAGCTCATACCTTTTTTCTGTTCTGCTGTAAAGTTCGGCGTGTTTGCACAGTTTTATTTGTTACTGTGTTAAGGTTTTTCTTTTTGTTGAACAGAAGATGGCGCAGTCACTTATCTTATTGTGGGTCAAGTACTAAAACACCACACAACTGCTCTGAGATGATGGAAGCTACTTTTCACAGTAAAACCTTTGTGACATAGAGTATACTTGTTCTTCTATCATACATACTGCTGATATAATATCCTAACCCCTGCCCTGGTTACTCTTAGTGCCTAAGCTAATTTCCGAGATACCATTCTGATTAAACAACACAACTGTCCACTTAACACTAAACTGTCATAAGAATAAATAATCATCTAATGTCATTTCTGTGACAAGCAAAAGCACCTGCTGTGTCAGAAACACTGAAAACTGGAAACTTATCTGTAAATCTGCCTTTACTCTTCTTTCTCTTCTTCTGATCTCAGTGAGTACAGGAAAGCTTTTTCTGAATTATCAAGGAAAAATACTCTTTCTTATTCTTAATTAAACCTTATTCTCTTCCACTTAATGGTTCTAACATTAATCTGCCTGCTGGTGTTTACACAACAGTTACCTAATTTAGAGACATCACTAGCATATATAATTTAAATATTTAAGAATGTAATTATTAGATTAGATTTTTACTAGATTAAATTGATCATTTTTACATAAATACATTATTTTCCTGCTTTCAGTATGTGTTTACTTAAATGTGCTCTGGACAGGTTCCCCATATGAGGCTGAATGTAAAGCCAGGATGTTTCAGTAAGAATCAACAATCTGACAACAACATTGGTGACACTGTCATGTGATGCTGTGGGGTGGAGCAATTTTGAAGCTTTATGGTGTTAACATATTAGATTACAGAAAGATCTCCACTATTTTCACTGAGCTAAGACCAGTCATCATGTTCACTGTTATATTCATGTATCTGTGGCTTTTATTAGGTGAGTTAACATTGACTTTTTGTTATTACAGAAATATTAACTAAATTATATTAAATATTAGTCTGTGTGGTGATGCAGTGTGAAAATGCAGAGTGTGGGTCTGACTTAAGTATTTCCTGTTGATTATTTAAACATTATGTTCTCTTCTCTATGACAGGTGACTCCATGGCAGATTCAATAGAGCCAGATTTCCCTCATAAAGCTGTAGATGAAGGTGATGATGTTACTCTGTCCTGCAGCTACAAAAAAAGTAGTGCATCAGACAACCTGTACTGGTACAGACAATATCCAAAATCTAAACCTGAGTTCCTTCTTCAGATGTTTCAAAGCGGAACTCCAACTTCCAACACTCAACTAAGAATGTCTGCTAAATTTGATGATAAACAAGTGTATCTGAACATCTCCTCTGCTGCTGTATCAGACTCTGCTCTATACTACTGTGCTCTGAGGCCCACAGTGACAGGAAATCCAGCTGCACTGTACAAAAACCTTCACACAGTTTTGCTACATGCCCTTTTGGGGAAATCTCTCTTTCCTTCTTAAGATTTATAAAGAGTTTATATTATTATAATATTTGATTATTAGTAGACAGTTCATTCATTCATTCATTCATTCATTCATTCATTCATTCTTCTTCTATTCTTCTATAACTATTCTATTTTGGTCAGGAAACCAGAAGTTACATTAGACAGAAAGTTAAACAGAAAGGTACTCAGAGGGTCCAATTGGGACCATTTCTGAACTTCAGTGAAGCAGCTGAGGCTCTGTACAAGTTCAGGAGTTGAATAAAGTAATGTTCTGAAAATTATTATTGTCATAATTTGTGAAAAAAACAAACAATCCAACAAAACCATGGCTTCTTTTTCCCAGCGGGCTTTTTTATGTGCAAATTGGGATATAGTTTTATGATTGAGTAAAAAATAAATAAATAACTAAGTTCAAACAGAAAAGACCTTGGTGTGTTAAAGTCTCTTTCCTTTCACCACAAGATGGTGGAGGCTGTTATCTTATTGTTGGACAAGTACTAGGATTCTGCTTACATCCCCCAGAGATGCTGACATTATGATTATGAATACTTTACACAATTATAAAGACAACAGCTATTCTTCAGCCTTACATAGATAATACTTTTATATATAAAAAAGTCTAGAACCAATCAGAATGTTTTAATAATCTCTGCTTGTACAATCAAGCTAATTAGTGTCATTTTCAACACATCATCAAGCCTTGAAAGGAGTTTGCTTGAATCCAGAAAGGAAACTGAACTTGTAGTAGGGCTATACATGTAATTTCTGTAAAAATGAAATGTACATGTTCACTTGCAATGGGATGTTTGTCATGAGATAATATAAATACTACACTCTTTATTTGTACACAGTTTCATGCTTAAATGAAAAATAATGATATAAAAATCCATCAATACAGATGATATTGATAAAAAATGATAGATTAGAGAAAGAAAAGAGGCTGGTTTGTTCCTCACCACAGTAAAATACTCCTCAACTGTTTGTAATCCTATTTAATAAACAGGTCATTAGGTCTACACACACCTAAATTTCCATTTCCCATCCTGCATTGTACCAGACTCCACTTCCCACAATGCACACTCACTTCCACATTCATTAGTTCATTTATTTTATTGAAGTATTTTTCATGCTATCAGTTTGTGTTTGTTTACCATGTGCTCAGGAAAATTTATCCATGTGGTGCTGAATGTAAAGCCAGAAAGCTTCAGTAAGAATCAACAATCTGTCAGTAACATTAGTGACACTGTCATGTGATGCTGTGGGGTGGAGCTTCATGAATGTTTATAATGTTAATATATCAGACTGCAGAAATTTTATTTTCATTTATAAGCTCATCCATCATGTTCACTGTTATATTCATGTGTCTGTGGCTTTCACTCGGTGAGTTAACATTGATTTTTGTAGATTCAGAAATTGTTTTTAATTAGATTACTTAGTCTTATTAGTTATGTAGTATATCTGCGTAATTTAACACTGCAATGTGTGTACTTTCATTCGTTTGTGTTAAAGCTTGACACAGGAAACCTGCTCTCCACATAGCAATATCTCTACAGATGGTATAACCACTACAGAACAATTCTGGGGTTTTTAGCAGTGACTATAACTGCCTTATTTATTAGTGCATCATTTGTTTTCTGCTCTTGTGCACAGTATTCACAGTAAAATAAAGTCAATTCAGTTTAAGTTGAACAATGGATACTGCTACAAACAAGGAGACCACTCGCGTGCGGTGCTGCGTGTGCCGCTGTCAAACCTTTATATCCTTTTATTTAGGAATAAATATTTTACAATGATAAAATAGCATGTCTGATGCAATGGTTTGTGAAGTAACAGTGTTTTTGTTCTGTGTTGTACTGGTTACTCAGTTCACTGTCACTGATAATGTTAAGTAATAATCTGTAAAAAGTTATACTACAACTGCATCACTTCCTGGGTGTGGCCTTCTAGAGACGTGTAAAGTTCAGCACATACAGCACTATTATACAGAATCCTCACAGAGCTGTGTTCAGAAATGGATCAACTATACAACTTACTGTACATAGTGAGATACATACCACTGATTCTCACTCTAGTTACAGGTAATTTTCAATCAGTTATTAATTATTACAATGATATTTAATCAGTTATATAATTGCATTAATTAATAAGCATGTTTGTATTAATCTAGTAATTTCTTGATTCCTTAAGTCAATATTGGAATTACAAAAAATACTTCACTGACATGTTTCTTTATATTTTTGTCACACCAGGTAGATTTGCAGATAAAATTGAGCCAACAGATGCAAACATTGTCAGGAAAGAAGCAGAGACTGTTACTCTGAAATGTTCATATGAGTCAAGCAGTGAAGACATTTTGCTTTACTGGTACAAACAATATCCTAACAGCGCACCACAGTTTTTACTGTATAAAGGCGCAAGGTCAAGTGAAGGTGTTGATAGCACTCCTGATGATCATCGACTAGAGTCGAAAACAAGCAGAGACTCTACTGAACTTACTATCAGAGGTCTAAAGCGCTCAGATTCTGCACTCTATCATTGTGCTCTAAGAGTTGGAACACAGTGATACAGAGTCACTGAAAGGCTTTACAAAAACATCAACATGGTATATTAAGTTTCTAAAACCACAGAAGATGAAAGAGACTCACTTTACCAACTTATCAGTTAACCACAGACACAAACAACATTTGTGAAAACATTTGCAGCTGGAGCTAATAGCCTGAAAAGAAAAATGAGGGATTAACACAGCTATACTTTAATTCATGAATCTACATCTACATTCATTTATTAAATCTTTCATTTGTTCATGTGTTTATTCTGCATGTTCATTTGAACAGATGTGAGTTTGATCATACAGATAAAAAAAATAATAATAAAAAATTAGTGACAAGATTTGATTGCACATAAGGGAAATGTCTATAATCTTAAACATAATTATTTGATGGAGGGATGATGACTCCTGCCTTTTGAGCTTGTCCTCTGTTTTCTTTGTTATTTGTACTGTGATGTAAACTGTAAAAAGATGGGACACCTTAAGTGGGAACCTTAATTCAGACTGCTGACACTAAATTTCCCCTAAGTCTGAATGAGTGTGTGAATGTGTCTGTGCATTTTGTCCTGCATTAGACTGCTGTATCATCCAGGGTGTATTCCTGCATCATCCCTAGTGTTGCTGGGAGAAGCTCCAGATTCACCTGCCCAGGACAAAGCATGAATGAATGAATGAAGGTGTGTATATATAATGTATATAGACAGTTGTGGAAGTGTGACCAGGATAAAGTAGGTACTAAAAATAAACTCTGATTGAATGACCATTCATTAGGTTTCAGCTGCAGCTTATGGATCTGCGGCTTGGTTTTACTGTAGTTTTAGCATACTAAGATTTGCTAATTGTCTAGTAGATGAGAAAGAGTTGCTGTGTGAGGTAAAGCAGAGTTATCATGAATATGAATAAATATGATGTTTATTTCAAAAGATAAACACAAACTAACTAAACACTCAGGATAACAATGTTATTATGCCCACTTGGTTTTCTTCACTATTGCTGATATTGCTAAGTCCTTTAGTTTGCAAGTTACAAACCAAAAGAACAAGTATTTTAATTAAGTTGCTTAATAATAAATTGTTGTCAATAAATTCAAATAAATTGGTGTATTTATATTAAAGGCTGTTGACAGCAATTCATCCACCCAGAATACACTGTTTAATGTAATCACAATCATCTTTAAGTAACCAAACATAACTATAAAATAAATACATCAGTTTCTGATTGCCAGTGAAATGTAGTTAGAGTGAGAATGTTCTTTTAGCTGATTGTTTATAACAGACGTGTTCTTGAACATTAATGAGGAAAGGCTCAGGTGCACAGTTTATTCTCCTCTTGATCAATAGATGAAGAAAATTGTTGGAGGAAAAGTTTCTGTTCCTCTGCAGCTCTTTTTCTCTATAGACAATATTCTGTTTGTGAGACCTGTATGATTGTAATTAACACCAGTGCAATCATAGCTCCAGTTTTGTTCTTTGGTCACTACACTTAATTAACCCTACTGAATAAAATCAGATGGAAAAAATATTTGAAGTGAACTGGAACAGCGATTTAGTCCAGGAACTCTATGGAACTCTGTATGGGAAGGCTATACAAAGAAATGCAAAAAATACTAAATATATACATTATATAATATTAATTATAGTTCAGAAGTTTATTTATTAATGTCATTAATAAATAAATTACCTTCAATTATCTTAAAAACCAAGTCTTTCTTATTTCTCCACAAGATGGTGTAGTGAGTTATCTTATTGTGGGTCAGGTGCTAGGACTCTGCTCACATCCTCCAAAGATGTAGACTCTGTTATAAATACTTCTTTGGAGAATAATATGAACTCTAATAAACATGCTTTATCACAACAAACAAATAAATGCCACAAGTCAAGACACTACTTATAAAATATAAAAACTAAAATATTTACTCATTTTAATTGTTAGTAAATTTGTATAAAATTGAATAAATACAAAAATAGAATAATTTAAATACATTACATTTTCTTCTCCATGGCAGATTCAATAAAGCCACTTTTCCCTCATAAAGTTGTAGATGAAGGTGATGATGTTAATCTGATAAAATCGGTCCGTAGGATGAAGACATTGTCAGTAAGGAAACAGACACTTTCTTATGAGTCAAGCAGTCATTGTGTTTGGCTTTAATTGTACAAACAATATCCTAACATTTTATTTCGGGGGCCCCTCTGTGCCACCAATATGACTAATTATAACTAATTATTGTCATTTTGTATAATAATCATTGTCCATTGACAGATATCAAAAAAAAGACGGTCATTTCATGTACTCTTGGGGGCCCCCTGGTGGCTACGGGGCCCTAAGCAGCCGCTTAGTTCGCTTATGCCTTGGGCATAACCACTTCCTGACTCAGTATCTGACAGTCAATATTACTAATGTAATGTTGTATAATATTTAGGAATGATCATAAAATTATCAAAACTTCTGCAGATTTCTGCAGGACTTGAAGAGCTGGACACTGGGTGAGATCGCCTGTGCTGCGGGTCTGTCAGTGTGTGTGTGTGTGTGTGTGTGTGTGTGTGTGCGTGTGTGTCTAAATAGTGCCCTTTGCACAAACCCATTTGTTTTGGGTTTTCTGTTTGTTAATGTATTAGTTATCACAGTATGCATTTGGGGCTGCTATTTTATTTTATTTCATTTTTAAATGGACGGGTTTTTTTAAGCTGTAGCTGGGCTGGAAATCTTAGGTCCAATCCGGAAATCACTGGTTACTATGGTTACCGCGTCCTGCGGGGAGAAAGAGCTCCTTCTGACAACACTCAGCCCCTCACGGTAGGACGATCTTCATCCTTTAATGTCACACTGATTTTACAATAAATATACAATAAACAATAAATATACAATATAATATAACATAATATACAATACAATGTAATATTTACCCCAGTAGTAGGACACCTTTAAGAACCCTGGCTACTGTTTAAAACTTAAACATGCTAAGTCTTGTGATTGGGCAGCTTGCTAGCTAGTGTAAATAATAAATTATAGATTAATGTTATCTACTGAGAGAGCTTGTCTGTTTGTTGTAATTATTACACAATTGTTTGGGTCAGTTGATGTAAATATAATATTTAGTTAGCCTGCTAGCAAACTTGCCTACTGGTGCTAATGCTAAACTCCTGAACCAAGCTGATGAGCTCGGCTAACGAGAATTTATTTCCACATTATAATATTTACCCCATCAAACAGGTCACTTTTCCCAACCCTGAGTACTGGTTTCACACTAAATCATGATTAGACTAGTGATTATCCAGTTAGCGCCCCAAAGGACTTGGTTACAGATGTATGTTATCTAGCTAGCGAACCTCGCTAATCATTTCATTTACACAATATCATATAGAGTGTAAAGCTTGCTGAACTCGGGTGAAGGTTTTAATAATTATTCCGTATAATATTTAGATAGATTTCGGATGATGGACTGGGACAGGAGGTTTTTGAGACTTTAATCAGTCACCGTGTACGGTGAATTACCCCAAGCTAATGCTAATGCTAGATAATGCTAACTAATGCTAATATTTGTCTGTTTATTCTCAGCTTAACTAGTTTACAAACTCACAGGTTTATTAACGTTTCGGCGTTAAAAAAGAAATTTTTGTATTTTTACGTCTCCCTTTTTTTAAAATATCAAAATCCTCTATTTCTGGGTGTGGGTGAAAAAAACACTGGTTTATCTACACTGTTAGCAAGCCTGGATAATTAACTTGGTAGCATCATTAAGATAAATATCGTAATGAGTAATGCAAACCTTTTAACCGGTAAACAAACCTTTCCTTTATTTTACTCAAGCTGTTTTTACTGTAAGGAACGTGACAGAATGTTAGATGTGTTATTATGAAACTGCGATGAGAAGAAGCACTTATGATGGGGCGACGGGAGGAAATGTACAGTACATCATCTTTTTTGGAGAACAGGACATGTTTAGGCTTACATCCTGCTTCGTGTTAAGGTGTAAATTAAGTAGCCATCTAGAACACCATATGTGAATTACAGAGATTTTTTTGTTTTTTACGTTTTAACAGGATGCAGTTGGCGTACAGCTGGCCTCCGTGGCTCCGATTCGGTTCCGTGAAACATTCGTTCATTTTGAATGAATCCGTAATATGACTCGGGAGAGATTCGTTCATTTCGTATTGACCGCGCATGCGCAAGATCCTATCTGGTTCTGTGATTCATTCAAGTTAATTCATGATAAAGGCACATGGTTACTTTTTGTTTATTCAGTACACTGTTACTTTGAAATGTTCATATAAGTGAAGCAGAGATAACATTCTGCTTTATTGGTACAAACAATATCCTATAATTATATATCCTGTAATTTATTTTCCATTCATACATTTATTTATTCTTTCATGTGTTTATTATACCTGTGTGTATAAATGTTTGTTACTTTACCAAATGTGAACTAAGATCCAGAACAAAATGTGAGCACTCCAGACCATAATTCCATTGTATAGTTACAAGAAGTTAAAATGGATGAATAAGGAAAGTGTTAGTCAAATTTGCTTTCCTTTTATTGATCATAATGAAATTCATCAAGATTGAGTGAAAATGAAATGAAAATGGAAATTTTGTATTAAAATTTGTATTTTCAGTTAAATGGATGTACAATGTCTGCCAAATTTTAAATGGATCAGCAAAAATCCATTCACAGTTGCATTTCCCAGGTCTTAAGTGTTATGACCCTGACCTGTGGAAACATCACTTACTCTTCACTTAAGCACTTAAGAAGCCCTTTCTCTACAAAAAAACATGGCAGCATCTTAACAAATTCGGGAACAATATTTTTTTGGACTGATGGTTAATCATTATTCATAGTTTCATGCTTGGTGAAGGTCAAACAGAGTTTATCACAACAAACACCTCATACCAAGTGTCATGTTGGTGGAGGGGTGAGGATTCGGTTGTTTTGCAGCCACAGGCTCTAGAAAACTTTTAATCATTTGGACATTGATGATCTCCACTTTATATTAGAATATTCTTGAGACAAATGTAAGACTGTCCATGAGCTTATGTTGTTCTGAAACTGGGTCATATTAAAGGACAATAATCACAAGCACACCAGCAAATTTGTCTCTTTAAGGATGCTGAATCTGAGGACTTGTTTTTGTCTAGGTTAATGTCAGAAATACAGATAAAAAAGAAAAAGACGGGTTATTCTTGTGTTCTGATATGCTGAAATGCTGTAATGATTCCAAATGAATCTGTGAATTGAAACTGTGAACTATTCCCAGCGTGGTGAGCAATACTTTTGTTTTAAAATATATTGATGGTTCTTGATGTAAATAATGTATATATCTATTTAAATTCAGCTCCTGCAGATGGCAGTACATGACATGAAAATACTCTAGAACTGAACCTGATTGGACCTGGACACAACAGAACCATGTGGAGTGTTAAAGTAGCCATGAACATTAAACCTGAACAAAGCTTCAGCACAGATACATGGTGTGTGGAGTGCAGTCCGACTGAAACACTTGAATTACTGCAGAATCTTGAGCTTAATACAAGATGCTTATGTATTTGTGCACATGCTCTCAAACACCACCTTGTTAGGGGTTTTATATTATTATAATTTTATGGGGAATTTTTTCAAATCCTATCAATCACTACAGTACCTCTGGTGTTTTGTTTAGACTTTAAGGGTGTACTATAAATCTGATGAAGAATTTAATTTCACAATAAGAATTGTTTGTAATTGCAACAATATATTTTGTAGATTAGAAAAGGTTTAAGTTCATAGAAATAGGAAATACAGGAACTAAATATATGAATCTTTTGCTCATTAAATTCTTTTAGAACATGTGTGTGTATTTTACATAATGTGGCACATCCTGCACTCTGATTGGTTAAAACAGAGGGAAGCTACAGTTGAGGCTTTGTACACAAGAAATGCTTAGATGCTTCACTGAAGACAGAGTAGAAGGAAACTTGACATTTACAATAACATAAAAAGGAAACTTTCAGAAGAACAGAGGAAATTAAAACATGATGGTTTTCTGTGTTTCTGTTTTTTACCATGTTCATAGGTAAGCTTATATTTTATTTATCCCCATATATCATGTTTAAATGTTTTATAACTAATAAAGAAATGTTTCCATGTGTGAGTGTTTTAGATTGTAAGCATGTACTGTATGTATACTGTATAATATAAAATGATAATATTCTGAAATAAATGTCCTCTTCAGCTGAGAGCACACAGGACAGCATTACTCCAACATCTTCTGCTGTCTATGGTAAAGAGGAGCAAGCAGTTACACTCTCCTGTGATTATAAATACACTGTTTCTATGAACAATCTACAGTGGTATCGACAATATTCCAATGCAGCACCAGAATTCCTCGTTCTGTTGACGGAATCGGGAGGGAATCAGACAGGTGATACTCCTCATCCTCATTTGTCTGCTAAAGTTCATAAGAGTCTGAAGCGTGTGGATTTGGAGATCTCGCCTGCTTCAGTATCAGACTCTGCACTGTACTACTGCGCCTTGCAGCCCACAGTGACAGGAAAGTCAACTTCACTGTCCAAAAACCTACAGAGACCTCAAACATGAAAGTGTTAAAGAATCACAATAAGAAGAAAAGACTGGAAGCTATGCATAACATCAGCATTCTGATTATTGATCCAATAGAAATGTATGTATATAACCATATATGAATACTTTATTTGAAGTGAATAGACAAAACATTCTAAGTGAATCCAAATACAGATAGAAAAGTTAGGTGTGTGTTTGAAGAAGCCACATGTTCACTCCCTCTGCAGTATTAAGTGCAGTTCTCATAAACAATAGTGGCAGGTGTGATGGTTTATTTACTTAATGACAGTGTAAAGATCACATGCTGGAAAATTTAGATATTGTAAACTTTTTTGACAAGCAGCTGATTTGACTTTTTTTTTTTAATTTATTTGTTTGTTTGTTTGCTTGTTTGTTTGTTTTACTGAGCATGAGATTTAATGTGTTCATCATGTGTGTCTTTGCAGGGTCTTTAATATATTTTTGAGAATTACTGGATACCTGAAAGTATGTATAACTAAGAATAAGAATTGTGGAAAATAAAAACACAGTTTCCATCACACAATCAGGAAATAAATAAGCTCTACTGAAATAGTGCTCCATAATCCATTCTTGAGGTAGATGAGCTACAACAGCTAAAGACCACATGGTTTTTCATTCCTGTTCACCAAGAAAAGAAATCTAAGACTACAGTAACAACCCTGTAAATGACATAAATCATACTAAAATATTTTTTAAAATCCATAGCTACCACATGGGACTCCATTACAGCTTCCTAGTGTCGCCCTATCAAACAGATGAGACCTTGTAACAGTTACCAAACCATACCCCACCAGCCACCTGAGTTTCTTTAGCAACCAGCTAATTCAATTTTATTACCAACTGGAATCATTTTTAAACTTACTGCAAATATCACAGAAACTACTTGAAGCCTCATAATATTCACCAAGCTATACTGGAGCAACAGTACAGTTTCCAGCAAAGAAGCTACAATCCTGTAAACTTGACCTATACTGAAACCTCCACCTGACACTTAAGCAAGCTTGTTCTACAAGAATTGATTTTGATCTTCATGTCCACCGAGATTAATGATATATTTGGCCCAATGGCAAGAGCTGCTTGCTTGGTTCACACTTAGCGTCTGCATTCCAAAAAGGTTCAAATCCCACAGGAGCCCTCGCTTTATTGTTAACTTGACTTTGTGTAACCCAGTTCCTTTTACTCGGACCCCAGTCCATATGAACTGGAAGGTCATACAGTTACAGAGTACAGTGAACCTCCATTGGCACACAGCAAGCTGACCAGGACGACCTGGCTCGTTGGTCTAGGGGTATGATTCTTGCTTCGGGTGCGAGAGGTCCCGGGTTCAAATCCCAGACAAGCCCTGGTTTTACATGGAATAGAGTGGGTGGGACAAAACTAATGGAAACTTGCACTGCCGGCTTGGTTCTCGCTTGGAAGCTTGTTTCTCCAGAGGTCCAAGAAGGTTCAAATCCCACTGTAATTACCTCTGAAAATTAAAGCTCCAACCTGGAGCCTCTCTCTGGAATACAGGGAGCGGGATGGAGAATGTCACACTTTGTGGAGACATGAACCTCTGAAATATTAATATAATAGAGTACAGAAAGACCTCAGAATATTGTCATTTTACTAACACCATTCATCATGTTCACTGTTATATTCATGTGTCAAGTTGTAGATGAAGGTGATGATGTTACTCTGTCCTGCAGCAACAAAGACAGTGGTTCAGTAAACAGCCTACAACGGTACAAACAACATCCAAAATCTAAACCTGAGTTCCTTTTTTTCATCACTCCATGTGGAGGTAAATCCCTATGCCACCACGTCTGTCTGCTAAAGTTGATGATAAAACTAAACAAGTGGATCTGATCATCACCTCTGGTGCTTTTAATGTTTGATAATATACAATTAGAAGGTAATTTATTCATAATCACACTCTCTGGTATCCCCCAGATGAGGATGGGTTCACATTTGAGTCTTCCTCATATCGTCTCACAGAGTTTTTTCTTGCCGCTGTTGCCTCAGAGTTGCTCATTAGGGGTAAAGTTAATTTTCAACTTTGTAATTTCTGTTCTGAATTTTTGTATTTCTGTAAAGCTGCTTTGAGACAATGTCCATTGTTAAAAGTGCTGTACAAATAAAAGTGAAGTGAACTGAATTGAATTGAACTGAATTTAATTACCTTTTGGTTATAGACACAGCAAATTTACTTATGAGAGATTTTGTTTAAATCTGGATCAGTTTCCTATGATTTTCCACAGCAAATTATCATAATTATTTATAAATGTACAAATAATTTAAAAACCACACAAACAGATAAAGGCTTATAGTATTGTATAGATGATGAATCTTGAAATACAACACCAGCCATAATGACTCTAGATTTCTGTCACTGACACTGTGTGAAGTGATCTGTACAAAATAACACTAAAACTGCATCACTTCCTGGGTGTGTCCTTCTAGAGACGTGTAAAGTTCAGCACATACAGCACTATTATACAGAATCCTCACAGAGCTGTGTTCAGAAATGGATCAACTATACAACTTACTGTACATAGTGAGATACATACCACTGATTCTCACTCTAGTTACAGGTAATTCATTTTCATCAGTTTATCAATAGTTTTAACTATCACAATCATATTTAATCAGTTAATTAATTACATTAATTAATAACCATGTTTTTTTTTGGCGACGCTACCCATGCACTTGGAGGGTTGTGGGGCTGTGGTCAAGGGAGGCCTGCCAGGTCTGGAAAGAGAGGCACTCTGGCAGGCGGTCACAATGGTTGTATCACGCATGCTTCCATTACCAGACGTGATTCAAGATCCAAACCCAGGAAAGGTTTGAAAGGCTTAGGCTCTTGTTGACAAGGTTTGCTGATATGAACTTGCATCCCAGTCTGTTGCAATCAATTCAGTTCAATTCAATTTTATTTGTATAGCGCTTTTAACAAAGAGCATTGTCTCAAAGCAGCTTTACATGAGAAACCACATAAGAAAACAACAAAAATATGAACAGACAAACAGACAAACAGTCCTAGATGTTATCCCAAGTGAGCAAGCCTGAGGTGACTGAGGCGACTGTGGCAAGGAAAACTCCCTTAGATGGTATGAGGAAGAAACCTTGAGAGGAACCAGACTCAAAAGGGAACCCATCCTCATTTGGGTGACAATTGTGTGATGTAGATACAGCATGTGTATAGTGTTATGTGAATCAATAAGGAGGTTGTTGTCCATGGCGCTGCTTGAATATCCCAATCCTCACAAGCAGAACCCGGCTGGAGCTGGTCCATCTCCGGATGCCACTGGAGCCGGCACAGTCTCTGTATGCCTCGGGATGGGTAGAAGAAAGGAAACAATGGAACAGCTTTAGCGTAGCTGCTGTTCATAATATTAGCAGTACTAGCTGAATGTGCATTTAATCAGATGTACTGGAGTGCAAGGTTATGGGAAGTGTTAGATGTATGCCTGGCTAAAGAGATAAGTCTTTAGTCTACATTTAAACTGGGAGACTGTGTCTGAGCCCCGAACACAGTCCGGAAGACTATTCCAGAGTTTTGGAGCTAAATACGAAACGCTCTACCTCCTTTTGTGGACTTTGATATTCTGGGAACTACTAGAAGTCCGGAATTTTGTGATCTTAAAGAGCGTGGTGGATTGTAATGTGTTAGAAGACTGGATAGATAGGTGGGAGCTAAATCATTTAGAGCCTTGTATGTGAGTAGAGCTAGTTTATAGTCAATTCTAAACTTAACAGGTAGCCAGTGCACGGATGATAATATTGGGGTTATATGATCATATTTTCTTGATCTGGTAAGAACTCTGGCGGCTGCATTCTGGACTAACTGTAGCTTGTTTATTGAAGATGCAGGACAACCACCTAGTAATGCATTACAGTAGTCCAGTCTGGAGGTCATGAATGCATGAACTAGCTTTTCTGCATCAGATACAGATAAAATGTTCCTAAGCTTGTCAATATTTCTAAGATGGAAGAAGGCTGTTTTTGTGATATTGTAAATATGGTTTTCAAAGGATAAGTTGCTGTCTAATATTACACCCAGGTCTTTCACTGTTGAGCTAGTAGTAACAGTGCATCCTTCTAGGTGCAAGCTGAATTGTGAGAGCTTCTGTGTACTAGTTTTTGGGCCAATAAGTAATATCTCCGTTTTGTCAGAGTTTAATAATAGGAAATTTTCAGCCATCCAATTTCTAATATCATTAACACACTCAGTTAATCTAGACCAATTAGATATTTCATCTGGTTTTGATGAGATATATAAAGGTGCACGATCCGGGCCGCTGTCTTCGGGACTGGGCACTGCATTGATCTGCATGGATCTCCAGTGGCAACCCGTCAGCCTTACAACATCTGTGTCCAACCAACATGGAAATATAGCCCAAGGTTGCGAAACACCTAGACCCAGGGCTAGCTTTTCTCGATCCCCTCTAGCACTCCGATGCATTGCGCTTGCAAGAGTTGTGGTAAAGAGGAGGTTAAAGGGCACACAAGCGACGAGGATGGGATTCGAACCCACGCGTGCAAAGCACAATGGATTAGCAGTCCATCGCCTTAACCTCTCGGCCACCTCGTCAGGTGCAGTTGTGGCACCCACCACCAAATGTCCACAGAGACCGCAACAATTCCATAGAGGAGCGCCATAACTCAACGTGTTTAAACAAGCTTGTTCCCAAAGCAACTGGAGCCCATCCCACGTGCATTAGCAGTCTGTTTCCTTAACCTCTTGGCATCCTAGGTCACCACATGACCTTACACCTCAGTGCACCTGGCACTTGCACTCCATTGCCCAAACCTCTTGGCCACCACTTCTTATGTCGATTTTTTATTCTTGGTAGAATTTGGTTGAAGTTTTGTTGGTAGCTCGTAACCATGGTAAGGGCATGACTGATGCGGCTCACACGCGGAAACCGTGTTTTGCGTACCGTTCTGTGGTTGTTTGGACTTGCTGTTTGAAAAAGCAAGGTGTGAAACGGAGCAGCCGGCGTTGACACCAGTTGCCAAACCCTGGGAGCTATTTCAGCACCTGGGTCTGGGGGCTCCGGTACCATGTGAGCTCGTTTTTTTTTTTTTTGCAGCCAGGCAGCCAGCTAATGGCAACTCTTAAGCACATTTGGAGAAGGCACAGGAGCCACAACCACTGTAAAGCCTTTGTGGTGCCAGAGCCCACAACCACTGCCTTGAAAAGCCACAGCGGGCAGCGGTGGGATTTGAACCCACACCTCCGAAGAAACTGGAGCCTAAACCCAGCGCCTTAGACCACTTGGCCACGCTACCCGAGGACTCAGTACTTATAGACCTCTGTGGAGAACACACTGACATACTGTCTGGGTGTGTGGTACACAGGCTGCACAGATGAGGACAGACAAACTGTGCAGAGGGTGAAAAACAGCTCAAAAAATCATCGGCTGCCCTCTGCCCTCCTTGGATGACATGTCCAGGTCCCGCTGCCTCAGCAAAATCAAGGCCATCACAGGAGACTCCTCATATCCTGCTCATCACTTGTTTGACCTGTTGCCATCTGGGTGGCACTTCAGGTCAACAAAGTCTCACACCACCAGACTTACAAACAGCTTCTTCCCCTGGGCCATTCGGACTGCAAACAATCACTGAACACACACACACACATTCTACCTAATAAAATGTGCAATTCTACTGTGCACTTTAATCTGTCTGTGAATTGAGTACAAGTTATAACTTAATATTGGCTTTGCACAAATTAGATTTCAAGCAAATATATAATTGGGAACATTTTCCTGCAGCTTTATGAATGTTCTGCTTATATTACAGTAGCCCTTTAAAAAAGGGTACAAGTATGCATATGTATGAAAGGAGAGTCCATAACCTGAGGTACTGAGATATTGAGAAGGGTTCAGTATTTATATTAACATATTTTTACATATGTTTCTTTATTGACATGCACAACCAATTATTACAACATTATTACAACAATACTAATTCTAACAAAGTCCTGAATATGTACAATATGGCTATATTTGTGGACACCTAACCATCACACCAGTATGTGGGCATTCTCCAAACTGCTGCACAATTGTATAGGATGTTTTTATATTCTTACAAAAACATGTTCCAGCTCAATGAAGATGTTTATTACAAGTTTGGTGTGGAATAAAATGAGTTACCTGCACACGGCCCTGAACTCAAACCCACTCAACACTTTGGGATGAATTAGAATTCTGACTGCACCCCAAGCCACACATGCCTGATGTTTTAGGGCTGTATGGACACATGGACATACAGTATCTCACAAAAGTGAGTACACCCCTCACAGTTTTGTAAATATTTTATTATATCTTTTCATGTGACAACACTGAAGAAACGACACTCTGCTACAATGTAAAGTAGTGAGTGTACAGCCTGTATAACAGTGTAAATTTGCTGTCCCCTCAAAATAACTCAACACACAGCCATTAATGTCTAAACCATTAGCAACAAAAGTGAATACACCCCTAAGTGGAAATGTCCAAATTGCGCCCAAAGTGTCAATATTTTGTGTGGCCACCATTATTTACCAGCTTTGCCTTAACCCTCTTGGGCATGGAGTTCACCAGAGCTACAGGTTGCCATATATTTACAAAAATGTGAGGGGTGTACTCACTTTTGTGAGATACTGTATATTGCCACTTACTGAACAATCATCTAATTTTTAATATTATTAGTGTATATTTTGCAACAAGTTTGAAGTAATATCTAAATAAAGCTAAAAGTAGATTGATTGATAATGTTAAATTGCCCCTAGGTGTGAATGGGTGAGCAAATGGCTGTGTGTGTGTGTGTGTGTGTGTGAAAGAGAGAGAGAGGGAGAGAGAAACAATTTTTTTTTTCAATTATATTTCTGCACATATATAAATTTGTTAAGTTAAAAAAACAATTTTTTTGGTGTTAAGGTTTTTCTCTTCAGTGAACACAAGATGGCGCAGTCACTTATCTTAATGTTGGTCAAGAACCAGAGCACCACACAACCTGCTCACATTCTCTGAGACATAGAGTATACTTGTTCTTCTATCATACATACTGCTGATATAATATCCTAACCCCTGCCCTGGTTACTCTTAGTGCCTAAGCTAATTTCAGAGATACCATTCTGATTAAACAACACAACTGTCCACTTAACACTAAACTGTCATAAGAATAAATACTCATCTAATGTCATTTCTTTGGCACCTGCTGTGTCAGAAACATTAAAAACTAGAAACTTATATGTGAATGTGCCTTTACTCTTCTTTCTCTTCTTCTGATGCTATTGTGAGTACAGGAAAGTTTTATTTTTCAGATTTAACTGTTAGAGCTGAGAAATGAGGGATTAATTCAACCTTAATTACCAAGGGAAACTACTAATTTCTTCCTCATTCTTAAATAAATCATATTCTCTTCCACTTAGTGTTTCTAACATTTATCTGCCTGCTGGTGTTTACACAAACTTTCTCTAATTTAGAGATATCACTAACATATGTAAAATAACATAAATACATTAATTTCCTACTTTCAGTATGAGTTTACTTAAATGTGCTCTGGACAGGTTTCCCATATGAGGCTGAATGTAAAGCCAGGATGTTTCAGTAAGAATCAACAATCTGACAACAACATTGGTGACACTGTCATGTGATGCTGTGGGGTGGAGCAATTTTGAAGCTTTATGGTGTTAACATATTAGATTACAGAAAGATCTCCACTATTTTCACTGAGCTAAGACCAGTCATCATGTTCACTGTTATATTCATGTATCTGTGGCTTTCACTAGGTGAGTTAACATTGACTTTTTATTATTACAGAAATATTAACTATATTATATTAAATATTAGTCTGTGTGGTGATGCAGTGTGAAAATGCAGAGTGTGGGTCTGACTTAAGTATTTCCTGTTGATTATTTAAAGGTTAAAAACATTATGATCTCTTCTCTATGACAGGTGACTCCATGGCAGATTCAATAAAGCCACTTCTCCCTCATAAATCTGTAGATGAAGGTGATGATGTTACTCTGTCCTGCACATATAAAAAAAGTGGTGTAACAGACTATTTGCACTGGTACAGACAATATCCAAAATCTAAACCTGAGTTCCTTCTTAATGTTTACCAAAAAGGAAATCTAATTTCCAACACTGACCCAAGAATGACTGCTAACGTTAAAGATGAACAAGTGGATCTGATCATCTCCTCTGCTGCTGTATCAGACTCTGCTCTATACTACTGTGCTCTGCAGCCCACAGTGACAGGAAATCCAGCTGCACTGTACAAAAACTTTCACACAGTTTTGTTATATGGAAATCTATTATCTACTGATCATTTTGAATTTACATGCCATGTTTGGAGGAATTCTGTCTCTAATGTGATTTATAAAGAGTATATTTATAAATCACATTAGATTTTTGACACATGTATTATTAGAAGACAGTATTTTCAGACACAAATCTATCACTTGTGAGCCTCAGTGATTAATCTCTGCTCCTCTGCTGGTCTGATCATGGAGACAGTCTTGGATGCACATTACAGAGTATTGTGACTAGCTCTGTACCAAGCTGTTTCTCGTGTTTCTTTGTCTGATTGCTGTTGTGGTTTTGATCTCATTTTGTTTCATCGGTTTTCTGAGTCAGTCTAGTGTTTTTTGGATTAGTTTGCATCGCGGTTCATCTTTACGGTTCTCTGACCTTTCTGCCGGTCCCTGATTACGTTTACCTTGCCTGTCGTTTTGCATTATATTAATAAACTGCACATGGATCCTACTCACCCGGTGTCTGGAGGTTTGTTACAGCCATGCAGCCCACAGAGACACAAAACTCAAACAGACTGTACAAAAGTCAAGCTTGATTTTTTTCTCAGCAGGGGGAGATGTTTATCTGTTTCATTCAAATACAGGTTTCCTTCTAAATTCTCAAACTTCACTGTTTATTTCCTTTAAATATCAACAATGATCCTCTTACATATGTTGTTAATACTTATTGGTTGAACAATCAGAGAAGAAATCTTTTAAAAATAAATGTTAATCTTTAATCAAAAATAATTATTTCTGCTAAGGTTCATGCTGTTATTCCCCTGATGCAATAAAAATGTAAAACAAAGTTAAATATCAATGTCTTTAAATAATTTAAATTGCTGGGTTTTAATGTAACACTAGTGAACTAAAGACTTCACTCTTCATTATTTGGCAGCTTATAAAATAGCACTTGATCCAGCACTGATATTAAGGGAAACACTTGAATGACCACAGATACTTAAAAGAGCATTGAGCTTAATACAAGATGCTTATAAATTGTATTAGGGATTTTATATTATTATATTTTTATGGGGAATTTTTAAAATTGTATCAGTCACTGCAGTGCCTCTGGTGTTTTGTTTAGACTCTAAGGGTGTACTATAAATGTGCTGAAGAATTTAATTTCACAATAAGAATTGTTTGATTAAAAAAGATTATTGAAGTAATGCATTACTTCAAGCCAAGTATATGCAAATGTAATTAAGTAACAATACAGTAACACTTCATTAGTAATTATTAATGTGATATAATCAATTCTAATGAAATTAAATTAGTAATTATTATGTCCTTAGTAATAAATTGTCCTGTTTTCCACTTTACTATACTGTTCCAGATCATCATTAACTCTTGATTAACACCACAGGTATTATTAATATGCCGTCATTATGCAAAATCTTCTTCTTTTTAGACAAATCCTCTAATAAATACATTTGATGAATGCATATTTATTGTCCACATAATAAAGTGACAAGCAAAGCAACATTCATAAGTGATTAATAACATTTGGAGTTTATACAATGCTACATGATAATATTGTCTTTTGAGTTTTCTTTGCTGTGAAAAGTCATATTTTTAACTTGCATTCTTTGAGATATAACCACAAATACAATAAAGAGTATAGAAAGCCTTACAGTGTTGTAATTGCAACAATATATTTTGTAGATTAGAAAATGTTTACTTTATAGAAATAGGAAGTGTAGTAAGTAAATATACAAATCTTTTAATCATTAAATTCTTTTAGAACATGTGTGTGTATTTTACATAATGTGGCACATCCTGCACTCTGATTGGTTAAAACAGAGGGAAGCTGCAGTTGAGGCTTTGTACACAAGAAATGCTTAGATGCTTCACTGAAGACAGAGTAGAAGGAAACTTGACATTTACAGTAACATAAAAAGGAAACTTTCAGAAGAACAGAGGAAATGAAAACATGATGGTTTTCTGTATGTTTCTGTTTTTTTTTTACCATGTTCATAGATAAGCTTATATTTTAATTTATTTTTTTTTAAATAATGTATATTTATTTAAATAGTAAAGAAATGTTTCCATGCGTGAGTGTTTTAGTGTGAGGGTTTAATATTATAATATTCTGAAATAAATGTCCTCTTCAGGTGAGAGCACACAGGACAGCATTACTCCAACATCTTCTGCTGTCTATGGTAAAGAGGAGCAAGCAGTTACACTCTCCTGTGATTATAAATACACTGTTTCTATGAACAATCTACAGTGGTATCAACAATATTCCAATGCAGCACCAGAATTCCTCGTTCTCATTTGTCTGCTAAAGTTTATAAGAGTCTGATAAGAGTTTGTGGATTTGAAGATCTCGCCTACTTCAGTATCAGACTCTGCACTGTACTACTGGATCATATATTAGTGATCCAGGATTCTATCCTTAACACATAAATTAAAAATAATTTTAAATCAAGAGACATAACACATCTCTAACTCTAAGATATGTTTAAGAGGTGAAGTCAGATGCAACTTATCAGTTAACCGCAGACACAAACAACATTTGTCATAACACATGCAGCTGGTGGGGGAAAAAAGGAAAATAGCACCTACACAAGAATCATAGTATATTCACAAACATCATGCTATTTTAATGACAATAACGGAATAATTTTATCAAATGATGTGGCATAGTATGTGCAATTAAAAACTCCACCTTTTCTGGATAATTTTACATGTATATATACATATATATATATATATATATATATATATATATATATATATATATATATATATATATATATGTATATATATATACATGTAAAATTATCCAGAAAAGGTAGAGTTTTTAATTAAATTAATTAAATTTAATTAATTAGTTAAAATAAATTTTTAACCATCATCATCATTTTGCTTGCAGCCAATTTAATTTTACTGTTTGATATCTCTTTTAAAAGGAGCACCCACAGTACAGATTGCTCTTGACAAGCAAAACAAAGCAAAACAGACAATTATGATATAATTATAAGCAGAAGATTCTTCACCTTTAGGAAAAGTTTGACTCTCTGACAAATGACAGAAATGATCTCTGACTAGACGACATTAAGTAACAGGGTTGTGAACTTTCTTTCACATTGTGTGGTGTTATTTGATGGCTTAGTTGGAAAGTACAGAGTCATGTGCCACATTGATATTGAAGGGTAGTGACCCGAAACATGAGCAGTGTAACTGTTGAAGGATTTAAAGCCAGCAGACCTGATTAACATAAACCCAGTAGTTAAAAGTAACACAGCCACATTTAAGACTAAAACACGGAAAAATAATGAATGTTATGTTGTGTTCAAAGGAGCAGAGCCCTGGACCCGAGTCACCCAGCGCACATACTAATACTACAGCGGGATCGGAAGAGAAATGAATGGAGAAAGATACAAAATGGGTTGAGATGAAATTACTGGTGTTTATGATTAGTGTGTTCTTCTATGTTCAATAAAGAGGATCAGATTAAATGATAAAAGTAATCCAGTGTCATCCATCATGTGCAGCTTCATATGGCAAATTACATAAATAATGTGAAATGTATGTGAATTATTCCCACATGAATTTATAAAAGTCACAGCATAGTTAAAGTTAGCTCTTTATTAGTTTGTGATTAGTACATGCCTTAACTCATGCATTAGTTCAGATTTAAGCAAGTGTTAATTCAGGTTTTTTTTTTTCCTCATTGTCTTTACCTCTAATCCGATCTATCATCAGGTCACAGGGAGCCTGTGCCTATCTCAGGCATAAAGGCAGGATACACCCTGGACAGAGTGCCAACCCATCACAGGGCACACACACTACTTCCAATTTAGAGACTCCAATCAGCCTAGAAGTATGTCTTTAGACTATGGGAGGAAACCCTCCAAGCACGGAGAGATGGATATGCAAACTCCACACACAGTGAGTGGGAGCGAGACGTGAACCCAGGACACTGGCGGTGTGAGGGGAACAAGCTAACCACTAAGCCATTAAGCTTAGTTCACGATTATGTATGTACTGTTACTGTAAATTATTACAATAAAAATAAAATGGATTAAACATGACAACTACACACAATCACACTCAATTCTGAAGTCATGATTTATCATGTTACATAATTTTGCAGAATGTGGCACAAATGGCACCAAATGACAGCAGCAACAACAGAAGCTTTTTTAAAATTGTGATTTAATGTTTGTATAATAATTATTTCAATAATTACATGATTAAACTTTATTATAGTGATTATTGCAGTTCATTATCAGTTCCTGCTTTTAGTTTAGCTTTTTGTGTTTGTTTAAAATAGATTTAGGACATGTTCCCCATGTGAGACTGAATGTAAAGCCAGAATGCTTCAGTAAGAATCAAGAATCTTTCAGTAACATTAGTGACACTGTCATGTGAGTGATGCTGTGGGGTGGAGCTTCATGAATCCTGATGATGTTAACATATCAGTGTACAGAAAGAACAGTTTCCTTCAGCTAAGATCATTCATCATGTTCACTGTTATATTCATGTGTCTGTGGCTTTCACTGGGTGAGTAAACATTTTTATTATTGCAAAAATAATATGTTCTGAATCAAGGATGAACACATGTGTTTTTAAAAAGTAGTAAATTGTGAGTATAATTTATGTAATACCTTAGAAAAAAAAACAATATGTTCTCTTTATGACAGGTGACTCCATGGCAGATCCAATAGAGCCACTTTTTACTCATAAAGTTGTAGATGAAGCTGATGATGTTACTCTGTCCTGCAGCTACAAAGACTTCAGTGATACCATATATAATGTGCAGTGGTACAGGCAATATATGAACTCTAAACCTGAGTTCCTTCTTTATGTTACTCCAAGTGGAGATCTAAGTTCCCCCATCCCCCATGGAATGTCTGCTAAAGTTCATGATGATAAGAAAGTGGATCTGATCATCTCCTCTGCTGCTGTATCAGACTCTGCTCTATACTACTGTGCTCTGACGCCCACAGTGACAGGAAATCCAGCTGCACTGTACAAAAACTTTTTTGTTATGTTGAAAGCAGTTATGCCAATAAGAAATTTACATGGGGAAAATTTACATGCCTTTTTGGGGAAAACTTTCCCTTTTGTTCTCATTATTTATAATAAGTTTATATTATTGACACATTTCATTCATTCATTCATTCATTCATTCATTCATTCATTCATTCATTCATTCATTCATCTATAACTATTTTATTTAATCTTTTCTAGGAGCAAAGTGGATATTGGCAAAGCATTCAAAACTCTACACAGCAACCTGAGTTTAAAATCAATAAGAATTTACAATGCTTTTAAAATAAAATACACTTTTATTTATAGAGCCATCATGCTATAGCTCACACAGCATCACTTTGCTGGATCATAAAACAATAGTAAGTTAATTCATTTTTAAATGACTAACACTATTTTTTATTAAATTATTATATCATATTTATATTATTATTATTATTATTATTATTATTATTATTATTATTATTATTATTTTCTACAATGTTATTCAAACAATGAAAACTTATATAATAAAGCAGCTGAGGCTCTGTACACGTTCAGAAGTTGAATAAAGTTCTGCAAATTGTTATTATTCTCCTTCCTCCACAAGATGGCGTAATCTTATTGTTGGCCATGTGTTAAGCCTCTTGTCACATCCTTCAGAGCTGACTTCTTGGATTATAAGTACAATAATATATAATATATATAAGTATAATAATATATGCTATACATAATCTTCCGTTCTTTTATATATAAGCATTGCATGATTTGTGATCTTACTGCAGTCTAGAAACAATCTTTGGAGAATCAGTAAAACCCATTAAAAGAATCACTTGTCATTGGTTTGCCTTAATTAAGAAAGAAAACTGAAATTGCAGAACACCTATACACACAATTTCTATTCTATATTCCTTAATAACCTGGAAATAAAAAGTAAAAGCTTGGTTCAATCATCACAGCAGAATTTTACAATATACAATATACCAACACTATATCATGGAAGGCAGCACTGAATCTTTTGAGTTTGTTGCAGTGAACAACAGCAAGTTCAACACCACTGCCTTGAAGAGGCAAAAACTAACACATAATGTATTACAGTGTTACAGAGAAAAAATCCTTTATAAATATATGAAGTGCAAAGTTTAAATACTCTTTCTGATGACTCAAGCCTCTTTTTGTCTGTGAACATTTCTTTGTGTCTTAAGGTTTTTCTCCTTGATGAACACAAAGATGGTGAACTCAGTTATCTTATGATGGGCCGAATACTAGAGCAGCATATAAACCTGCACATTCTTTTCACATACTTTTCACAATAAACCCTCTGTGATATAGACACTACCTCTACTTCTATCATACATACTGCACAAATATTATCTTAACCCCTGCCATGGTTCATCTCAGTAGTAGATAATTTCAGATATACCAGCTCACATAAAACAACTGTCCACTTTAGACTAAACTGTGTTTTTAAATCTCTAGTGCAGTTGTACTAATGCTGTATTTTTTGTATGTAACTACCTTTAACCTTGTGTTGTTAGAGTCTTCCAGTCCACCTCACTCCTGAATGTAAAGCCACACTGCTAACACTGTCATGTGATGCTGTGGGGTGGAGCTTCATGAACCTTTATGATGTTAACATTTGCAAGAAATTTGACAAAAAAAATTGTTTTCATTCAAAAAATAAATTCAATAAATCCTGGATTCAAATGTAAGAATCAACAATCAGCACTGTCATGTGATACTGCAGGGTGGAGCTTCAAGAAGCTTTATGAAGATCCAGAGAGCAAAAGGAAAACAAACTTGGTACTTCTTTGGATGTCTTTGGATCTTGATTATAGCTGTTAATAAGCACTTGAGTAATTCTCAGTCTTGAACAGTAAGCTTACAAGTATCAGCTTTCTAAAGATACCCTGGTTATATACCCTGGTTTGGGGATGCACTCCCTTCACATAATGCAGGGCTGTTCCCACTGGTGGGCTTGCCGACTCCTAAGGGTTAAACAGCAAACAGATTATTTTTGGGTTAGATTTGTATCATTTTCATAGGAAATCCTTGGACAGTTTAATGTTTTTTGTATTTCTTTAAATATTTCATTATTTTCCTGTTTATTTCTTATTTTTCTATACTACTTGCTATGCTATTCATTGTATTATATTTCAGTGCACTGTTGTTGAGAAGAGCACCCACAGTTTTGTTGTACTCCTTATGTGCAAAGACAATAAAATTTATTCTATTCTATTCTATTCTATTCTATTCTATTCTATTCTATTCTATTCTATTCTATTCTATTCTATTCTATATCAGCAAGCATGGCTTTGGTTGGAGCACAATTTCATTTCATTGTCTGTACCGCTTATCCGATCTATACTCGGGTCACGGGGAGCCTGTGTCTATCTCAGGCGTCATTGGGTATCAAGGCTGGATACACGCTGGACGGAGTGTTGGAGCACGATGTTATAGTTAATTAGAGGTTATAGGTTTTTATCAGAAATAAACAGAAATAAAGCCGATAGATAGTCGTGCAGTGTGAAAACAATGGTGACCCCTCAACTTTGAAAATCTTGCAGTGTGAACTCAGCATTAAGGCTTCATGCTCAACCGCACCCCCTGAAGGTGTGGGTGAAGGAACAACCTTCTGCTGTCGTCGACCCAAAAGTTCACCTGGCAGCGGTGGGATTCGAACCCACGCCTCCGAAGAGACTGGAGCCTTAATCCAGCGCCTTGGACCACTCTACCCATGCATTTGGAGAGTTAGGGGGCTGTGGTCAAGGGAGGTCTGCCAGGTCGGGAAAGAGAGGCACTCTGGCAGGCGATCGCAATGGTTGTACCACGCACGCTTCCATTACCAGACGTGATTCAAGATCCAAACCAAGGAAAGGTTTTGCAAAGTGGATTGACAGCCTTAGGCTCTTGTTGACAAGGTTTGCTGATATGAACTTGAATCCCAGTCTGTTGAAATCAAGGTGCACGATCCGGGCCGCTGTCTTCGGGACTGTGCACTGCATTGATCTGCATGGATCTCCAGTGGCGACCTGTCAGCCTTACAGCATCTGTGTCCAACCAACATGGAAATATAGCCCACGGCTGCAAAACACCAAGACCCAGGACTAGCTTTACTCGCTCCCCTCTAGCATGGTCTCGGAGAACAGGTACAAAGCATTCTGTATGCAAAGAGGAAGATGAAGGGCACACAAGCGACGAGGATGGGATTCAAACCCACGCGGGCAGAGCACAATGGATTAGTAGTCCATCGCCTTAAACTCTCGGCCACCCCGTCAGGGGCAGGTAGGGCACCCACGGCCGAATGTCCACAGAGATGGCGACAATTCCGTAGTGGAGCGCCATAACCCAACGCGTTTAAACAAGCCTGTTCCCAAAGCAACTGGAGCCCATCCCACATGGATTAGCAGTCTGTCTCCTTAACCTCTTGGCGTCCTAGGTCACCCACATAACTTTACACCTCAGTGCACCTGGCACTTGCACTCCATTGCCCAAACCTCTTGGCCACCACTTCTTATGTCGATTTTCTATTCTTGGTTGAATTGTTGTTTTGTTGGTAGCTCGTAACCATGGTAAGGGCACAACTGATGCGGCTCACACACGCGGAAACCGTGTTTTGCGTACCGTTCTGTGGTTGTTTGGACTTGCTGTTTGAAAAAGCAAGGCGTGAAACGGAGCAGCGTTCAAAACCATGTGTTGACACCAGTTGCCCAAACCTGGGAGCTATTTCAGCACCCGGGTCTGGGGGCTCCGGTACAGTGTGAGCATGCTCGGTTTTTTTTTTGCATCTAGGCGGCCTGCTAACGTCAACTCTTAAGCACATTTGCAGAAGGCACAGGAGCCACAACCCCTGTAAAGCCTTTGTGGTGCCAGAGCCCACAACCACTGCCTTGAAAAGACTCAGCTAGCAGCAGGATTTGAACCCCTGCCTCCAAAGAGACTGGAGCCTAAATCCAGGGCCTTAGACCACACGGCCACGCTACCCGAGGGTTTGAACTTTATAGACCTCTGTGGAGAGCACACTGACATACTGTCTGGGTGTGTGGTACACAGGCTGCACAGATGAGGACAGACAAACTGTGCAGAGGGTGAAAAACAGCTCAAAAAATCATCGGCTGCCCTCTGCCCTCCCTGGATGACATGTCCAGGTCCTGCTGCCTCAGCAAAATCAAGGCCATCACAGGAGACTCCTCACATCCTGCTCATCACTTGTTTGACCTGTTGCCATCTGGGCGGTGCTTCAGGTCAACAAAGTCTCACACCACCAGACTTACAAACAGCTTCTTCCCCTGGGTCATTCGGACTGCAAACAATCACTGAACACACACACACACATTCTACCTAATAAAATGTTCAATTCTACTGTGCACTTTAATCTGTCTGTGAATTGAGTACAAGTTATAACTTAATATTGGCTTTGCACAAATTAGATTTCAAGCAAATATATAATTGGGAACATTTTCTTGCAGCTTTATGAATGTTCTGCTTATATTGCAGTAGCCCTTTAAAAAAGGGTACAAGTATGCATATGTATGAAAGGAGAGTCCATAACCTGAGGTACTGAGATATTGAGAAGGGTTCAGTATTTATATTAACATATTTTTACATATGTTTCTTTATTGACATGCACAACCAATTATTACAACATTATTACAACAATACTAATTCTAACAAAGTCCTGAATATGTACAATATGGCTATATTTGTGGACACCTAACCATTACACCAGTATGTGGGCATTCTCCAAACTGCTGCACAATTGTAGGATGTCTTTATATTCTTACAAAAACATGTTCCAGCTCAATGAAGATGTTTATTACAAGTTTGGTGTGGAATAAAATGAGTTACCTGCACACAGCCCTGAACTCAAACCCACATTTGGGATGAATTAGAATTCTGACTGCACCCCAAGCCACACATGCCTGATGTTTTAGGGCTGTATGGACACATGGACATACAGTATCTCACAAAAGTGAGTACACCCCTCACGGTTTTGTAAATATTTTATTATATCTTTTCATGTGACAACACTGAAGAAACGACACTCTGCTACAATGTAAAGTAGTGAGTGTACAGCCTGTATAACAGTGTAAATTTGCTGTCCCCTCAAAATAACTCAACACACAGCCATTAATGTCTAAACCGTTGGCAACAAAAGTGACTACACCCGTAAGTGGAAATGTCCAAATTGGGCCCAAAGTGTCAATATTTTGTGTGGCCACCATTATTTTCCAGCATTGCCTTAACCCTCTTGGGCATGGAGTTCACCAGAGCTACAGGTTGCCATATATTTACAAAAATGTGAGGGGTGTACTCACTTTTGTGAGATACTGTATATTGCCACCTACTGAACAATCATCTAATTTTTAATATTATTAGTGTATATTTTGCAACAAGTTTGAAGTAATATCTAAATAATGCTAGTCTAAGTAGATTGATTGATAATGCTAAATTGCCCCTAGGTGTGAATGGGTGAGCAAATGGCTGTGTGTGTGTGTGTGTGTGTGTGTGTGTGAAAGAGAGAGAGAGAGAGAGAGAGAGAGAGAGAGAGAGAGAGAGAGAGAGAGAGAAACAATTATTTTTTTCAATTATATTTCTGCACATATATAAATTTGGTAAGTTAGAAAACAATTTTTTTGGTGTTAAGGTTTTTCTCTTCAGTGAACACAAGATGGCGCAGTCACTTATCTTAATGTTGGTCTAGAACTTGAGCACCACACAACCTGCTCACATTCTCTGAGACATACATACTGGAGTATACTTGTTCTTCTATCATACATACTGCTGATATAATATCCTAACCCCTGCCCTGGTTACTCTTAGTGCCTAAGCTAATTTCAGAGATATCATTCTGATTAAACAACACAGCTGTCCACTTAACACTAAACTGTCATAAGAATAAATAATCATCTAATGTCATTTCTTTGGCACCTGCTGTGTCAGAAACATTAAAAACTAGAAACTTATATGTGAATGTGCCTTTATTCTTCTTTCTCTTCTTCTGATGCTATTGTGAGTACAGGAAAGTTTTATTTTTCAGATTTAACTGTTAGAGCTGAGAAATAAGGGATTAATTCAACCTTAATTACCAAGGGAAAATATTAATTCCTTCCTCATTCTTAAATAAATCATATTCTCTTCCACTTCCAGTGTTTCTAACATTTATCTGCCTGCTGGTGTTTACACAAACTTTCTCTAATTTAGAGATATCACTAACATATGTAAAATAACATAAATACATTAATTTCCTACTTTCAGTATGTGTTTACTTAAATGTCCTCTGGACAGGTTTCCCATATGAGGCTGAATGTAAAGCCAGGATGTTTCAGTAAGAATCAACAATCTGACAACAACATTGGTGACACTGTCATGTGATGCTGTGGGGTGGAGCAATTTTGAAGCTTTATGGTGTTAACATATTAGATTACAGAAAGATCTCCACTATTTTCACTGAACTAAGACCAGTCATCATGTTCACTGTTATATTCATGTATCTGTGCCTTTCACTAGGTGAGTTAACATTGACTTTTTATTATTACAGAAATATTAACTATATTATATTAAATATTAGTCTGTGTGGTGATGCAGTGTGAAAATGCAGAGTGTGGGTCTGACTTAAGTATTTCCTGTTGATTATTTAAAGGTTAAAAACATTATGTTCTCTTCTCTATGACAGGTGACTCCATGGCAGATTCAATAGAGCCACTTCTCCCTCATAAAGCTGTAGATGAAGGTGATGATGTTACTCTGTCCTGCAAATACAAATTCAGTGGTGTTTCAGGAAACAACCTGCACTGGTACAGGCAATATCCAAAATCTAAACCTGAGTTCCTTCTTTATATTGATCAAAGTGGAACTTATAATTCTGATCCTCCCCCAAGAATGTCTGTTAACGTTGATGATAAACAAGTGGATCTGAACATCTCCTCTGCTGCTGTATCAGACTCTGCTCTATACTACTGTGCTCTGCAGCCCACAGTGACAGGAAATCCAGCTGCTCTGTACAAAAACTTTCACACAGTTTTGTTATATTGAAAGCAGTTCTACTGATGATTTTGAGCTGCTATTTACATGCCATTTTGGGCGAATTCTTTGTAAAGAGTTCATAAATATATTACAATTTGACAAATGTTGGATTATTAGGAGACAGGAAATTCATTGTTTTGCTATATCTATAATCTTTCTTGGGAAAACTGGGAATGAGGAAGAAATGTAAGAAAAACAGAAAAGCCTGAGGAAGCCCATGGGGATACAGCGAGCCATTGAATAGTCATGATGTCTGGTCTGACAGCTCCACAGTCCCTGAAAAGTAGAAATTAGGTGAATCTTTGCCATCCATTAATGGTATAATATTTGCTTTAGAGAGGGATTATTTATATAACTTTTAAGAGTAGCTTTAACTTGTTTTGGTATTCAATCTTCTTGGGTATTTCTTCAGATACTGTGATCACTGTGATGACTTACATCTTAGGTTAAGTAACATCTTCAGGCTTGTTGATGATAATATAGTGTTGGATATCATCAGCAAAATGATGAGTCTATATCTAGAGAGAAGAAGAAAGAGGCTTATAGACATGTGAAAGCAACAAACTATGGATTAAAAATACATGATTGTTCATTTCAGGAAGATCCAAAGTGATTACAGTTTTTATGGTGCATCACATAAGATCTTATCTGGGCTAGAAAATCCCAGATGTGTTTCAATTTCCTGTACAGACAGGAGAGCAAACACCTAGAAGATAATAAACACTAGAAACATCATCAGAGTCTGTCTAACCACCATTGAGGATCCTTTCCAGAAAATATACAAGTATAAAGCCAACAATCTTGTGGATGTTGCCTCCCACCCTTCTACCAGACACTTTACTCAGACAGTCAGGTTCAGTAACGTGTATATGTTTAACCTATTTAACTATTGTTTGTTATAGCTGTAATTAATTTCTGCATAACAAGTGATAATACACACAAATATGACCATCACTGATTTGCTTCAGATTAACTACTGGAAAAAAAATACTGTAAAAGTATTATAAGTAGTATGTAGGTTAAGTGTACAGTCTTTTGAATGTACTTTGATTTGCTAAAATGGCACCATTTCAAGAATATTTCAGGTAAATATAAATTATAAGTACACTCATTCAGTAACCTCTTTGTTAAGATCAAGTTTGCTGTAGATCCGGAGTCTATCCCAGGAATACTGGCCATGAGACAAGAATCCACCATGGATGGGATTCCTACCAATCACATTTAAGCACAGTAAATCATGTTTTGCTTGTCTGGTTGCCAGGTATGCAGCTTAACATAAATGCATTATTTGCATTAAGCAGACATGTTATGTGATGACAGAGAGCATTGATACCAGAGATATTATGTGACGATGGCTGGGTGAGTTTGTGCAATGGGGCAAAAGGTGCTTAGGGTTTACAGCTGGCATTATTGATATTAGTGGAGAAATAAGCTGTCCAAGTGCTGTTTAGAGCAGTTCTGTATCTAAGCAGGTGCTCAGTGTAAGCTATGGAGTGTACAGCTAGGCCAGTTTTCCTATATAGATTCTCAAGAGTTCATCCAATCACTTACATTTTCTGAAGCTCAAGAGTGAACCAGTGAGAGGTGCAGGAAGAGGGAACCAGGCTTATCTTGGTAGAAACATGTTCTTCTAAAGCTTGAGAAATGGCAAGGTTATAGATGGACAGAATCTCAGAGGTGTGGGAAAATCTAGCAGAGCCAAGAATAGAAAAAGCATAAATAGATGAAGAGAAAGATATTGGGTCAATCACTTGACCATGAGCTTATGGTCAGAGATACCCAGTTCAGCCCAGGGGAACAGATCAGGTCAAGTGTGTGATCATGAGAGTGGGTGGGTAAGTTTAAAGTTTTCCAGTATTGACATAAGTTCCTGGGTTTTAGCAGAATCAGTGTCTACATGGATACTGAAGTCATCAAGTTGTATTACTGGTAAAGATCTTGTGCAAGCAAGAGTAAGTAGTTCACTAAGGTGGTCAATGAATTAGAATTATAAGGAGAGGTGTTGGACCAACCACCTTCAATGTCAGATACTCAAATGAGGTTATATTGTGGAAGGCAGCACTAAATATTTTAAGATTGTTGCAGTGAAAAACAGCAAGCCCACCACCCTGACTTGAAGAGGCAAAAACAGACATATAATGTATTACAGTATTACAAATAAAAATCCTTTACAAATATATGAAATGCAAAGTTTCATATCTTTTTGTCTGTGAACATTTATTTGCATCATCAGGTTTTTCCCTTTATTGAAAAGAAGATGGTGAACTCAGTTATCTTATAGAGAGCCAAATACTAGAGCACCATATAAACCTTCTCACATTCTTTTCACATATTTTTCACAATAAACCCTCTGTAATATAGGCTCTAATTGTTTTTCTATCATACATACTGCACAAATATTATCTTAACCCCTGCCATAGTTCATCTCAGTAGCTAAGCTAATTTTAAATATACCAGTTCATATAAAACAACTGTCCACTTTAGACTAAACTGTCAGAAGAATAAATACTCATCTAATTTTAGATTTCTTTCTGATTATACCTCTAGTGCAGTTGTACTAATCATGTCATATGTACATTTTTCATATATAACTATCTCTAATCTTGCGTTGTTAGAGCCTTCCAGTCCACCTCACTCCTGAATGTAAAGCCACACACTCTTGACACTGTCATGTGATGCTGTGGGGTGGAGCTTCATGAACCTTTATGATGTTAACATATTATTGTGTAGAAAAACCTCAGAATATTTCATTCAGCTAAAACCATTCATCATGTTTACTGTAATATTTATGTTTCTGTGGCTTTCACTAGGTGAGTTTTGAATATTTATTTCAAATATATTATGCTGAAGTTTAGAAAAGGCAGAATATAAGTCTGAAGTGGATCTGATCATCTCCTCTGCTGCTGTATCAGACTCTGCTCTATACTACTGTGCTCTGGTGTCCACAGTGACAGGAAATCCAGCTGCACTGTTTTGTTATATTGAAAGCAGTTCTGATGATAGTTTTGAATTTAGATGCCAAATTTGGGGAATTCTGTTTCTCTTGTGATTTATAAAGAGTTTATATTTTTGACACAT
The DNA here is from genome assembly GCF_019097595.1 of Hemibagrus wyckioides. NCBI lineage: Eukaryota > Metazoa > Chordata > Actinopteri > Siluriformes > Bagridae > Hemibagrus > Hemibagrus wyckioides. Next base: position 353,940 of record NW_026690807.1, on the reverse strand, counting down.
GTTGGATAATTAGGAGAAAGCTCATTCATTTAGACTCAAATATTTCACTAGCGATCCTCAGAGATCCCAAAAATCCCAGAAGTGTTTTTAATTTCCTGCAGAGACAGAAGAACACACACCTCCGTTCCATCATTCAGAAAAATATTGCTAGCATCCAGAACAGCTGTACAACTGTTTAATATGTGAAACTGCATTGAGTGTCAGAGCATTAGAACCTATAGCAGATTGAAAAAAAAAAACACTGGAAACATCAGGGTCTCTCTTTAACTTTTAATGAACAACACACAACATCTTTAACATTATTGTCAAGATCAGCAGATGTTTTTCCAAACCTCATTGAAATACCGAGTTTCCAGAGAAGCAGAAACCTTGGGTAAGTGCAAGAATAACAACAGTTTAAGATTGTGGGCTGACTGAATTATAGCGACAACTATAAAACCAGAATAACATAAAAGCTAGTCTCACCAAGGAGAGATAACATGGACACAAGGACGCTGCCAAAGGAATGAATATAGCAAAAATATAATACACTAGGCTTTATTTAATATAACAAGCCTAACTGCCATAGCATCAATCAATGGCTAAGGCTAAGCTAGCAAGAAACACAAGGAGTGACCCCTGCCCGCTATCCTAGTTTGTCTAGACATTTAAAAAAAAAAAAATACATGGTGGAATGTAGGTGCACACACGGAGTGCAAGCAACAAACAAACAAACAAACACCAGAATAGCATGCTAACACTGAACCAAGAGTCTGAAACAATGTGGTGCATTTTAAACTGGTAGCTCCACCTCTTTTGGTTCTTTTTTGGGTTCTTGTCTTCTCAATGGTCAAGTGTGTCACCCAGTTAATGGTGATTGCCACAGAGTCCCACCTACATGAGGACAGTTAGAGACACATGAGCAGAAACAAAACCTAATAATTGGGAAATAAGGGAACAGGACATACATACAATCACAATGTCACATAATAATACTTATCTATGGTATTTGGTGGGGTTGTGGCCCCTAAAGTAGAGAAGGCCATTGATATATATATAGACACAGAAAGATAATAGAGTTTGTTGGGCTGTGATAATGATCAGCACTGTCATGTGATACTGCAGGGTGGAGCTTCAAGAAGCTTTATGAAGATCCAGAGAGCAAAAGGAATACAAAACCTCCTAAAAGCTAAACAAAATAACACAAAAAAGAGAAAGAAAAGATAACGAATCCATAAAGTGATATAATACACAAAATAAAAAAAATTAAAAAAGAATAAAATGGAGTGTGTAGCTAACACAGGCTCCCGTGTTCCATACACAACAAAAGACAAGACATTAGGGAATTTAATTTCTTTACTGAAGCAGAGTGATGTCTAGATCAATAACAAAAAGAACTGTACATGTTACATGCATACTTTTATAAGGTTTTATGAAGTAATTTAAGTTGATTTTAAATAGTCAGAATGTAATAAATTAATATTAGCTATACAAAATTTAGCAATTACCATTTATCCATTTATCCAGTGGTATCCTGGCTAATCTGTCCTACTGAATAAATTTAGAAATTAACTTTGTTCTACATTAAAATCATCTATTGAAAGTAATTGAATGAAAATATTCAGAAAACAGCGCCAGTTTCTGTTGTTCCACAAGGAGGCAGAATAAAACAATAAACCCAGCCACTAATAAACATGTGCTGCTGTCACTCTGTAACCATGTCTCTATCAGGAAATGTTCAACAAACTCAACATTGTAGATTTTGTACCTATGATGTGGATTTTTATTTTTTACCTAATGAAATCATTTTCACATTAAAGATAAAGCTTTCAGATAAAAGCTGATAAATGAACACATTTAAGTGTAATGTTGTTAGTCACATAAATACACAAAAAGTAATTAATTGGTTAATTGATTTATTGATTGTCTAAACCACTTGATATTTGACTAAGAGTCCAATAAAGAGTTAGAGACCCCTGGTATAATATGTAAAACCTTAATTATTAGATGAATGATAAATGTCTTGTTCCACATGTGAGACTGAATGTAATGTCAGGATGCAGAAAGTCAAGAATCTGTCAGTAAAACTGGTGACACTGTCATATGATGCTGAGGGGTGGAGCTTCATGAACCTCTGAAATGTTAATATAATAAAGTACAGAAAGACCTCAGAATACTGTCATTTTGCTAACACCATTCATCATGATCACTGTTATATTCATGTGTCTGTGGCTTTCATTAGGTAAGTTATCATTGACCTTCTCAGAAAGGAAGTGTTACATTAATGATTAATTAGCCTTTATGATGTTAAGAAAAAGTATAATATGAGTTATATAACTGAAAAAAAAAAATATTATGATCTCTTCTCTATGACAGGTGACTCCATGGAAGATCCAATAAAGCCACGTTTCCCTCATAAAGTTGTAGATGAAGGTGATGATGTAACTCTGTCCTGCAGCTACAAAGACTTCAGTGGTGCAGTAAATAACCTGCAATGGTACAAACAACATCCAAAATCTAAACCTGAGTTCCTTTTTTACATTTTCCCAAGTGGAGATAAAACTGACCCTATGCCACCACGTCTGTCTGCTGAAGTTGATGATAAAACTAAACAAGTGGATCTGATCATCTCCTCTGCTGCTGTATCAGACTCTGCTCTATACTACTGTGCTCTGCAGCCCACAGTGACAGGAAATCCAGCTGAACTGTACAAAAACACTGACACAGTTTTGTTATATTGAAGGTAGATAAACTGCTTAAACTCAATAATCTACATTCCATCAAATCAGGAACTCTGCTAGTTTTTGACTCTCACAATTTTCAAGTGAAATAAACTCACACAGCAGAATAAACTCATGAACAGGATATTATTATACATCAAATGTACATTAAATAATTGCTTAAATTAGTAATTAGTAAATATTTTACAGTAATTCATTACACATTTTTCAAAAATATACAAAAATGTATTTTGAAAAAAGCTTCAGTTTTACCAACTTAAATAAAAGAAAATTAAGTAAACCTAACTCTAGGAAACAATTCATTTTAACTATTTAAGTAACTATTTGCTATTATTTATACTGTGTTATAGTTTTTTTTACTCAAACAGGGGAAATAAAAAAGAACCTTATTAATTAAAATGTGTTTGTTTCCCCAAATTAATGTTTTTTTTGCTATGTTTATGTATTGTGTTGTAATTGTTGTCATAATTAAAAATAATTAAAAAAATAAATGTATGTACAACAGTCTGCCATAAAATCAGCAAACTTCCATGTATTTATTTTATTTTGCTCTTTTGGTCGTCATCATGAGGAGACTCTTGCAGAAGACTGAACAGGAGTTGTTTGTTCTCTGATATAACTGAGGATAGCTAGCTAGCAAGCTAACATTAGCTATGTCTGTTTATAACAGTAGCTTGCAGAGTCAAATGCTGCACTCATACAGTAGTTCAGAATTATCAGCTAACAAAAACACAAAACCTCTTGTTACCTATACAGCCTGAATACAAGTATAGCTTTTCTATTCCAATTTCTAGCTGAAATAAAATCTTGGAAATGTACTTAGTTTTAAAAGTTAGTATCAAAGGTTATAGTATTGTCAGATATTGTGTCATTTGGTGTTAGATTCTAGAGACACAGCCCTGACCTCTAACTCCAAAAGATATGTTTAAGAGGTGAAGTCAGATGCAGTGGTTTGATCAGCAACAGTGGAATAGTTCTGTGTTGTATTAGTGACTCAGTTCACTGTCACTGATACTGTGAAGTGATGATCTGTGTAAAATTATGCTCCAACAGCATCACTTCCTGGGTGTGTCCTTCTAGAGACGTGTAAAGTTCAGCACATACAGCACTATTATACAGAATCCTCACAGAGCTGTGTTCAGAAATGGATCAACTATACAACTTACTGTACATAGTGAGATACATACCACTGATTCTCACTCTAGTTACAGGTAATTCATTTTCATTAGTTAATTCACTGTATTAACTAATAATTTGGATTTTAGAGTATAGAGTAATTTCCTAATTTGTCTGGTCAATATTTGGTTTTAAAAAATGCTTTACAGTTTTATTTCTTAATGTTCTTATCAACAGGCATTTTTGCAGATAAAATTGAGCCAACAAATGAAGATTCCATCGTTGGGAAGGAAACAGAAAGTGTTACTCTGAAATGTTCATATGAGTCAAGCAGTGAAAATATTCGGCTTTACTGGTACAAACAATATCCTAAAAGCGCACCACAGTTTTTACTGTATAAAGGCGCAAGGTCAGTTTCAGGACAGCGTAAACCCACTGATACTCGATTAGAGACAAAAACAAGCAGAGACTCTACTGAACTTACTATCAGAGGACTAAAGCTCTCAGATTCTGCACTCTATCATTGTGCTCTAAGAGTAGAAGCACAGTGATACAGAGTCACTGAAAGGCTTTACAAAAACGTATAAACCAGTATAAATGAAGATTCTTAAACCACATCAAAGATCCTTCCTTTACCAACCTGTTATCAGATAACCACAGACACAAACAATGTTTGTGGTAATTCTGTGGTATAAATGAATAAATAAAAAAGTAGTAACTAAGCAAATAAACAAACAAACAAACATATTAATAAAAATAAAATGTGTTTAAAAAAGACAAACTACATATTAATCAAAGTAAAGTAAAGAATCTACATTTTTATAATCAAAAAGCATTTTACAGATACTAACAGATTCATTGTGTTTGGTGTTGTAGGTGCATATGACAATTTAGCTTATTAACCTTTCTTACCAGTTTTGTCCATGATTCACTGTAATTAATGATAATTTATACATTTATAAGTAAATAAATAAATAAATAAATAAACATTTACATGAATGTATTGATTCAATTGTGTGTCTCTTATGCATGTTTGTACAGATGCATGTTACTTTGTTGGATGTGAGCTAGAGCAAGTAGAGAGTATATAGAGAGTAGAAGGTTCAGTAAAAAGTTTAACTGCATGCACATTTGATTAATAAAGGTCAATGTTTCTTTTACTGTATATATACTAATACATGACTGTGAGATTAAGTATGTCTCTGACGTTTGAGCAATCCAACCTACTAACTGAGACACAGTTACCATCTCTATCATGCTGCTCTTTAATCATTTACTGTTAATGCTTCTTCTAGGTATGTTCACCTTAATATTAGTTCTTAAGACCAAGTTGGGACATGAAGTGTGAGAAATAGCACAGGGTTATATATATAGGAGGTAGAACAGAACATGTATGTGATGCCCCAGAGTTAACAGGAATGAGTCTCACAACACAGACCAAAAGACCAAAAATAACAAAACAGAAACAAACTGAGATTAGCTATCTAACCTAAACAAAAAGAAAAAAGAAAGAAATGAACATCTCCAACAAAAATGGCAGTCATAGCCCTCATGCCAGTGAATACATATAATGTCTCAATATTTACATGTACAAAGAAAGATTATATACACAAGGCAGCAACGATTAACAAGAAGCAGATCAAACTTGTAGTCAAGGCAGGCAAAGGTCAAAATCAGAACAGTAAAACACAACACTGAATCTCAACACACACGCAAGCACAACACACCAAGTGAGCATTAAAGTTGGGGTTACTGGCTTCCATCCCAGCCTTGGCAGAAGTGTTAACTGCTGGAGCTGAAGCAGTAAGGAGGGCTAGAGTACAGAGGGGACCAACCTGAAGGACTAAACACATATAAGACAGAATATACAACACAACCTCACAGGATGTAACACTTCATATTAGTTCCAAGATGTTTTCATATTTCATTTACTTCATTTCTCTTTTTAGCACAGGGAGCACATCAATTCAAATGACTGAGCATCTTATATGCATTTTGATGAGAGGCTTCATGTGGATTAGACCTGACCTATTGACCTATTTAGAAAATGGGACATTTAGTCTACAGAACATAATTCCCAGGCTGTGACACAGATATGTTAATATGATGAATTACAATTTGCATTAATATGTGTATCATAACATAACTAAAATCCACAAAGGATTCATTCATTAATCTTCAGTAAACACCTGACCAGGATCAAGGTGATGGTGATAGGGTCACTGTCACTATATTTAGTAAAAATCAGCCTTAAAAGATGTAAACAACATTCAATAAATTCTATTATGAAAATTCATTGCTTTTTTTTGATCAATATGATACCAGAACTGACATGTGACAGAGCTGACATGACTATGAGTAAGTAAAAGTGGGTGGAGCTAGATGTGGTAAGATACAGTTTAGAAAGTTTCACAGAGATCCTGCCATTTATACCTACTGCAAGAGAGACACAACAGTCATGTTACTCTTCTTTATTTTCATAGTTGTTAAAAACATTGGTAAGTCATTTATATTATAAATGTTATTATAATATTATAAAATTAACACCCTTGAGTAATGAATAAAGTTTATGTTGTTGCAATGTTTTACAGCAGGTGCTGTTGACAGCAGCATTACACCAGAACAAACCATCATATCTTCAAGTGAAGGCAGCAACATCACACTGACCTGCACATATGATGACTCAGCTTACTCTCTCCACTGGTATCGACAAAAACCTCAATCAGGACCAGAGTTTCTGCTGCTGATTCAGAAATCTACAGATTATGTCACTAAAGCTGAACATCTTGACCCACGACTATCCATCAAACTTCACAAAACGAACAAGAAAGTAGATCTGGAGATCTTTCCTGCTGCAGTATCAGACTCTGCACTGTACTACTGCACCATGGAGCCCACAGTGACACAAAACTCAAACAGACTGTACAAAAAGTCAGGCTGCATGTTTTTCTCAGCAGGGGGAGATGTTTACCTGTTTCATTTAAATACAGTATTTCTTAATTCTCAGACCTTGATGTTGATTTGCTTTGAAATCCAATAATGATCCTCTTACATATGTTGTTATTATTTATTGGTTGAATAATCAGAAAACAAATCCTTTAAAAGTAAATGTTAATCTTTAATCAGCTCTTGACTGATCACAAATAACATGCAACACATATATACAACATATATATATATTGGTGTTGCATGTTATTTGTCATCAGTCAAGAGCTGACAGCACAAGTTAGCAAGTTCACTAAAACACAAGGCCTTGTTGAACAGAAAAGACTTCTCTGCTCAGTCTCCACAGCACTAAGTGCAGGTCTCATAGCCAGTGGTGGCAGCTTTTAGCCCACTGACTTTAGCTAGCTTAGTAAATGACAGTGTAAAATTTAAATGCCAGAAAAACCCCAAAATGCTATACTATTTCAGGAATAATGACATTAAATATTAATTCTGATGAACAGTTATTTCTGTGTTTATTGTGCTTGAGAATTGATGTATTTAACATATGTTTCTTTGGTCTTGAGTCTTGAATAATAAGAATGTCCAGTAGTCTGATGACCCAGTGTGCTTTTGACATTGATATTAATAGACTTCAGCACATAATTACTGTGGGTTTTGGGAATATGTCTGTTACCCTGTGAGACTCTGCATCTGCAGAACCTGTAAAAGAAAGCAAGTCTGTTTAGGAAACTTCTAAGTGAGAATTTTGTTTTGTTTTCCAACACAGAAATGGTCCTTTTAGGCATTTTTGTTAGCTTGTATCTCTCAAGGCATATATTACCACTGCTATTTGTAACCTGTCATATGTGACAGTAAATGTTATGTATTAAGTTATTTCAGGAGTTGTTTGTTCTCTGACATAACTGTGAGAATAACTAGCTAGTAAGCTAACACTTGCTATGTCTGTTATAACAGTAGCTTGGAGAATCAAATGCTGCACTCATACAGTAGTTCAGAAATATCAGCTAACAAAACACAAAACCTCTTGTTACCTATACAGCCTGAATACAAGTATAGCTTTTCTATTCCAATTTCTACTCGAAATAAAGTAGAAAAAACCTGGAAATGTGCTTAGTTTTAAAAGGTAGTATCAAAGTATAAAGTATTGTGAGTTATTGTGTCTTTTGCTATTAGAGTCCTGAGACACAGCCCTGACCTCTAACTCCAAAAGATGTGTTTAAGAGGTGAAGTCAGATGCAGTGGGTTGATCAGCAACAGTGGAATAGTTCTGTGTTGTATTAGTGACTCAGTTCACTGTCACTGATACTGTGAAGTGATGATCTGTGTAAAATTATGCTCCAACAGCATCACTTCCTGGAATTTCCTGGAAAGTGGAATTTTTATCTAGTTTGTTTAACAGGGTTTTAGAGAGTGAGAAGATGCCTGAGGAATGGAGAAGAGGTGTAGAGAAGATCTTTAAGAATAAGAGTGATGTGCAGAGTTGCAGCAACTATAGGGGGATAAAGTTGATGAGCCATACAATGAATCTATGGGAAAGAGTAGTGGAAGCTAGGTTAAGGAAGGTAGTGGAAATATGTGAGCAGCAGTATGGCTTCATGCCCAGAAAGAGCACAACAGATGCAATTTTTGCTCTGAGAATGTTGATGGAGAAGTATAGGGATGGTCAGAGAGTTGCACTGTGTGTTTGTAGATTGGAGAAAGCATATGACAGGGTGCCAAGAGAAGAGCTGTACATCAGAGGGACAGCTCATGTTGGACGTTTGGGGGACAAAGCTAGGGAGGCCAGATTAAGATGGTTTGGACATGTTCAGAGGAGGAAGAGTGAGTATATTGGTAGGAGAATGTTGGACATGGAGCTGCAAGGAAGGAGGAAAAGAGGAAGGCCAAAGAGGAGGTATATGGATGTAATGAATGAGGATATGAAGCTAGTAGGTGCAAGTGTTGAAGATGCAGAAGATAGGGATAGGTGGAGAGAGATGATTAGCTGTGGAGACCCCTGAAGGAAAAGCCGAAAGAAGAAGAAGAGGTTTCAAATATTATCTTGTGATTAATAATCAAGTATTTAAGAAAATCTAAAGTAATTTTGTGTGTTTACTTCCCTGTTAGGACAGGATGTACAACAAGACTTTCTTAATGGCCAATTCAGTGGAGTTGTTAAGTTTTACAGCTACTATCAACATCTGTTAAAAAACATGGAAATGACAAATTCCGCAGTATTTGAAAGAGATATACACTATATTGCCAAAAGTATGTCACCTGCCTTGACTCGCATATGAACTTAAGTGACATCAATTCCTAATCCATAGGGTTCAATATGGCGTCGGTCCACCCTTTGCAGCTATAACAGTTTCAACTCTTCTGGGAAGGCTGTCCACAAGGTTTGGGAGTGTGTTTATGGGAATTTTTGACCATTCTTCCAGAAGCACATTTGTGAGGTCACACACTGATGTTGGGCGAGAAGGCCTGGCTCTCAGTCTCCACTCTAATTCATCCCAAAGGTGTTCTATCAGGTTGAGGTCAGGACTCTGTTTAGGCCAGTCAAGTTCATCCACACCAGACTCTGTCATCCATGTCTTTATGGACCTTGCTTTGTGCACTGGTGCACAGTCATGTTGGAAGAGGAAGGGGCCAGCTCCAAACTGTTCCCACAAAGTTGGGAGCATGGAATTGTCCAAAATGTCTTGGTATGCTGAAGCATTCAGAGTTCCTTTCACTGGAACTAAGGGGCCAAGACCAGCTCCTGAAAATCAACCACTCACCATAGTGCCCCTCCACCACACTTTACACTTGGCACAATGCAGACAGACAAGTACCGTTCTCCTGGCAACCGCCAAACCCAGACTTCGTCCATCAGATTGCCAGATGGAGAAGCGCGATTCGTCACTCCAGAGAACACGTCTCCACTGCTCTAGAGTCCAGTGGCGGCGTGCTTTACACCACTGCATCCGGCGCTTTGCATTGCACTTGGTGATGTATGGCTTGGATGCAGCTGCTCGGCCATGGAAACCCATTCCATGAAGCTCTCTGCGCACTGTTCTTGAGTTAATCTGAAGGCCACATGAAGTTTGGAGGTCTGTAGCGATTGACTCTGCAGAAAGTTGGCGACCTCTTCGCACTATGCACCTCAGCATCCGCTGACCCGCTCCGTCAGATTTCGTGGCCTACCACTTCGTGGCTGAGTTGCTGTCGTTCCCAAACACTTCCACGTTCTTATAATACAGCTGACAGTTGACTGTGGAATATTTAGGAGCGAGGAAATCTCACGACTGGATTTGTTGCACAGGTGGCATCCTATCACAGTTCCACGCTGGAATTCACTGAGCTCCTGAGAGCGACCCATTCTTTCACAAATGTTTGTAAAAACAGTCTGCATGCCTAGGTGCTTGATTTTATACACCTGTGGCCATGGAAGTGATTGGAACACCTGATTCTGATTATTTGGATGGCTGAGCGAATACTTTTGGCAATATAGTGTATATGGGGGCTATGAAGACATAGGTATTTGTATAAATATTTCTTCCATATTCCAAAATCAGTGTCACACAGTGCAATCCCAAAAACCACCTACTAAAGAAAGGAGAGAGAGAGAGAGAGAGAGACAGAGAGAGAGAGAGAGAGAGAGAGAGAGAGAGAGAGAGAGAGAGAGAGACAGAAAGAGAGACCCAAAAACAAGTGTTGTAACTTTTAATGTCAAAATATCACAGAAAAATTGAATAAATGGTACGAGTGAATCCATGGCTTCTTAGGACTATATTTTATTATTAATGTAAAATATTTCTACAGGAATTTATATAAACAGAATACAGAACAGCACGGTCATCAGAAATATGCATAAATACAAGTAGGTGGAGCTAGAGGTGGAGATGTACATCAAATAGTAACACTGACATTCATTTCTAAAGCTAGAGGTTTGAACTAAACACTCAGGAAAACAATGTTGTTCCTCTTCGTGGTGTTTTTCACTCTTGCTGATGTTGGTAAGTCATATACACTGCACACAAAATATTATTTTCTAATTTATAAGGCGTAATTTTCCATGTGAAATGTGTCATTTATGATTAAAATATCACAATATTGTTGTAATGTTTTTATAGCAGAGGCTGCTGACAATAACATTAAACCAGATCAAACCAATGTATTTTCAATGGAAGGCAGCAACATCTCACTGTCCTGCACATATACTGGATCAGTTGACAGTCTCCACTGGTATCGACAAAAACCTGGATCAAGACCCGAGTTTCTGCTGCTTATTTATGAAAGCACTGAAACTGTCACTGAGGCTCAACCACCTCGTCCACGATTGTCCATAAAACTTAAAAAGAGCAAGATAAAACGAATAAGAAAGTGGATCTGATCATCTCCTCTGCTGCTGTATCAGACTCTGCACTATATTACTGTGCTCTGGCGCCCACAGTGACAGGAAATCCAGCTGCACTGTACAAAAACTTTCACACAGTTTTGTTATATTGAAAGCAGCTCTTCCAATGCTTTAGAGAAAGTTACATGCCCTTTTTGGGGATTCTATCATTTTCTCTATTGGTCAGGGTCATAGTAGATACAGAGTCTGTCCCAGACATGAGGTGGGAAAACACCCTGAATGGGATGTCAGTCCTTTGCACTCCACAAACCCTTTCACACACTCATTCACACAGAAGTGCAATTTCTCTAGCAAATTTTCCTAGGGTTAGTTCAACCTCAACAGAAGATCATCTTCAAAACTAAGGATTATCTTATTATCAGCAAACCATAAGTAAAGTATCAGCAAATAATAATGTGTGTGTGCGTGTGTGTGTGTGTGTGTGTGTGTGTTTAATCCTGATAGGAAAGGAAGTATGTCATGTGGACATAAAGTATTTCTCAATGGCCAGTTCAGTTTAGTTGTTGAGATTTACAACTGTTTTCAACATCTGTTTCCTTTTAGTTTTCTATTATTATTTCTTTTTGTGCTTTACATTAAATAATGTAACCTGGTGTTGTAAATACAATTTAATTGTAAGTTCTAATATATAATTACTAATCCACAGTATGAATATATATGTATGGCTGTATGAACTGTTTACAGGTGTTTATTTTGTCCCAGTTAAGGTTTTCTCTTCAATGAACACAAGATGGCACAGTTACTTATCTTATTGTGGGTTAAGTACTAGAGACACTACCACACAACCTGCTCACATTCTCTGAGATGATGGAAGCTACTTTTCACAGTAAAACCTTTGTGACATAGAGTATACTTGTTCTTCTATCATACATACTGCTGATATAATATCCTAACCCCTGCCTGGTTACTCTTAGTGCCTAAGATAATTTCAGAGATACCATTCTGATTAAACAACACAACTGTCCACTTAACACTAAACTGTCATAAGAATAAATAATCATCTAATGTCATTTCTGTGACAAGCAAAAGCACCTGCTGTGTCAGAAACACTGAAAACTGGAAACTTATCTGTAAATCTGCCTTTACTCTTCTTTCTCTTCTTCTGATGGTATTGTGAGATTAAACCTTAATTATCAAGTAAAAAAATATTCCTTTTCTCAATTAAACCTTATTCTCTTCCACTTAGTGTTTCTAACATTAATCTGCCTGCTGGTGTTTATACAATAATTCTCTAATTTAGAGACATCACTAACATATATAATTAAAATACTGACAATGTAATTATTAGATTAGATTTTTACTAGATTAAATTGATCATTTTTACATAAATACATTAATTTCCTACTTTCAGTATGTGTTTACTTAAATGTGCTCTGGACAGGTTTCCCATATGAGGCTGAATGTAAAGCCAGGATGTTTCAGTAAGAATCAACAATCTGACAACAACATTGGTGACACTGTCATGTGATGCTGTGGGGTGGAGCAATTTTGAAGCTTTATGGTGTTAACATATTAGATTACAGAAAGATCTCCACTATTTTCACTGAGCTAAGACCAGTCATCATGTTCACTGTTATATTCATGTATCTGTGGCTTTCACTAGGTGAGTTAACATTGACTTTTGTTATTGTGGAAATATTATATATATATATATATATATATATATATATATATATATATATATATATATATATATATATATATATATATATATATATATATATATTATATTAAATATTAGTCTGTGTGGTGATGCAGTGTGAAAATGCAGAGTGTGGGTCTGACTTAAGTATTTCCTGTTGATTATTTAAAGGTTAAAAACATTATGATCTCTTCTCTATGACAGGTGACTCCATGGCAGATTCAATAGAGCCAGATTTCCCTCATAAAGCTGTAGATGAAGGTGATGATGTTACTCTGTCCTGCAAAAAAGTAGTACATCAGACTACCTGTACTGGTACAGACAATATCCAAAATCTAAACCTGAGTTCCTTCTTCAAATGTTTCAAAGCAGAACTCCAACTTCCAACACTAAACTAAGAATGTCTGCTAAATTTGATGATAAACAAGTGTATCTGAACATCTCCTCTGCTGCTGTATCAGACTCTGCTCTATACTACTGTGTTCTGAGGCCCACAGTGACAGGAAATCCAGCTGCACTGTACAAAAACTTTCACATAGTTTTGCTACATGCCCTTTGGGGAAGTCTCTCTTTCTTTCTTAAGATTCATAAAGATTTTATATTATTATAATATTTTATTATTAGTAGACAGTTCATTCATTCATTCATTCATTCCTTCATTCATCCATTCATTCTTCTTCTATTCTTCTATAACTATTCTATTTTGGCCAGAAACCAGAAGTTACATTAGACAGAAAGTTAAACAGAAAGGTACTCAGAGGGTCCAAATGGGTCCATTTCTGAACTTCGATTGAAGCAGGTGAGGCTCTGTACAAGAAATGTACATGTTCACTTGCAATGGGATGTTTGTCATGAGATAATATAAATACTACACTCTTTATTTGTACACAGTTTCATGCTTAAATGAAAAATAATGATATAAAAATCCAACAGTACAGATGATATTGATAAAAAATGATAGATTAGAGAAAGAAAAGAGGCTGGTTTGTTCCTCACCACAGTAAAATACTCCTCAACTGTTTGTAATCCTATTTAATAAACAGGTCATTAGGTCTACACACACCTAAATTTCCATTTCCCATCCTGCATTGTACCAGACTCCACTTCCCACAATGCACACTCACTTCCACATTCATTAGTTCATTTATTTTATTGTAGTATTTTCATGCTATCAGTTTGTGTTTGTTTACCATGTGCTCAGGAAAATTTATCCATGTGGTGCTGAATGTAAAGCCAGAAAGCTTCAGTAAGAATCAGCAATCTGTCAGTAACATTAGTGACACTGTCATGTGATGCTGGGGGTGGAGCTTCATGAATGTTTATAATGTTAATATATCAGACTGCAGAAATTTTATTTTCATTTATAAGCTCATCCATCATGTTCACTGTTATATTCATGTGTCTGTGGCTTTCACTCGGTGAGTTAACATTGATTTTTGTAGATTCAGAAATTGTTTTTAATTAGATTTAATTAGTCTTATTAGTTATGTAGTATATCTGCGTACTTTAACACTGCAATGTGTGTACTTTCATTCGTTTGTGTTAAAGCTTGACACAGGAAACCTGCTCTCCACATAGCAATATCTCTACAGATGGTATAACCACTACAGAACAATTCTGGGGTTTTTAGCAGTGACTATAACTGCCTTATTTATTAGTGCATCATTTGTTTTCTGCTCTTGTGCACAGTATTCACAGTAAAATAAAGTCAATTCAGTTTAAGTTGAACAATGGACACTGCTACAAACAAGGAGACCACTCGCGTGCGGTGCTGCGTGTGCCGCTGTCAAACCTTTATATCCTTTTATTTAGGAATAAATATTTTACAATGATTAAATAGCATGTCTGATGCAATGGTTTGTGAAGTAACAGTGTTTTTGTTCTTTGTTGTACTGGTTACTCAGTTCACTCTCACTGATATTGTTAAGTAATAATCTGTAAAGTTATACTACAACTGAAATGAAATGAAATGAAACAGCCTTTATTTGTCACATATACATTACAGCACAGTGAAATTCTTTCTTCGCATATCCCTGCATCACTTCCTGGGTGTGGCCTTCTAGAGGCGTGTAAAGTTCAGCACATACAGCACTATTATACAGAATCCTCACAGAGCTGTGTTCAGAAATGGATCAACTATACAACTTACTGTACATAGTGAGATACATACCACTGATTCTCACTCTAGTTACAGGTAATTTTCAATCAGTTATTAATTATTACAATGATATTTAATCAGTTAAATAATTGCATTAATTAATAAGCATGTTTGTATTAATCTAGTAATTTCTTGATTCCTTAAGTCAATATTGGAATTACAAAAATACTTCACTGACATGTTTCTTCATATTTTTGTCACACCAGGTAGCTTTGCAGATAAAATTCAGCCAACAGATGCAAACATTGTCAGGAAAGAAACAGAGACTGTTACTCTGAAATGTTCATATGAGTCAAGCAGTGAAGACATTTTGCTTTACTGGTACAAACAACATCCTAACAGCGCACCACAGTTTTTACTGTATAAAGGTGCAAGGTCATATGCAGGTGTTGATAGCACTCCTGATGATCGTCGACTAGAGTCGAAAACAAGCAGAGACTCTACTGAACTCACTATCAGAGGTCTAAAGCTCTCAGATTCTGCACTCTATCATTGTGCTCTAAGAGTTGGAACACAGTGATACAGAGTCACTGAAAGGCTTTACAAAAACATCAACATGGTATATTAAGTTTCTAAAACCACAGAAGATGAAAGAGACTCACTTTACCAACTTATCAGTTAACCACAGATACAAACAACATTTGTGAAAACATTTGCAGCTGGAGCTAATAGCCTGAAAAGAAACATGAGGGATTAACACAACTATACTTTAATTCATGAATCTACATCTACATTCATTTATTAAATGTTTATTCTGCATGTTCATTTGAACACATGTGAGTTTGATCATACAGATAAATATAATAATATAAAAAAAATTAGTGACAAGATTTGATTGCACATAAGGGTAATGCCTATAATCTTAAACATAATTATTTGATGGAGGGATGATGACTCTAGCCTTTTGAGCTTGTACTCTGTTTTCTTATTTGTACTGTGATTTAAACGTTCCAACTTAAGGTGGACTGCTGACACTAAATTTCCCATAAGTCTGAATGAGTGTGTGAATGTGTCTGTGCATTTTGTCCTGCATTAGACTGCTGTATCATCCAGGGTGTATTCCTGCATCATCCCTAGTGTTGCTGGGAGAAGCTCCAGATTCACCTGCCCAGGACAAAGCATGAATGAATGAATGAAGGTGTGTATATATAATGTATATAGACAGTTGTGGAAGTGTGACCAGGATAAAGTAGTTACTAAAAATAAACTCTGATTGAATGACCATTCATTAGGTTGCAGCTGCAGCTTATGGATCTGGGGCTTGGTTTTACTGTAGTTTTAGCATACTAAGATTTGCTAATTGTCTAGTAGATGAGAGAGTTGCTGTGTGAGGTAAAGCAGAGTTGTCATGAATATGAATAAATATGATGTTTATTTCAAAAATAAACACAAACTAACTAAACACTCAGGATAACAATGTTATTATGCCCACTTGGTTTTCTTCACTATTGCTGATATTGCTAAGTCCTTTAGTTTGCAAGTTACAAACCAAAGAACAAGTATTTTAAAAAGTTGCTTAATAATAAATTGTTGTCAATAAATTCAAATAAATTGGTGTATTTATATTAAAGGCTGTTGACAACAATTCATCCACCCAGAATACACTGTTTAATGTAATCACAATCATCTTTAAGTAACCAAACATAACTATAAAATAAATACACATCAGTTTCTGATTGCCAGTGAAATGTAGTTAGAGTGAGAATGTTCTTTTAGCTGATTGTTTATAACAGGCGTGTTCTTGAACATTAATGAGGAAAGGCTCAGGTGCACAGTTTATTCTCCTCTTGATCAATAGATGAAGAAAATTGTTGGAGGAAAAGTTTCTGTTCCTCTGCAGCTCTTTTTCTCTATAGACAATATTCTGTTTGTGAGACCTGTATGATTGTAATTAACACCAGTGCAATCATAGCTCCAGTTTTGTTCTTTGGTCACTACACTTAATTAACCCTACTGAATAAAATCAGATGGAAAAATATTTGAAGTGAACTGGAACAGCGATTTAGTCCAGGAACTCTATGGAACTCTGTATGGGAAGGCTATACAAAGAAATGCACAAAATACTAAATATATACATTATATAATATTAATTATAGTTCAGAAGTTCATTTATTAATGTCATTAATAAATAAATTACCTTCAATTACCTTAAAAACGAAAAAGAAGAGCAAAAAGATGGTTTAGTGAGTTATCTTATTGTGGGTCAGGTGCTAGGACTCTGCTCACACTTGTAGATGAAGGTGATGATGTTAATCTGATAAAATCGGTCCGTAGGATGAAGATGATAACATTGTCAGTAAGGAAACAGACACTTTCTTATGAGTCAATCAGTCATTGTGTTTGGCTTTAATTGTACAAACAATATCCTAACATTTTATTTCGGGGCCCTCTGTGCCACCAATATGACTAATTATAACTAATTATTGTCATTTTTGTATAATAACCATTGTCCATTGACAGATATCAAAAAAGACGATGTCATTTCATGTACTCTTGGGGCCCCCTGGTGTCTACGGGGCCCTAAGCAGCCGCTTAGTTCGCTTATGCCTTGGGCATAACCACTTCCTGACTCAGTATCTGACAGTCAATATTACTAATGTAATGTTGTATGATATTTAGGAATGATCATAAAATTATCAAAACTTCCGCGGATTTCTGCAGGACTTGAAGAGCTGGACACTGGGTGAGATCGCCTGTGCTGCGGGTCTGTCAGTGTGTGTGTGTGTGTGTGTGTGTGTGTGTGTGTCTAAATAGTGCCCTTTGCACTTACCCATTTGTTTTGGGTTTTCTGTTTGTTAATGTATTAGTTATCACAGTATGCATTTTGGGCTGCTATTTTATTTTATTTTATTTTTAATGGACGGGTTTTAAGCTGTAGCTTGGCTGGAAATCTTAGGTCCAATCCGGAAATCACTGGTTACTATGGTTACCGCGTCCTGCGGTCTTCACTGGTGTCCTCAACCGTTTAATAGCAAAGTAAAATAGAAATTAGGCTAGAGTATTTCACACCTCACAAGGAATAGTCAATTTTATTACAGTCTGCCTTGAAAATGCATGTGTAAGGATGTCTGCCACCAAATCGATTTCTTCTCCTCTGTCAGTCATTGTGAGTTAAAATAATTTTATTTAGTTTGTGTGGTTCTCTGCCTCTGACTACTCCAGTTGTCCAATCAAGGGACGGAAATTGCTGGCGTAATCGTATGCCTGCTAGATGGCGCCAATGGCGTAACTTCGAAATCTGATTGGTTAATGTAACAATTTTAATTGCCACTTATAATAAGCTACAGGCGCCTGCACTATTCATTCTGAAGGCCTTAAGACAGATTTCTTTCACTCTGGCAACACATGATGTCAGCCACTGGCTGAAATATGATTAGATAAATATTCTTATCATTACTGGAAGCAGCGCAACCAAGAGCAAAGCTAGGAAATGTAGAGAATAGACTATTGGGAATAATTTAATACACACGCATGGAAAAATATATTAAAATGCAAATCAGTGATTCAGATCACTGCTGTTTAAACCAGCAGAGAAGGCCTTGCTGGCGCTGATGGCCGCCCATTGGTTTAGATACTTTAGAAACTTTTTACTCCTGTGTTCAACATCTGTTTCCATATTATTAATTTTTTCTGCTTTGTATTAAGTAATGTAAAGAAAATATAAAAATGGATGACACCCCAAACTGTAAATACAATTTAAATATAAGGTCTAATAAAAATTAAAAATCCAATATATGTGTGGCTGTATGACCTTTTTGCAGGGCTTTATTTATTAGTGTGTTAAGGTTTTTCTCTTCAGTGAACACTAGATGGCGCAGTCACTTATCTTATTGTGGGTCTAGAACTAGGGCACCACACAACCTGCTCACATTCTCTGAGATGATGGAAGCTACTTTTCACAGTAAAACCTTTGTGACATAGAGTATACTTGTTCTTCTATCATACATACTGCTGATATAATATCCTAACCCCTGCCCTGGTTACTCTTAGTGCCTAAGATAATTTCAGAGATATCATTCTGATTAAACAACACAACTGTCCACTTAACACTAAACTGTCATAAGAATAAATAATCATCTAATGTCATTTCTTTGACAAGCAAAAACACCTTCTGTGTCAGAAACACTGAAAACTGGAAACTTATCTGTAAATCTGCCTTTTCTCTTCTTTCTCTTCTTCTGATGCTGTCATGAGTACAGGAAAGTTTTATTTTCAGATTTACAACAAAACTTTATTTCCTGCTTTCAGTATGTGTTTACTTAAATGTCCTCTGGACAGGTTTCCCATATGAGGCTGAATGTAAAGCCAGGATGTTTCAGTAAGAATCAACAATCTGACAACAACATTGGTGACACTGTCATGTGATGCTGTGGGGTGGAGCAATTTTGAAGCTTTATGGTGTTAACATATTAGATTACAGAAAGATCTCCACTATTTTCACTGAGCTAAGACCAGTCATCATGTTCACTGTTATATTCATGTATCTGTGGCTTTCACTAGGTGAGTTAACATTGACTTTTTGTTATTGCAGAAATATTAACTATATTATATTAAATATTAGTCTGTGTGGTGATGCAGTGTGAAAATGCAGAGTGTGACTTAAGTATTTCCTGTTCTCTTCTCTATGACAGGTGACTCCATGGCAGATTCAATAAAGCCACTTTTCCCTCATAAACCTGTAGATGAAGGTCATGATGTTACTCTGTCCTGCACATACAAATTCAGTACTGTTACAGGAAACAACCACCTGCAGTGGTACAGGCAATATCCGAGAAATCTAATCCTGAGTTCCTTCTTTATATTATTCAAAGTGGAACTTATAATTCTGATCCTCCCCAGGAATGTCTGTTAAAGTTGATGATAAACAAGTGGATCTGATCATCTCCTCTGCTGCTGTATCAGACTCTGCTCTATACTACTGTGCTCTGAGGCCCACAGTGACAGGAAATCCAGCTGCACTGTACAAAAACCTTCACACAGTTTTATTATACTGAAAGTAGTTCTGCTGATGATTTTGAGTAATTTACCTGCTATTTCTGAGGAATTCTGTTTCTCTTGCAATTTATACAAAATACATAAATATATCGTAGTTTGACAAATGTTGGATTATTAGAAAACAGCTAATTGTTTTTTTTTTTTTAGCTTCATTAACCTCTATATGCTAATCCGTGATCTATAGCCTTTCTTGGGAAAACTGGGAATGAGGGAGGTATGTGAGAAAATCAGAAAAGACAGAGGAAGCCCATGGGGATACAGTCAGCCATTGTACAGACAGTAACCTGAGCTCAATCTCGAACTGGGGACCATGGAACTGTGAGGCAGCAATACTACCTGATGTCTTGTTCTGACAGCTCAACAGTCCCTGAAAAGTAGAAATTAGGTGAATATCTGTCATTCATTAATGGCATGATATATTTACTACACATGTTTTACAATATAAACTTTAAGAGAGGTTTTATCTTGTTTTGGTATTCAGTGATCTTAGGCATTTCTTTAGATACAGAGACTATGATCACTGCTGACTCACAACACAAAATACAACTTGAATAACATCTTGTTGATTTCAGAAAGACCCACAGTGATGACAGTTCTGTTTTGCATCACATAGGATCTCATCTGGGCCAGAAAATCCCAGAAGTGTCTCGATTTCCTGTAAATACAGGGAAATATTGAGAGCATCTTGTGCATTTATACCGCTGTTTAATATGAAAAGTGCATGCTGTCTCAGAGTACAAAACACTACAGCAGATAGTGAAAACCACTGAAAACATCATCAGGGTTTCTCTTACTTCAATCAAGGATCCTTACCAGAAAGTGTACATTTATAAAGCCACCAGTTTTGAGAACATCACCTCCACTCTTCTACCAGACTCTCCTCCCCTGCCATAAGAACATCTAGACAGAACATCTGGAAAACTCTGTAACAGCTTCTTTCTCACGACAGAACTAATATAAATATATCTAATGAGCTTGATACATCCTCTGTGTGTATAGTATATACACTGTTACTCTGAAATGTTCATATAAGTGAAGCAGAGATAACATTCTGCTTTACTGGTACAAACAATATCCCATAATTATATAGCCTGTAATTTTTTCCATTCATACATTTATTTATTCTTCCATGTGTTTATTATACCTGTGTGTATAAATGTATGTTACTTTACCAAATGTGAACTAAGATCCAGAACAAAATGTGAGCACTCCAGACCATAATTCCATTGTATAGTTACAAGTTAAAATGGATGAATAAGGAAAGTGTTAGTCAAATTTGCTTTCCTTTTATTGATCATAATGAAATTCATCAAGATTGAGTGAAAATGAAATGAAAATGGAAATTGTGTATTAACATTTGTATTTTCAGTTAAATGGATGTACAATGTCTGCCAAATTTTAAATGGATCAGCAAAAATCCATTCACAGTTGGTTAATTAAAGTTAATTGCAACAATATATTTTGTAGATTAGAAAAGGTTTAAGTTCATAGAAATAGGAAATACAGGAACTAAATATATGAATCTTTTACTCATTATATTCTTTTAGAACATGTGTGTGTATTTTACATAATGTGGCAAATCCTGCACTCTGATTGGTTAAAACAGAGGAAGCTACAGTTGAGGCTTTGTACACAAGAAATGCTGAGATGCCACACAGAGGACAGAGTGGAAGGAACCTTGACATTATCAAAAACATAAAAAGGAAACTTCCAGAAGAACAGAGGAAATTAAAACATGATGGTTTTCTGTGTTTCTGTTTTTACCATGTTCATAGGTAAGCTTATATTTTATTTATCCCCATATATCATGTTTAAATGTTTTATAACTAATAAAGAAATGTTTCCATGTGTGAGTGTTTTAGATTGTAAGCATGTACTGTATGTATACTGTATAATATAAAATGATAATATTCTGAAATAAATGTCCTCTTCAGGTGAGAGCACACAGGACAGCATTACTCCAACATCTTCTGCTGTCTATGGTAAAGAGGAGCAAGCAGTTACACTCTCCTGTGATTATAAATACACTGTTTCTATGAACAATCTACAGTGGTATGGACAATATTCCAATGCAGCACCAGAATTCCTCGTTCTGTTGCTGGAATCGGGAGGGAATGAGACAGGTGATATTCCTCATCCTCAATTGTCTGCTAAAGTTCATAAGAGTCTGAGCGTGTGGATTTGGAGATCTCGCCTGCTTCAGTATCAGACTCTGCACTGTACTACTGCGCCTTGCAGCCCACAGTGACAGGAAAGTCAACTTCACTGTCCAAAAATCTACAGAGACCTCAAACATGAAAGTGTTAAAGAATCACAATAAGAAGAAAAGACTGGAAGCTATGCATAACATCAGCATTCTGATTATTGATCCAATAGAAATGTATGTATATAACCATATATGAATACTTTATTTGAAGTGAATAGACAAAACATTCTAAGTGAATCCAAATACAGATAGAAAAGTTAGGTGTGTGTTTGGAGAAGCCACATGTTCACTCCCTCTGCAGTATTAAGTGCAGTTCTCATAAACAATAGTGGCAGGTGTGATGGTTTATTTACTTAATGACAGTGTAAAGATCACATGCCGGAAAATTTAGATATTGTAAACTTTTTGACAAGCAGCTGATTTGACTTTTTTAATTTATTTGTTTGTTTGTTTGCTTGTTTGTTTGTTTGTTTTACTGAGCATGAGATTTAATGTGTTCATCATGTGTGTCTTTGCAGGGTCTTTAATATATTTTTGAGAATTACAGGATACCTGAAAGTATGTATAACTAAGAATAAGAATTGTGGAAAATAAAAACACAGTTTCCATCACACAATCAGGAAATAAATAAGCTCTACTGAAATAGTGCTCCATAATCCATTCTTGAGGTAGATGAGCTACAACAGCTAAAGACCACATCGGGTTTCATTCCTGTTCACCAAGAACAGAAATCTAAGACTACAGTAACAACCCTGTAAATGACATAAATCATACTAAAACATTTTTAAAATCCATAGCAACCACATGGGACTCCATTACAGCTTCCTAGTGTCACCCTATCGAACAGATGAGACCTTGTAACAGTTACCAAACCATACCCCACCAGCCACCTGAGTTTCATTAGCAACCAGCTAATTCAATTTTATTACCAACTGGAATCATTTTTAAACTTACTGCAAATGTCACAGAAACTACTTGAAGCCTCATAATATTCACCAAGCTATACTGGAGCAACAGTACAGTTTCCAGCAAAGAAGCTACAATCCTGTAAACTTGACCTATACTGAAACCTCCACCTGACACTAAAGTAAGCTTGTTCTACAAGAATTGATTTTGATCTTCATGTCCACGAGATTAATGATATATTTGGCCCAATGGCAAGAGCTCCTTGCTTGGTTCACACTTAGCGTCTGCATTCCAAAGGTTCGAATCCCACAGGAGCCCTCGCTTTATTGTTAACTTGACTTTGTGTAACCGAGTTCCTTTTACTCGGACCCCAGTCCATATGAACTGGAAGGTCACAGAGAGTTACAGAGTACAGTGAACCTCCATTGGCACACAGCAAGCTGAACAGGGACGACCTGGCTCGTTGGTCTAGGGGTATGATTCTCGCTTTGGAGTGCGAGAGGTCCCGGGTTCAAATCCCGGACGAGCCCGGTTTTACATGGAAGAGAGTGGGTGGGATAAAACTAATGGAAACTTGCACTGCCGGCTTGGTTCTCGCTTGGAAGCTTGTTTCTCCAGAGGTCCAAGGAGGTTCAAATCCCACTGTAATTACCTCTGAAAATTAAAGCTCCAACCTGGAGCCTATCTCTGGAATACAGGGAGCGGGATGGAGAATGTCACACTTTGTGGAGACATGAACCTCTGAAATATTAATATAATAGAGTACAGAAAGACCTCAGAATATTGTCATTGTACTAACACCATTCATCATGTTCACTGTTATATTCATGTGTCTGTGGCTTTCATTAGGTAAGTTAACATTGATCTTTTCAGAAAGGAGATAATAAATTAATGATTAATTAGCCTGTGTGATGTTAAGAAAAATAGAATATGAGTTATATAGCTCAAAACTAAAAAATTATTATGTTCTCTTCTCTATAACAGGTGACTCCATGGCAGATTTATTAGAACCACTTTTCACTCATAAAGTTGTAGATGAAGGTGATGATGTTACTCTGTCCTGCAGCAACAAAGACAGTGGTTCAGTAAACAGCCTACAATGGTACAAACAACATCCAAAATCTAAACCTGAGTTCCTTTTTTCATCACTCCATGTGGAGGTAAATCCCTATGCCACCACGTCTGTCTGCTAAAGTTGATGATAAAACTAAACAAGTGGATCTGATCATCTCCTCTGCTGCTTTTAATGTTTGATAATATACAATTAGAAGGTAATTTATTCATAATCACACTCTCTGGTATCACCCAGATGAGGATGGGTTCACATTTGAGTCTTCCTCATATCGTCTCACAGAGTTTTTTCTTGCCGCTGTTGCCTCAGAGTTGCTCATTAGGGGTAAAGTTAATTTTCAACTTTGTAATTTCTATTCTGAATTTCTGTATTTCTGTAAAGCTGCTTTGAGACAATGTCCATTGTTAAAAGTGCTGTACAAATAAAAATGAAGTGAACTGAATTGAATTGAACTGAATTTAATTACCTTTTGGTTATAGACACAGCAAATTTACTTATGAGAGATTTTGTTTAAATCTGGATCCAGTTTCCTATGATTTTCCACAGCAAATTATCATAATTATTTATAAATGTACAAATAATTTAAAAACCACACAAACAGATAAAGGCTTATAGTATTGTATAGATGATGAATCTTGAAATACAACACCAGCCATAATGACTCTAGATTTCTGTCACTGACACTGTGAAGTGATCTGTACAAAATAACACTAAAACTGCATCACTTCCTGGGTGTGGCCTTCTAGAGTCGTGTAAAGTTCAGCACATACAGCACTATTATACAGAATCCTCACAGAGCTGTGTTCAGAAATGGATCAACTATACAACTTACTGTACATAGTGAGATACATACCACTGATTCTCACTCTAGTTACAGGTAATTCATTTTCATCAGTTTATCAATAGTTTTAACTATCACAATCATATTTAATCAGTTAATTAATTACATTAATTAATAACCATGTTTTTGGCGATGCTACCCATGCACTTGGAGGGTTGTGGGGCTGTGGTCAAGGGAGGCCTGCCAGGTCGGGAAAGAGAGGCACTCTGGCAGGCGGTCGCAATGGTTGTATCACGCATGCTTTCATTACCACCCGTGATTCAAGATCCGAACCCAGGAAAGGTTTGAAAGGCTTAGGCTCTTGTTGACAAGGTTTGCTGATATGAACTTGCATCCCAGTCTGTTGCAATCAATTCAATTCAATTCAATTTTATTTGTATAGCGCTTTTAACAAAGAGCATTGTCTCAAAGCAGCTTTACATGAGAAACCACATAAGAAAACAACAAACATATGAACAGACAAACAGACAAACAGTCCTAGATGTTATCCCAAGTGAGCAAGCCTGAGGTGACTGAGGTGACTGTGGCAAGGAAAAACTCCCTTAGATGGTATGAGGAAGAAACCTTGAGAGGAACCAGACTCAAAGGGAACCCATCCTCATTTGGGTGACAATTGTGTGATGTAGATACAGCATGTGTATAGTGTTATGTGAATCAATAAGGAGGTTGTTGTCCTTGGCGCTGCTTGAATATCCCAATCCTCACAAGCAGCCCCCGGCTGGAGCTGGTCCATCTCCGGATGCCACTGGAGCCGGCCCAGTCTCTGTATGCCTCGGGATGGGTAGAAGAAAGAAACAATGGACCAGCATTAGCGTAGCTGCTGTTCATAATATTAGCAGTACTAGCTGAATGTGCATTTAATCAGATGTACTGGAGTGCAAGGTTATGGGAAGTGTTAGATGTATGCCTGGCTAAAGAGATAAGTCTTTAGTCTACATTTAAACTGGAAGACTGTGTCTGAGCCCCGAACACAGTCGGAAGACTATTCCAGAGTTTTGGAGCTAAATCTGGCAGCGCTCTACCCTTTTGTGGACTTTGATATTCTGGGAACTACTAGAAGTCCAGAATTTTGTGATCTTAAAGGCGTGGTGGATTGTAATGTGTTAGAAGACTGGATAGATAGGTGGGAGCTAAACCATTTAGAGCCTTGTATGTGAGTAGAGCTAGTTTATAGTCAATTCTAAACTTAACAGGTAGCCAGTGCACGGATGATAATATTGGGGTTATATGATCATATTTTCTTGATCTGGTAAGAACTCTGGCGGCTGCATTCTGGACTAACTGTAGCTTGTTTATTGAAGATGCAGGACAACAAACAGGCTTCAAAATAAACAAAAAAACCTAAATGTCCCAAAGTAGATGCACTATTTATAATCCACACAACAAAGTATTTTCTAATTCAATTATTGATTAATGTTATGAAATGGAATAAATATTTCTCCTTATTAAAAATCTTTCATTCTGTTATTGTTTGTTTACTGCATGTTCAGGACAGGTTCCAAATGAATGTAAAGCCAGGATGTTTCAATAAGAATCAACACTAACATCACTGACACTGTCATGTGATGCTTTGGGAGTGGAGCTTCATGAACCTTTATGATGTTAATATATCAGAGTAAAGAAAGAATATTTTCAATCAGCTGAGACCAGTCATCATGTTCACTGTTATATTCATGTATCTGTGGCTTTCACTGGGTGAGTAAACATTTTTATTATTGCAAAATACAATATTCTTAGATATGAATGAACACATGTTTTTAAAAAGTAGCAAATTGTGAGTATGTCACCTTCAGGGTCCTGATTAGGACAAGTGGGCTCTTACTGGAGCAAAGCTCAAGGCTTGTTTCTGCCCGGTCTCGAAAGTCTAAGCGGAACAGCAATGTCCACCAGTTGCATTTGACAGGCTTTGGCCAGAGTTCTTTGGTGAGTGCTCTTTCCGATTTCCAATTGCGGTGTAAGTGATGGCTTGCGGCCTGCAGCAAAAGCCCCTAAGCCCTGCTTGATTTGAAGTATACACTTGTTCATTTTCTATGCACTAAAGCACATTTCAAACTAGGCATCACATTGTGGAGAAACTGCTCCAGTCGCCTTCAGGGTGCCGATTAGGGCAGTGGGCGCATACTAAAGCAAAGCTCAAAAGCCTTGGGTTGTTTCTGCCCGGTTTGAACCGGGGCCTTTCAGCGTGTTAGGCGAGCGTGATAACCACTACACTACAGAAACTACAAAAGAAACTGTTAGGGCTCTCATCTTCAAAATAAATCAATTAAACCAAAATAGAAAACAAAAAGACAATATCAAGACTTTTGTTCGCCAGCGCAAATGAGCAGAAAGCGTGAAAACAGTCACGCTACAGAAACTATGTGGGAGTGGGGCGGATCTCAGTTTCTGCTTGTTCCCAAAACACGGGTGCTACAGGCGCCAATACTCGAGTCTTATTGACGCCATAAGCACAAGCCCCTGACCACCAAAAGATGTTTCTGCCCAGTTTCGAACCGGGGACCTTTGGCGTGTGAGGCGAGCGTGATAACCACTACACTACAGAAACAGAAGCGAAGGAGCAGCGTTTCCTTTGGCGGGGAACCGCATAAAGTAAGTAAATAAATAAATAATCGATCAACGCCAAAGGCGTGGCGTTCCTTCAACCGAGTAATGATGCGCAACCACAGGCGTTGGTGGTATAGTGGCGAGCATAGCTGCCTTCCAAGCAGTTGACCGGGTTCGATTCGGCCAACGCCACGACCTTTAAACCGCATGTTGGGCGTGGCAAATGTCACGAGGGCCGCCCTTAAAAAGCGAACAGGACAGTCCTCCAGCTGAATTTAGCAGGCGTTGGCAAGAGTGTGACGAAGGCTTCTCTGCTTGTGAGAGGTCTTTCCACAAGTGATTTCCACTTTTGTTCTAAGTGGTTGCTTGCTGCCTGAGGCCAAAAAAAAACAGCCCTACTTGTTGCTCGACTCGAACAAGCAAACACTTGTTCATGCACTAAAGCCCATTTGAAGCTAGGCACCACATAGTGGAGAAACTGCTCTAGTCTTGTCCTGATTAGGACAAGTGGGCTCTTACTGGAGCAAAGCTCAAGGCTTGTTTCTGCCTGGTCTCGAAAGTCAAAGCGGAGCGGCAAAGTCCACCAGTTGCATTTGACAGGCTTTGGCCAGAGTTCTTTGGTGAGAGCTCTTTCCGATTTCCAATTGCGGTGTAAGTGATGGCTTGCGGCCTGCAGCAAAAGCCCCTAAGCGCTGCTTGATTTGAAGTAGACACTTGTTCATTTTCTAAGCACTAAAGCGCATTTCAAACTAGGCATCACATTGTGGAGAAACTGCTCCAGTCACCTTCAGGGTGCCGATTAGGGCAGTGGGCGCATACTGAAGCAAAGCTCAAAAGCCTTGGGTTGTTTCTGCCCGGTTTTGAACCGGGGGCCTTTCGCGTGTTAGGCAAGCGTGATAACCACTACACTACAGAAAATATAAAGAAGCAGCTCGGGCTCTCATCTTCAAAATAAATCAATTATTACAGCTGGCATTATTGATATTAGAGAAATCGCTGACCAGCTGCTGTTCAGAGCAGTTCTGTATCTAAGCAGGTGTTCAGTGTAATCTATAGAGTGTACAGATTTGCTGGGTTTCCTTTATAATTGCTAAAATGGTCACTCTGACATCTCTTGGTGGGGACATGTTTTTAAAATGGCAAGGTTATAGCTAGGTAGAACCTAGGGAAAGTTTAGTAGACTCAAGAATATAAAAAGCATAAATCCAGCTGCACTGTACAAAAATTTTGACAGTTCTGTTATATTGAAAGTTTTACTGAATTGAAGATACATGTTTTAAGGTTTTCTTCTTGATAAAAAAACCTGAACAGACTGTGCTGGTTCAGCACCATCAATGTTTTGGATAGCAGAGGAGCACATGGCTGCCGTGTGGAGCAGCCATGTGAAGGAGTGAAGCGGTGTGAAGGAGTGAAGCATGGCAAAGCTGTTGGAGACCGAAGAAATGAAATGAAAATGCCTTTATTTGTCACATATACATTACAGCACAGTGAAATTCTTTCTTCGCATTTCCCATCCTTGGAGGCTGGGGTCAGAGCACAGGGCACCCCTGGAGCAGAGAGGGCCTTGCTCAAGGGCCCAACAGTGGCAACTTGGCAGTGCTGGTGCTTGAACCCCTGATCTTAACCACCTGAGCCACCACTGCCCCTAAAGGATCATGTCAGAAGTGGGATTGAACCCACGCCTCCATTCGGAGACCAGAAGCCTCCTTACATCAGGGAAGGTTTGAACCTTGAGTCTGGCGCCTTAGACCGCTCGGCCATCCTGACACTTAGGCAAGACATCCCTAAGCCATTGCACTCGTCACTGCTCCACGTACCTGGACCCCTTTCAGCCCCTTTCAGCCATCAACCATGGCTGTGTAACCATGTTTTCCCTATTTTGCTCCTTTTTCTATTTTCACTGAATTTTGTACTCAAAGATTCTTTTTCCCTATGTGCACCAAATAAATACACTGTGAATTTTAACCTTCGCTGTCTCATGTATGTCTGTTAAGCCCTCACTGCCTGAGTAGCTACAACCTGTATTCTCTAATGAGTTAAAGTCATAAAGTTTCTTCCTCATGTCATCTCAAAGGTTTCCTCCATGTAACTGTTTCCTTTCGGTTACTCATGATTGATTTAAATCTACAATTGCAAAGTATTTCATTAAATTAAAGTTTCTGACTCTGTTCACGTTCATTACATTAAAGTATCTATAATTATTTAATGAACCTGTTTACCCAAATAAGTAGCTAAAAATTTAACAACCATGAAACCAGGACAACAGAGAAACTAGTTTCACCAAGAAAAGATAACATGGGACATGCCAAAGAAATGAACAAGTGGGCCAGAAATAAAACCAGATTAGTGACCAAAAACACATTTCCTCTTGAATCCGTTCATTTATCAGCATCTACATACTATATTCTGATTGTACACATGGATATATCGCCAACATACTGCATAATCTATTGAAAGACATACTGCAAAGAAATATACATTTTTAAGTGCTTATATATTTTTTCACATTTTGTACTGTTACAACCTGGACCTGAAATGAACTTAACTGGGATTACACAGTATATCATGATTATATATATAATACTGTATATAAAAAAATGTTTGTTGACTTATTTTGCCACCTATTGGGATAATAGAGATAAGATAGTGTTTTCCCCCTGAATGTTTTCATTCAATTACTTTCAGAAATGATCATGATTTATAACAGAATTAATTTTTGTGGGCCATATTAGCTAATATCAAGCTATGAACATGGAGTTCGAGCAGGGAGAGACTGTAAAATTAAATTCTAGCAGCAACATACTGTTTTCCAAACAGTACGATACAATAACATACTTGTAAAATCTTAAGCAGGTTACCATAGGAATTTAACAGTAATATACAGTATTTTCTTTTTGTGGTATAGACCAGTCAAACACATGCACTGTAAAAAGTAATTGTTGAATCTACTCAAGAAAAACTTGTAAATTTAACTGACTTTAGAAAATTTGTTGATTTAAATTGATTAGACTGTGTAGTGTGAACTAAACTTAAGAGTACTTAAGAGTATTTATTTATTTATTTATAGGTTCTGGGTCTTTTTCCCCTTTGCGCTATAAAATAACCTGGAAACCAGTAAGATTTAAGCTTATTGCCAATCAGCTGCTGCTACATCACAATCCACCATATTTGTATGAACAGAGCTTGATATATTTACTGGCCTTTGGTTAAGTTTCAGCATAGGACGAAACAATTACTATTACAATTATTATTACTATCACAATTAGAATTACTCTTCTAATTTCTTAAACACGCTTTTGTCTCATGCATGCGCAATGTGACAGAACACAGGTGTTTGGAGAAGACATTGACGAAGAAGAACTCAAAGAACAGCACGTTTTAGGGATGTAGTAGAATGACTAGGTATGCTCACAATGATCTGTTTATAAACATCAGTGTCTCTTACAACTTAAATACAATTTTATTTGCTAGTTGTGTGGAAAGAGGAAAAAGACATAAAAGGCACACTGAAGTAGTTTTATGTCAAATGCGACCAGTGCTACGTTGCAAAAATCGACTTTTACTGAACACTTGTTTTATTACATTTCTAAGCTATTTTAATCGGTTGTAAGTTCATGGTTTATCATTAATGATATGTAAAAACCTGTGCGGCCTTTATGAACATTCTTTCTAGAGCGTTTGATCCGCGTGTGGTTCACATGGAAATGAACAACATGATGCCTGAATTAAGATAGCTTAATTAACAAGCATGTACCATATTTTGTGTTTTTATTTAGTGTGTGCTTATTTTGGGGACTTAAATTCATGCAGTGGAAGTGTAGGTTTTGCTTGTTTTCGTGTGAAAAGTGGGCTCAGCTGTTGAAACACTACAGAATAAAACATGGAAGCTACACTAGAAGTACTCCAATTCCATGTCTCTACACAGATTGTCTGTGCTCATTCAAATCATTTAATGCAATAAGTGTACACTTAACAAAACATCATTCACATCAGGCACATGGTAGCCTATCCAGTCCATGTGATAACATCCCTTTGATATTTCACTGCCCACTTTGCAGTTTGAGGAGCCCTGCACAGAGTCTATTTTTTCTCATTTGCGGCAGCATCTCAAAAATCATAGAACTGTGCAGTTTCCTACAACAATTGCAATTTTGAGAGCAATATCTACTCTACATTTAATTCCCATAAATGTAGAGAGCATGGAGCATTTGATCAGAGGCAGTTAAAATACGTTCTCTTGTATGTTGCTACACACAGTGTAGATAATGTGCAACAAGAATAGCCCTTGTGCGCTGATCCTGTAGATGAACTTTTGGAGATAAATGATATAGAGATTGAAAACTTTGATGAATTGCGTCCTCAGTTGGAGCCTCACTCTTTCTCAAATTATAGCCTCACTCTCTCAAAATGCAGGTGATTTTGCATGTTTCTGATTTGGCTGCACAGGAAATAATTCAACATATAAATCAAATTTTACTTCTTTCATCTTGACAATGAAAGATGGTGAGCCTCTTTCCACAATAAGCAGAGGAGCATCATATTTTCAGAGTGAATTTCTGATTGCCATGCCAGTTGAATACAAGCTTGATTCAGAGTCAGTCTCTTATGTGCCAGTTCTGCAAATGTTGCAGAAAATGCTAAACTGGGCTGACATTCTATATAGGGTTCTTTGCAATGATCGATTAGTTAATGAATTTAAGACTTACAGAGATGGCACTCAAGATTCAAGATTCAAGAAGCTTTATTGTCATTTCAACCACATATAGCTGGCGCAGTACATAGTGAAATGAAATAACGTTTCACCAGGACCTGGTGCTACAGAAACATACAACATAAAGATCAAACACAAAAAAACACAGAGCTAGGACAGAAGTTTGTCTTAGCCACATAAAGTGCACAGTGTGCAGCTAGGTGCAAACAGATCGAAGACAAGACAGTGCAAAAATAATAAATACAAACAAAGGCAACACAAAAACACAGGACACTTAGTGCCGAAAAGAAAGAAAAAGAACATGTGTAATGGAATATAAGTGAAATAAAATAAGATAAAAAGAAATGATGTAAAAAATATTGTGCAAAATAAATTCAACAGCAGCAGTTGAGGTAGTGCAAATAAACATAAGTATAACTATAGCAGCGTATGACAGGTAGTGGTAGTGCCACAAGTAATGAACAATTTAAATTATGTGTGTGTGTGTGTGTGTGTGTGAGTGTATCCATCCAGGTGAGAGAGAGAGAGAGAGAGAGAGAGAGAGAGAGTGTGTGTGTGTGTGTATGTGTGTGAGACAGACAGAGAGTTTTGTACAGTTCAGTCTTGAGTGTGTGTGTGTGTTTATGTGTGTGTGAGAGAGAGTTGTTCTACAGTTCAGTCCTGGGTGTTGAGGAGGCTGATGGCTTGAGGAAAGAAACTGTTCAACAGTCTGGTTGTGAGGGCCGAATGCTCCGGTACCTCTTTCCAGATGGCAGGAGGGTGAAGAGTGTGTGTGAGGGTGTGTGGGGTCATCCACAATGCAGTTAGCTTTGCAGATGCAGCGTGTGGTGTAAATGTCCGTGATAGAGGGAGAGAGATTCCGATGATCTTCTCAGCTGTCCTTACTATCCGCTGAAGGGTCTTGTGATCCGAGGCGGTGCAGTTCCCAAACCAGGCAGTGATGCAGCTGCTCAGGATGCTCTCGATGGTCCCTCTGTAGAACACAGTCAGGATGAGGGGAGGGAGATGGGCTTTCCTCAGCCTCCTCAGGAAGTAGAGGCGCTGCTGGGCTTTCTTGGTGATGGAGCTGGTGTTGAGTGACCAGGTGAAGTTCTCTGCCAGATGAACACCAAGGAATTTGGTGCTCTTGGCGATCTCCACCGAGGATCCATCGATGAACAGCGAAGAATGGACACTCTGTGCTCTCCTGAAGTCAACCACCATCTCTTTAGTCTTGTCAACGTTCAGGGAGAGGTTATTGGCTCTGCACCAGGCTGTTAGATGTTGCACCTCCTCTCTGTAAGCTGACTCATTGCTCTTACTGATGAGACCCACCACAGTTGTGTCATCGGCGAACTTGACAGTGTGGTTGGATCTGTGCATTGCTGCACAGTCGTGAGTCAGCAGAGTGAACAGCAGTGGACTGAGCACACAGACCTGAGGAGCTCCAGTGCTCAGTGTGGTGGTACAGACTGAGGTCTCCCAGTCAGGAAATCCAGGATCCAGTTGCAGAGAGAGGTGTTCAGGCCCAGCAGGCTCAGCTTCTCAATCAGCCACTGAGGGATGATTGTGTTGAATGCTGAACTGAAATCTATGAACAGCATTCGAACGTAGGAGTCTTTACAGTCCAGGTGTGTGAGGGCAAGATGGAGGGTTGTGGTGATGGTGTCATCCGTGGAGCGGTTAGGGCGATGCGCCAAACTGCAAGGGGTCCAGTGAGGGTGGTAGCTGTGACTTGATGTGCCTCAGGGCGAACCTCTCGAAGCATTTCATCACAATTGGTGTGAGTGCAGCGGGATGATAGTCATTGAGGCAGGAAACCGTAGACTTCTTAGGCACAGGGGCGATGGTCGTTGTCTTGAGGCACATTGGGATGATGGAGCTGCTCAGCAGGATGTTGAATATGTCAGTGAAGACATATGCCAGCTGCTCCTCACACTCCCTCAGCACTCTGCCAGGAATGTTGTCTGGTCAGCAGACTTCCGTGGGTTAACTCTGCATAGAGTTCTCTTCACATCAGCTGTGGTGAGACAGAGCACCTGGTCGTTTGGAGAAGGGATGGTCTTCCTCGCTGTTGTGTTGTTCTGTGCCTCAAACCGTGCGTAGAAGTCGTTCAGCGCATCTGGAAGGGAGTCGTCACTGTCACAGGCAGGTGGTGATGTTCTGTAGTTGGTGATCGCCTGGATGCCCTGCCACATGTGCCGGGAGTCTCCGCTGTTCTGGAAGTGGCCATGGATTCTCTCAGTATCAAGAAAATGACTTTTCAACACTGAGACCTTCAGGATTGTCCTAGGTCTTTATTTTGATGAATTTGAGCTTGCCAATCCCCTTGGCACTTCTCAAAAGAAACATAAAATATTTGCTCTCTATTGGGTTCTAGCCAACCTTTCCTCAAAGATCTTTCATCACTTCAGTCAATTCAGCTAGCATTTTTATGCAGAGCTAGTGCAATTTAACATCATGGTTACAAAGACATCTTGCACCCACTTGTTAGGGACCTTGAAACTCTTGAAAAGCATGGTGTATATATTGAACAGTTAGGAGACTGTTTGAAAGGAAGTTTGCTTTTGTTTCATCTGATAATCTGGGTGCACATTCTTTTGCAGGACTACAGGAGAGTTTCAGTGTTGAGCACCCATGTCGGTTCTGCTTTGCAAGAGGAGTGAAATCCAGGAGAAGGAGGTCTGGTGGGAACATGGTGTGAAAGGTGGCTGTGTGTTAAGTGAAAGGTTGGAACATTTTCACACAGTTGGTGGTTTTCCACCTGACATAATGCACAACCTTATGGAGGGTGTCATCCCTATTGAAATGTCCTTGTGCATTAATGGTTTTGTATCAAGGAAATTAATATCTCTTGAATCCCTGACTCAAGCTATCAAGCAGTTACCTTACAAATTCTCAGACAAAGTTTATCAGCCTCAGATCATCCCAGGCACATTTGCCTCATAAGGTACCACTGGGGTAATGCCCATGAGAATTGGGCATTTATTAGACTTCTGCCCCTCATGGTGGCCCTTGATATCCTGTCCTCACAGCATCATCTGTGAGCATTGATGGAATCAAGTATAATCCAGATATGGTTGTATCTGTTGGTACTTTTCCAGGCCTGTCTGATTTCAGACAGTTTTTCAAAATTCTTGTCATCAACAGTGCTGTTCTGTTTGTGTGTAAAGATCTGACATGTTGGTACATTCAGCACCTGCGTTCTTTTGAACTTTGCTGTCATGTGCTATCACTGACAATCACCAAACTCTCAGAACTCTTATAAACTTCGGGAAGGACCTGTGTTACACTCAAACATTATATCATATGCTGAATGAATGATAATTCAAGCTTAAAGAGACTTGAAATTATTGAAAAATTATTTACTCTCATTCTTACTTGGAAGACAAAAAGGCTTATTTTGAAATGATTTCTGATTGCTGATGTCTGACTACTATGTAAGAAGATAACAAGCATTGCTTCTCAAACTTCAGGAGGACACAAAAGCATCATATAATTTCATTCAACTTCAAGTGTTTGAATAGTATCAATGGGTTTATTAAGAAACAAACTGAAATGTAATTCATTTTCTTTAAATGGTCATATCCTGCATGCACTCCTGAGAGAGCAGCAGTTAAATGCTATTCTATGTGAAGGGTTGATCCAGTGAAATGGATTATATATTGAAGTTGATTTCTCCAGCAAACCAATTTATTTGCCTTAAATGCTTGGACTGTATGGCAGATGTCACATTAAATTATTAATTATTTTGTGTACTTTTTAAAGTACATTTAAACAAGGATGAGTGAAACTTTTCAAATCATTATTTTCAAAGGATGGGTTTAGAATTATGCAATTGGACAACTGTTTTTCGGTTGAAGCTATTACTTTAATTTAAGAAAACCAACCCAATTCTTTAACCTTTGTAGAGAGAATAAATATGGAGACAAGGACTGTACTCTGAGTTACAGTTTGTGAAAATGACATCAGAAAAATCATACTTCCTGCGAAACCACAGACAGTTGAATCCCTGATGGAGCAACTTGAAGAAAAGCTTCAGTATGAAGATCCAGAATTCAGCAATTCCCTTGTGAATCTTACCTACATTGCTGACTTGCCAGATAAGCCCACATGGAACTGTGATGACAACAACCCTAACACAGCTGACACTGAAGTCCTGTCTGTGGCTTCTGATGATCATTCATCTCATAGTCTATGGACTGCATGGCCAGAATATTTTGAGATCCCTACTTTTCCTGTTGACGTTGAATACAGATTACATCAGGAAATCTACAATACATGCGAGATAAAACATATCTACAAGTGTCAGGAGAGCTCATCTAAGGGCGGAATAGGTGGTATGATAGCCTCAGATGGAAAATGGGTAACTACCACTCAAAACTGCATCAAGCTGGATGTTTGGAGATATCCATAAATGGTTGGAAAAAGAAGGGGACAGCAGCCTCAGAGAAACATCAAAAGTCTCAAGAGGTTTGAAATCAACTTTCTACTGAACTTCCCTGATGGTGAAGATGAAGCCAGCATGGAGTCTAAAAGGAAGGAGATGGTGGAAGACATGAAGAAACGTCATGTTAATTCTGCACTAGCCCAGAACATGACTTCTACATTTGCCTTGTGTAGAAAGGAACTGATAGAGAAGGAACCTGCAGTGAAGAATACAGTGGAAAGGTGGCCAGCCCTTTTCACACAGAGTCAGGTGAATAAATATTCTTGGTTTTATGGATCATTAAAGAAATAGTTCACCCAAAATTAAAACTGTCATTTACTCAGATAGTTTCAAACCTGTATAAATGTTTTAGTTCTGCTGAACACAAAGAACGTATTTGTAAGAATTTCAGTAACCAAACAGATCTCATCCCCATTTACTTCCATAGTATTTATTTTTCCTATTATGGTAGTAAATGGGGATGAATCTGTTTGGTTACTACATTCTCTAAACATCTTCCTTTGCGTTCGGCTGGACAAAGACATTTATACAGGTTTAGAAAAAACTCAGAGGGCAAGTGAATGATGACAGAATTTTATCCAAACTTAAGAAGATTTTGCACCAGATTAATTTTCATGTAAGCTCTTCACACACATCACAATTTTTTTATATTAAAACAACTGTTGCTTTTGCTGTTGTTCTTTGCTTTGTGTTGTGTTAGTGCCATGGCGCTATTAAATAATAATTTTCATAACTTTGCAGAAATCCAACATCAGCGTTGAGGCGAACAGCCGTTCTCTGTGGATTACCATTCCTTCTTGGAGAGGACCCACCGATTTTTACAAGACCTGTTTTGTAGAAGTAGTTTCGACAGGCAAACTGCTCTTTAAACAGTTTTGAGATCTAAACAGTGCGGAAACTGAAACACAGAAGGGGTAGAGCAGGGGTAGGTCCTAGAGAGCCGCAATCCTGCAGAGTTCAGCTCAACCCTAATCAAACACATCTGAACAAGCTAATCAAGGTTTTCCAGGATTACTAAGGCTACAGGCAAGCAAATCTTTTTTCAGGGTTGGAGCTGAAATCTGCAGGACTGCTCTCTAGGACCGAACTTGCCTACACCTGGGGTAGAGAAAAGAAAGTAAAGATAAATTAAGAAAAAAGACAGTAAGAAGACATTTTTATAATACATAAAGAAAAGAAAGAAAAACAATAGTAAGAAGGACAATAAACAGGAGGTTGGAAATTTAGACAGGTAGGAAGAATAAAGGACAGATGCAACAGAGATGAAGTCAGTAAAAGAGGTAAGAAAGTACAGTAAAATAAATATAAAATACAGAAAGGAGATTAGATTGAAAGAAAGAAAAAATTTTAAAAATTCAGTCAATTCTCCTCCATAATTATGTATTTTGATAACTTTCAAATATCAAATTGTGAGTTTTAGAATAGGTTTTAGTTTATATAGCTGGCCTTCCGTTTGATTTATTGTCTTTTCATGCAGTGGTTTGAATGTCTGTATTCGTTCCTGCATCCACTGCTGTGTCCTGATTGAAAAAGGCCTGTACATTTAGACATATTGTAGTGTTATTAATTTTTGTTTCACATTTTACTGTGAGTATATGCTCTTAAAGATGTTTTGTGTCTTACTTTGACCTTATTTTGCTATATGCCCTGTTTTAGGACTGTGATGACAATGAAGAAATGTCGAAATTGCAATTGGAATTTTGACTGGTGATTCCCGAGCACTCTGCAACTGCAACACTACCCTACTCCCTGCATCTTGATGCCAAAACATCAGCTATCATTTTGGAAGGTACCATGGTTGTGGATGATGTGGAAAATCTTCCACAAGCAATGTGTCTGCTCTTTGGACTGATTTATGATCTAAACTTAGAGTATCCTGCAGCTCTGAAGAGCACATTTGATTTCATACAGAGAGTGATTTTGTCTCTTGGCCACAAGTCACTCAAACCTAAAATCAATCACTAAAAAATCGCCTGATGCAGTAATAGTAAAATCATTGCTATGATGTGATTTTTCCCCATGGTAAACCATTCCTGAGTTGAGCTAGAGTAAATAGAGCTGTCTTTAAGAGAACTCTAAAGGAAATTTTCAGTACTACATTGATAGTTCAGTGATTTCCAATTGTTGAAAAAGAAAAATATCTATAAGGATGTTTTGAACAATGTCAAGTTTACCTAATGTTAAATTGGTCTTAGAATAGTTTTATTAGAAGACAATTTTAAAGAGAACTGAATTAGGAAAGCTGTACTAAACTTACAGACAATGTTCAGTGTTTGCAAGCTCTGCTTTTGACCACTTTGTAAAGAATTTTATTGTCCTTTATTTTATGAGTGCAGTATGTGCTTTTATTGTCTAAAATGTTTTAACTATGTGAGATATTAAACAATATAAAAACAAAGGGAATGCTGTTATATCAGCACCCTGAGATCTGGTCGGAGGTAATCACAGCCGATATGTGTTTTGAGCAGAGTTGTGGTAAAAAATCTTGGTTTTAAATGTTTGATTTTATAGTGGAAAATTTATGGGAAGTAGCTAAGTAGAGTTTGGTCACATTATACCATTATACTCCCAAAGCAACTGCACTGTAAAAAATACAACGTTGACTCAACTTAAAATTTTAAGGCAACTTGCTGCACAGCATTTTTGAGTTAACTCAACTTTTAACCCAAGTAGTTGACTTACTCAATTTACTAAGTAAGGTCACAGGTCTCTAACTAATATTCTTTTGTTAAGTTGATAGAGTTTTGATAGTTTAAAAGGTTTAGTAATTTAATAAATGTGAACTTATGTTTTTGACATCCCTGATTTAAAAAATGTATTTGGATTTACTGAAGCAGGTACTTTGTTTTTAATTAACATTTAACATAAGGTTATGAAAAAAGCTATAACTGCATGCTTGAAAATTTGAAAATTTCAGCTCAGTGGCTAGCTAAGACCTGAAGCAACAGATTTGATCAGATTCACCAGTTTTAGCATGATTAACTGTATACATTAAAAAATGCTGGGTAATTTTCTACCCAAATGCTGGGTTGCCTCTGTTGGGTCATTTTCTGGGTTATTTACAGAGAATTGGGTACTTTGTGTAACCCAGCCGCTGGGTTTGGGTTGGGTTAGCTAGTGACTGCTGACACATCACAGACAAGACCGCCCCTCCCCAAAGTTCAGCGGTGTATTCAACAGCTGTGTCAACTCCGTGCCTTCTCTTTTGGGCTCCAACACTGCTGGCGGTTCATCTCCCTCATGCATTTACGCGAAAATAACGCTAAATACAAGGTCTGTATACACATTTTCTCCCACTTAAGTCACATATAACAGAAAAAATTATCATTGTGTTTGTAACATTTATTACTGTTACCGTGTTAACGTTACACTCGAACTTTCAGCCTGGTCTGAGCTATATAGCTTGATAGTTTAGCTGACTCTAGCTGACAATAGCTATTAACGTTACCCTCTCCCCATTTTCTCCGTGATCAAAATTCTCCGCATTTCTCCCGAGTTATGACAATATTATTATAACTATTCTTCTTATTATTATTATAACTAGCTTCCATGATTTTAATGTTGACAAGATGTCTTTGTGTTCTGTGTCATTTTGTCTTTCAGATCAGGCAATAGATGAAGAAAGCTTTCTGCTTTTAGATGAGGGGACCATTAACTGCATAATCCCAAAAATTG
Organism: Hemibagrus wyckioides; assembly: GCF_019097595.1. Taxonomy (NCBI): domain Eukaryota; kingdom Metazoa; phylum Chordata; class Actinopteri; order Siluriformes; family Bagridae; genus Hemibagrus; species Hemibagrus wyckioides. The sequence goes on along the minus strand of NW_026690807.1, from coordinate 313,598 downwards.
GCCCAAGGCTAAAGTTCATGAAATACTTCAGAGAATTTGTAAGTAGTTACAGTCACTGCAGATGGAAAGGGCTTAATTTTCCCCACTTTTTGCACTATTATTTTAGCAGATCATTTTTAAACGTTCCCAAGGCATATGTTTGCTTTTTTGGTGTAAAGGCAAATTCCTGGGGATGTCAGGAGTATCTTTAAACATTTACAAGCAGTACACCATATAAACAGTTCATCAACATATTTCCAATGTAGTGAAAATGGTTGTGGCAGAACTTTCTTACATCAGGTCTTACAGAAGACACCTAGTGAGCAGCATGAAAACCAAGTTGAACAGATTCTTGATGAGTCTCTCGAACAGCTGGCCCAGCCTGATGATGAACTTAATGCCGAAGAGGAGTTAGGACAGGAAGTTGAGGATGAATGGGATGAACTACAGCAAGAGGACATTATCGAATGGGTGACCCTTTTTTTTTTTAGCAAATCTGAAGTCTAGATCTGCCCAGACATTTTCTAACTTAAACTTTGTGGTACAACAGACCTCTAGTTTAATCTTCGATATTGTGAGCAGACTACAATTGCAGACTATGTCGTTATTTAGTCAGTTTGGTCTTGATCAAAGCCCAAAAGTAGAAGAGCTCATGCTCTTGCAGCTGAGCCTTTCAGAGAACTGGAAACAGACTATAAACAGATGCAGTATTTTGCTAAATCAGGAAACTTTATTCAGCCAGTTGAGGAGTTTTTGCCTGGGGTTTCCTATGTACAGCAATGGGATTCCACCACTGGCACTGTCCGACAAGTTGCAGTTCCTGATTCCTATCAGCGTATTCCACTACAGTGCCTTCTTGTCAAGCTACTTGAAATTCCTGGTATTTTGAAGGCCATGATAGAATGGCAGCAGAGAGAGGGTGATGCACTTCAGGATGTCTTTGATGGGGAGTTTTTGTAAAACGTTATCCACTATTCTTGAGGTTTCAGTTCTGCTACTGCTGTATAGTGATGACTGTGAAACTGTCAATCCTCTTGGATCGAAGACTGGGATTCACAAGTTAGGATTTATATATTTCATCATGAAGAGCTTGCCACCAGACCTGCTATCAAGTTTACGGTCACACTTCCTTCTAGCAGTTTTCAAATCAGATAATGCAATTCAACCTATGGTCTTGATGCAGTGCTGTGCCCTATTGTTGAAGAGATCAGGTGTATTGAGAGGGATGGCATCACTGTTGATACCCCCGAATTTCATGGTGTTGTTAAGTTCACAGTTGTCCAGGTAGTGGGAGACAATCTGGGCTTGAATGCCATTCTTGGCTAAACTGAAAGCTTCCAGGTATGGGGGTGCAAATCACCTAGGATCTTTTCTGGGCCAGAAAATCCCAAAAGCGATTCAATTTCCTGCAGAGACAGAACAACAGACATCTCCCTCAGTCTCTGAGTCCCAGAGTCTCAGAGCACAAGTACCTACAGCAGAACAAAAAAAAAACACTAGAAACATCAGGGTCTCTCTGACGTTTAAGATAAATATCGTAATGAGTAAAGCAAACCTTTTAACCGGTAAACAAACCTTTCCTTTATTTTACTCAAGCTGTTTTTACTGTAAGGAACGTGACAGAATGTTAGATGTGTTATTATGAAACTGCGATGAGAAGAAGCACTTATGATGGGGCGGCAGGAGGAAATGTACAGTACATCATCTTTTTTGGAGAACAGGACATGTTTAGGCTTACATCCTGCTTCGTGTTAAGGTGTAAATTAAGTAGCCATCTAGAACACCATAAGTGAATTACAGAGATTTTTTTGTTTTCTTTACGTTTTAACAAGATGCAGTTGGCGTACAGCTGGCCTTCGTGGCTCCGATTCGGTTCCTTGAAAGATTCGTTCATTTTGAATGAATCCGTAATATGACTTCGGTAGAGATTCATTTTTTATTGACCGCGCATGCGCAAGATCCTACCTGGTTCTGTGCGGGGAAACTTGCTCGTCACGTGACAGCCTCATAGACTTCGGCTCTGCAGTCAGTACCGTCTTCGGGTCTGGTTCGTTCGTTCGTTCATCACGTGACCACTTTTGGCTCAGTATCTGACAGTCAATATTACTAATGTAATGTTGAATGATATTTAGGAATGATCATAAAATTATCAAAACTTCCGCGGATTTCTGCAGGACTTGAAGAGCTGGACACTGGGTGAGATCGCCTGTGCTGCGGGTCTGTCAGTGTGTGTGTGTGTGTGTGTGTGTAAATAGTGCCCTTTGCACTTACCCATTTGTTTTGGGTTTTCTGTTTGTTAATGTATTAGTTATCACAGTATGCATTTGGGGCTGCTATTTTATTTTATTTTATTTTTAAATGGACGGGTTTTAAGCTGTAGCTGGGCTGGAAATCTTAGGTCCAATCCGGAAATCACTGGTTACTATGGTTACCGCGTCCTGCGGTCTTCACTGGTGTCCTCAACCGTTTAATAGCAAAGTAAAATAGAAATTAGGCTAGAGTATTTCACACCTCACAAGGAATAGTCAATTTTATTATAGTCTGCCTTGAAAATGCATGTGTAAGGATGTCTGCCACCAAATCGATTTCTTCTCCTCTGTCAGTCATTGTGAGTTAAAATAATTTTATTTAGTTTGTGTGGTTCTCTGCCTCTGACTACTCCAATTGTCCAATCAAAGGACGGGAAATTGCTGACGTAATCGTATGCCTGCTAGATGGCGCCAATGACGCCAACTTCGAAATCTGTTTGGTTAATGTAACAATTTTAATTGCCACTTATAATAAGCTACGGGCGCCTGCACTATTCATTCTGAAGGCCTTAAGACAGATTTCTTTCACTCTGGCAACACATGATGTCAGCCACTGGCTGAAATATGATTAGATAAATATTCTTATCATTACTGGAAGCTTAGCGCAACCAAGAGCAAAGCTAGGAAATGTAGAGAATAGACTACTGGGAATAATTTAATACACACGCATGGAAAAATATATTAAAATGCAAATCTGTGATTCAGATCACTGCTGTTTAGGCCAGCAGAGAAGGCCTTGCTGGCACTGATGGCCCACCACTGGTTTAGATACTTTAGAAACTATTTTGGATTGGAATATTCCAGATGTAGATGCAGACACCACTGATTACTTTTTAACATTTTATTTCTGTACCACTTATCTGATCTATTCTCAGGTCAAAGGGAGCCTGTGCCTATCTCCAGGCATCATCGGGCATCAAGGCAGGATACACCCTGGACAGAGTGCCAATTCATCGCAGGGTGCACACACACACTCATTTACACACTACAGAACTCCAATCAGCCTAGAAGCATGTCTTTGGGAGGAAACTGTAGCACCCGCAGGAAACCCACCAAGCAACATGCAAACTCTACACACACACACACAGTGAGCAGGAGCAAGACTCGAACCCAGGACACATGGAGATGGACGCGTGGAAGTGTGAGGTGAACATGCTAACCACTAAGCTGCCTGATTGCAAACATATAATGTGTAATTAATTTAAAACTTGTTTAATTTTTATATTATGGTTTAACAATTGTATAATTATCATTAGAATAATTACATTTGTTTAATTATATTGTTGCTATTATCTGTATATTACAAATAGTTCCTGCTTTGGGTTTGCTTAAAATATATATAGGTCCTTTAACTACAGTTGAATGTAAATCCTGGATTTATCTGTAAGAATCAACAATCTGTCAGCAACATTGGTGACACTGTCATGTGATGCTGTGGGTGGAGCTTCATAAAATGAACATATTATAGTACAGAAAGAATATTTCCATTCAGCTAAGACCATTCATGGTATAAAAAACGCTAATAAACTAAGGTGCACAAAATCACAGAAAATAATGAATCTGATTATGATTTACTGATGTAAAGTTTTGTTATTTATTTTATATGGTGTTTATTTAGATTTTTTTGTTTGTTTATTTTAAATCCTAAACTTTTACACATGCAACCATCAATTGGCTTGCACTTCACCTAGCATTATCCTGTCATCATGCATTATCAGTGTCATCAGATTTTATAAACACTACAGTTGACTAGAACTGGATCATTCATTACTGCATTGGTTTGTTTTGTTATTCAGTGTGAGAACATTTGAAGAAAAAGACTAAGAATCATTTCATAAAAGTATGTTGGTTTAAAATATTATGTTGAGATTCATAATCAAGCATCTAAGTAAATTTATCTAAAGGCAGTTGTGTGTGTTTAATCCCCTGATAGGACAGAAAGTATATCATGTGAATATAAAGCATTTCTCAGTGGCCAATTTAGTTTAGTTGTTGAGTTTTACAACCGTGTTCAACATCTGTTTCCTTTTAGTTTTCCCTTATTATTTATTTTTTCTGCTTTGTATTAAGTAATGTAAAGAAAATATAAAAAAACAAAGATACAGTGACAAACCCAGCAGTATTTGAGAGAGAAATTGATGACACCCCAAACTGTAAATACAATTTAAATATAAGGTCTAATAAAAATTAAAAATCCAATATATGTGTGGCTGTATGACCTTTTTGCAGGGCTTTATTTATTAGTGTGTTAAGGTTTTTCTCTTCAGTGAACACAAGATGGCGCAGTCACTTATCTTATTGTGGGTTAAGTACTAGAGACACTACCACACAACCTGCTCACATTCTCTGAGATGATGGAAGCTACTTTTCACAGTAAAACCTTTGTGACATAGAGTATACTTGTTCTTCTATCATACATACTGCTGATATAATATCCTAACCCCTGTCCTGGTTACTCTTAGTGCCTAAGATAATTTCAGAGATACCATTCTGATTAAACAACACAACTGTCCACTTAACACTAAACTGTCATAAGAATAAATACTCATCTAATGTCATTTCTGTGACAAGCAAAAGCACCTGCTGTGTCAGAAACACTGAAAACTGGAAACTTATCTGTAAATCTGCATTTATTCTTCTTTCTTTTCTTCTGATGCTATCATGAGTACAGGAAAGTTTTATTTTTCAGATTTACAACAAAAACTTGGTTTCCTGCTTTCAGTATGTGTTTACTTAAATGTCCTCTGGACAGGTTTCCCATATGAGGCTGAATGTAAAGCCAGGATGTTTCAGTACGAATCAACAATCTGACAACAACATTGGTGACACTGTCATGTGATGCTGTGGGGTGGAGCAATTTTGAAGCTTTATGGTGTTAACATATTAGATTACAGAAAGATCTCCACTATTTTCACTGAGCTAAGACCAGTCATCATGTTCACTGTTATATTCATGTATCTGTGGCTTTCACTAGGTGAGTTAACATTGACTTTTTGTTATTGCAGAAATATTAACTATATTATATTAAATATTAGTCTGTGTGGTGATGCAGTGTGAAAATGCAGAGTGTGGGTCTGACTTAAGTATTTCCTGTTGATTATTTAAAGGTTAAAAGCATTATGTTCTCTTCTCTATGACAGGTGACTCCATGGCAGATTCAATAGAGCCACTTCTCCCTCATAAACCTGTAGATGTAGGTGATGATGTTACTCTGTCCTGCAAATATGAAACAAGTGTTACAGCCTTCTACCTGCACTGGTACAGACAATATCCAAAATCTAAACCTGAGTTCCTTCTTATTGTTAACCAAAAAGGAAATCTAATTTCCAACACTGACCCAAGAATGACTGCTAACGTTAAAGATAAACAAGTGGATCTGATCATCTCCTCTGCTGCTGTATCAGACTCTGCTCTATACTACTGTGCTCTGGCGCCCACAGTGACAGGAAATCCAGCTGCACTGTACAAAAACTTTCACACAGTTTTGTTATATTGAAAGCAGTTCTGCTGATGATGTTGAGCTGCTATTTACATGCTATTTTTGGCAAATTCTGTCTCTCTTGCAATTTATAAAGGGTTCATAAATATATTATAGTTTGACAAATGTTGGATTATTAGGAGATAGCTAATGGTTTTTTTAAGCTTCATTAACCACTTTATCCTGTTCAGAGATCTATAGCTTTTCTTGGCAACACTGGAAATGAGGGAAACCTGAGCTCAATCTCGAACTGGGGACCATGGAACTGTGAGGCAGCAATACTATCTGATGTCTTTGTCTGACAGTTCATCAGTGCCTGAAAAGTAAAGATTAGTTAAATATTTTGCATTCATTAATGGTATAATATTTGGTTTAGAGAGGGATTATTAATATAACTTTTAAAAGTAGCTTTTCCTTATTTTGGTATTCAATCTTCTTGGGGATTTCTTTAGATGCTCTGATGAGTCTACATGCAGAAAGATGAAGAAGAGGCTTAAAGCCATGTAAAAGCAACAATCCACAGGTTAAAAATACATGACTGTTGGCATCACAGTGATGACAGTTTTTATGGTGCATCACATAGAATCTTATCTGAGCCAGAAAATCCCAGAAGTGTCTCAATTTCATGTAGAGATAGGAGAGCAGACCCCTCTCTCCCATCCTCATCATTACATTCAGGGAAATATTGATAGCATCATGTGAAACTATTCAGCTGTTTAATATTAAACTGCACTCCGTGTCAGAGCAGAAGACTCTATGGAAGATAATGAAAACCACTAGAAAGATGATTAGGGTCTATCTATCCACCATTGAGGATCCTTACCAGAAAATATATACAACTTTGGGATGTTGCCTCCAAGCCTCTTCCAGACACTTTACTCAGATAGTCAGGTATACATCTTTATACACTGATGATACTATTCCATATTCCTTGATAACCTGGAAATAAAAAGTAAAAGCTTGGTTCAATCATCACAGCAGAATTTTACAATATACAATATACCAACACTATATCATGGAAGGCAGCACTGAATCTTTTGAGTTTGTTGCAGTGAACAACAGCAAGTTCACCACCACTGCCTTGAAGAGGCAAAAACTAACACATAATGTATTAAAGTATTACAGAGAAAAAATCCTTTATAAATAACTGCTTTTTTCTACTGTTTTACACAGTGTTCAGTGTGGGAAAGATAAAAAAAACAACAACTAAGAATTATTTCTTAAATGTATTTTGGTTTCAAATATTATCTTGTGATTAATAATCAAGTATTTAAGTAAATTTAAGGTAATTTTGTGTCTTTACTTCCCTGTTAGGACATGATGTAGGACAGGACTTTCTTAATGGCCAATTCAGTGGAGTTGAGTTTTATAGCTGCTTTCAAACATGAAAATGACAAATTCAGCAGTATTTAAAGAGAAATATATGGGGGTTATGAAGACATACACTATATTGCCAAAAGTATTCGCTCACCCATCCAAATAATCAGAATCAGGTGTTCCAATCACTTCCATGGCAACACGTGTATAAAATCAAGCACCTAGGCATGCAGACTGCTTTTACAAACATTTGTGAAAGAATGGGTCGCTCTCAGGAGCTCAGTGAATTCCAGTGTGAAACTGTGATAGGATGCCACCTGTGCAACAAATCCAGTCGTGAAATTTCCTCACTCCTAAATATTCCACAGTCAACTGTCAGCTGTATTATAAGAACGTGGAAGTGTTTGGGAACGACAGCAACTCAGCTACGAAGTGGTAGGCCACGTAAACTGACGGAGCGGGGTCAGCGGATGCTGAGGCACATAGTGCGAAGAGGTCGCCAACTTTCTGCAGAGTCAATCGTTACAGACCTCCAAACTTCATGTGGCCTTCAGATTAGCTCAAGAACAGTGCGCAGAGAGCTTCATGGAATGGGTTTCCATGGCCGAGCAGCTGCATCCAAGCCATACATCACCAAGTGCAATGCAAAGCGTTGGATGCAGTGGTGTAAAGCATGCCGCCACTGGACTCTAGAGCAGTGGAGACGCGTTCTCTGGAGTGACGAATCGAGCTTCTCCATCTGGCAATCTGATGGACGAGTCTGGGTTTGGCGGTTGCCAGGAGAACGGTACTTGTCTGACTGCATTGTGCCAAGTGTAAAGTTTGGTGGAGGGGGGATTATGGTGTGGGGTTGTTTTTCAGGAGCTGGGCTTGGGCCCTTAGTCCCAGTGAAAGGAACTCTGAATGCTTCAGCATACCAAGACATTTTGGACAATTCCATGCTCCCAACTTTGTGGGAACAGTTTGGAGCTGGCCCCTTCCTCTTCCAACATGACTGTGCACCAGTGCACAAAGCAAGGTCCATAAAGACATGGATGACAGAGTCTGGTGTGGATGAACTTGACTGGCCTGCACAGAGTCCTGACCTCAACCCGATAGAACACCTTTGGGATGAATTAGAGCGGAGACTGAGAGCCAGGCCTTCTCGTCCAACATCAGTGTGTGACCTCACAAATGCGCTTCTGGAAGAATGGTCAAAAATTCCCATAAACACACTCCTAAACCTTGTGGACAGCCTTCCCAGAAGAGTTGAAGCTGTTATAGCTGCAAAGGGTGGACCGACGTCATATTGAACCCTATGGATTAGGAATGGGATGTCACTTAAGTTCATATGCGAGTCAAGGCAGGTGAGTGAATACTTTTGGCAATATAGTGTACTTTTGTATGAATATTTCTTCTGTATTCTCAAATAAACCTTATTCTTTTAATGGTTCTAACAATAAGCCACCTTCTGCTGCACAAATGACACACAGAGGAAGGTAAATAAACAAAACAGATTTCTACACACAAAACCAATAAATACCACTGCTAAGTAGATTTAATCCAGTAAAACTGTCTTAGATAGAATTTCACAGAACAATGAGGCAATAGAACAATCTGTAAAATTACAAATGGAACACTATGCCAAAGACACTGTGATAACCGTGTGACCCAGTGATGGGTTTAGTTTACACACCAACAAAATCAGTGTCACACAGTGCAGTCACAAACACCAACTACTAAAGAAAGGACTTTATTACATATTATAACAATTCCTGAATGTCCATCCATTAAAAGATTCTTATTTTATTTATTAGAGAGAGAGAGAGACCAAAAAACAAGTGATGTAACTAACAATGTCAAAATATCACAGGAGTAAATGAGTAAATGGTACGAGTGAATCCATGGCTTAGGACCACATTGTTTATTAATACAAAAACATTTCTATAGATTTATATAAACAGTATACAGCATAGTACAGTTATCATGAATATACATAAATACAAGTAGGTGGAGCTAGAGGTGGAGATGTACATCAAATAGTAACACTGACATTCATTTCTAAAGCTAGAGGTTTGAACTAAACACTCAGGAAAACAATGTTGTTCCTCTTCGTGGTGTTTTTCACTCTTGCTGATGTTGGTAAGTCATATACACTGCACACAAAATATTATTTTTTCTAATTAAGAAGACACAATTTTCCATGTGAAATGTGTCATTTATGATTAAAATATCACAATATTGTTGTAATGTTTTTATAGCAGAGGCTGCTGACAATAACATTAAACCAGATCAAACCAATGTATTTTCAATGGAAGGCAGCAACATCTCACTGTCCTGCACATATACTGGATCAGTTTACAGTCTCCACTGGTATCGACAAAAACCTGGATCAAGACCTGAGTTTCTGCTGCTAATTAGTGAAAGCACTGAAACTGTCATTGAGGCTCAACCACCTCATCCAGGATTGTCCATAAAACTTAAAAAAGAGCAAGATAAAACGAATAAGAAAGTGGATCTGATCATCTCCTCTGCTGCTGTATCAGACTCTGCACTATACTACTGTGCTCTGGAGCCCACAGTGACAGGAAATCCAGCTGCACTGTACAAAAACCTTCACACAGTTTTGTTATATTGAAAGCAGCTCTTCCAATGCTTTGGAGAAAGTTACATGTCCTTTTGGGGGATTCTATCTTTTTCTCTATTGGTCAGGGTCATAGTAGATACAGAGTCTGTCCCAGACATGAGGTGGGAAAACACCCTGAATGGGATGTCAGTCCTTTGCACTCCACAAACCCTTTCACACACTCATTCACACAGAAGTGCAATTTCTCCTAGCACATTTTCCTACTGTCATATTTTTTTGGAACTGACACTAACCTAAACTCCTGCTAAAATCCTTCCCAAGAAAAGTATTTTCTTGCAGTATGGAGTAATTTTTATAATAAAGAAAGATTTCTACCCTCATGGTACAATTCCATATTGACTGATAACAAGTGCACTAAAGACAAGGCTCAGGTCAATCCTCATAGCAGAATTCCACAATGCCAGTGGACTCATGATCCTCTCTGTTCTGTCTGGAGTAATTACACTGCAGATGAAGGGCATTTTATTGTCTAAGTGTCGTAACTTCACATATATAATAGTCAAACTAATCAGTTATAGCCCAATGTTCAACAAGTTCAACCTCAACAGAAGGAGATCATCTTCAAAACTAAGGATTATCTTATTATCAGCAAACCATAATAAGATGTGTGTGTGTGTGTGTGTGTGTGTATGTGTTTAATCCCCTGATAGGAAAGGAAGTATGTCATGTGAACATAAAGTATTTCTCAATGGCCAGTTCAGTTTAGTTGTTGAGATTTACAACTGTTTTCAACATCTGTTTCTTTTTAGTTTTCTATTATTATTTCTTTTTGTGCTTTACATTAAATAACGTAACCTGGTGTTGTAAATACAATTTAATTGTAAGTTCTAATATATAATTACTAATCCACAGTATGAATATATATGTATGGCTGTATGAACTGTTTACAGGTTTTTATTTTGTCCAAGTTAAGGTTTTTCTCTTCAGTGAACACAAGATGGCGCAGTCACTTATCTTATTGTGGGTTAAGTTCTAGAGACACTACCACACAACCTGCTCACATTCTCTGAGATGATGGAAGTTACTTTTCACAGTAAAACCTTTGTGACATAGAGTATACTTGTTCTTCTATCATACATACTGCTGATATAATATCCTAACCCCTGCCCTGGTTACTCTTAGTGCCTAAGATAATTTCAGAGATATCATTCTGATTAAACAACACAACTGTCCACTTAACACTAAACTGTCATAAGAATAAATAATCATCTAATGTCATTTCTCTGACAAGCAAAAGCACCTTCTGTGTCAGAAACACTGAAAACTGGAAACTTATCTGTAAATCTGCCTTTACTCTTCTTTCTCTTCTTCTGATGCTATTGTGAGTTTAAACCTTAATTATCAAGTAAAAAAATATTCCTTATTCTCAATTAAACCTTATTCTCTTCCACTTAGTGTTTCTAACATTAATCTGCCTGCTGGTGTTTATACAATAATTCTCTAATTTAGAGACATCACTAACATATATAATTAAAATACTGACAATGTAATTATTAGATTAGATTTTTACTAGATTAAATTGATCATTTTTACATAAATACATTAATTTCCTGCTTTCATAGTGAACTATGCAGTTCACTTCCTGCATAGTTTTATGATTGAGTAAAAAATAAATAAATAACTAAGTTCAAACAGAAAAGACCTTGGTGTGTTAAAGTCTCTTTCCTTTCACCACAAGATGGTGGAGGCTGTTATCTTATTGTTGGACAAGTACTAGGATTCTGCTTACATCCCCCAGAGATGCTGACATTATGATTATGAATACTTTACACAATTATAAAGACTACAGCTATTCTTCAGCCTTACATAGATAATACTTTTATATATAAAAAAGTCTAGAACCAATCAGAATGTTTTAATAATCTCTGCTTGTACAATCAAGCTAATTAGTGTCATTTTCAACACATCATCAAGCCTTGAAAGGGGTTTGCTTGAATCCAGAAAGGAAACTGAACTTGTAGTAGGGCTATACATGCAATTTCTGTAAAAATGAAATGTACATGTTCACTTGCAATGGGATGTTTGTCATGAGATAATATAAATACTACACTCTTTATTTGTACACAGTTTCATGCTTAAATGAAAAATAATGATATAAAAATCCATCAATACAGATGATATTGATAAAAAATGATAGATTAGAGAAAGAAAAGAGGCTGGTTTGTTCCTCACCACAGTAAAATACTCCTCAACTGTTTGTAATCCTATTTAATAAACAGGTCATTAGGTCTATACACACCTAAATTTCCATTTCCCTTCCTGCATTGTACCAGACTCCACTTCCCACAATGCACACTCACTTCCACATTCATTAGTTCATTTATTTTATTTAAGTATTTTTCATGCTATCAGTTTGTGTTTGTTTACCATGTGTTCAGGAAAATTTATCCATGTGGTGCTGAATGTAAAGCCAGAAAGCTTCAGTAAGAATCAACAATCTGTCAGTAACATTAGTGACACTGTCATGTGATACTGGGGGGTGGAGCTTCATGAATGTTTATAATGTTAATATATCAGACTGCAGAAATTTTATTTTCATTTATAAGCTCATCCATCATGTTCACTGTTATATTCATGTGTCTGTGGCTTTCACTCAGTGAGTTAACATTGATTTTTGTAGATTCAGAAATTGTTTTTAATTAAATTTAATTAGTCTTATTAGTTATGTAGTATATCTGCGTAATTTAACACTGCAATGTGTGTACTTTCATTCGTTTGTGTTAAAGCTTGACACAGGAAACCTGCTCTCCACATAGCAATATCTCTACAGATGGTATAACCACTACAGAACAATTCTGGGGTTTTTTAGCAGTGACTATAACTGCCTTATTTATTAGTGCATCATTTGTTTTCTGCTCTTGTGCACAGTATTCACAGTAAAATAAAGTCAATTCAGTTTAAGTTGAACAATGGATACTGCTACAAACAAGGAGACCACTCGCGTGCGGTGCTGCGTGTGCCGCTGTCAAACCTTTATATCCTTTTATTTAGGAATAAATATTTTACAATGATAAAATAGCATGTCTGATGCAATGGTTTGTGAAGTAACAGTGTTTTTGTTCTGTGTTGTACTGGTTACTCAGTTCACTCTCACTGATATTGTTAAGTAATAACCTGTAAAAAGTTATACTACAACTGCATCACTTCCTGGGTGTGTCCTTCTAGAGACGTGTAAAGTTCAGCACATACAGCACTATTATACAGAATCCTCACAGAGCTGTGTTCAGAAATGGATCAACTATACAACTTACTGTACATAGTGAGATACATACCACTGATTCTCACTCTAGTTACAGGTAATTTTCAATCAGTTATTAATTATTACAATGATATTTAATCAGTTAAATAATTGCATTAATTAATAAGCATGTTTGTATTAATCTAGTAATTTCTTGATTCCTTAAGTCAATATTGGAATTACAAAAAATACTTCACTGACATGTTTCTTTATATTTTTGTCACACCAGGAAGCTTTGCAGATAAAATTTGGCCAACAGATGCAAACATTGTCAGGAAAGAAGCAGAGACTGTTATTCTGAAATGTTCATATGAGGCAAGCAATGAATATATTTTGCTTTACTGGTACAAACAATATCCTAACAGCGCACCACAGTTTTTACTGTATAAAGGCGCAAGGTCAAGTGAAGGTGTTGATAGCACTCCTGATGATCATCGACTAGAGTCGAAAACAAGCAGAGACTCTACTGAACTTACTATCAGAGGTCTAAAGCTCTCAGATTCTGCACTCTATCATTGTGCTCTAAGAGTTGGAACACAGTGATACAGAGTCACTGAAAGGCTTTACAAAAACATCAACATGGTATATTAAGTTTCTAAAACCACAGAAGACGAAAGAGACTCACTTTACCAACTTATCAGTTAACCACAGACACAAACAACATTTGTGAAAACATTTGCAGCTGGAGCTAATAGCCTGAAAAGAAAAATGAGGGATTAACACAGCTATACTTTAATTCATGAATCTACATCTACATTCATTTATTAAATCTTTCATTTGTTCATGTGTTTATTCTGCATGTTCATTTGAACAGATGTGAGTTTGATCATACAGATAAAAAAAATAATAATAAAAAATTAGTGACAAGATTTGATTGCACATAAGGGAAATGTCTATAATCTTAAACATAATTATTTGATGGAGGGATGATGACTCCTGCCTTTTGAGCTTGTCCTCTGTTTTCATTGTTATTTGTACTGTGATGTAAACTGTAAAAAGATGGGACACCTTAAGTGGGAACCTTAATTCAGACTGCTGACACTAAATTTCCCCTAAGTCTGAATGAGTGTGTGAATGTGTCTGTGCATTTTGTCCTGCATTAGACTGCTGTATCATCCAGGGTGTATTCCTGCATCATCCCTAGTGTTGCTGGGAGAAGCTCCAGATTCACCTGCCGAGGACAAAGCATGAATGAATGAATGAAGGTGTGTATATATAATGTATATAGACAGTTGTGGAAGTGTGACCAGGATAAAGTAGGTACTAAAAATAAACTCTGATTGAATGACCATTCATTAGGTTGCAGCTGCAGCTTATGGATCTGCGGCTTGGTTTTACTGTAGTTTTAGCATACTAAGATTTGCTAATTGTCTAGTAGATGAGAAAGAGTTGCTGTGTGAGGTAAAGCAGAGTTATCATGAATATGAATAAATATGATGTTTATTTCAAAAGATAAACACAAACTAACTAAACACTCAGGATAACAATGTTATTATGCCCACTTGGTTTTCTTCACTATTGCTGATATTGCTAAGTCCTTTAGTTTGCAAGTTACAAACCAAAAGAACAAGTATTTTAATTAAGTTGCTTAATAATAAATTGTTGTCAATAAATTCAAATAAATTGGTGTATTTATATTAAAGGCTGTTGACAGCAATTCATCCACCCAGAATACACTGTTTAATGTAATCACAATCATCTTTAAGTAACCAAACATAACTATAAAATAAATACATCAGTTTCTGATTGCCAGTGAAATGTAGTTAGAGTGAGAATGTTCTTTTAGCTGATTGTTTATAACAGACGTGTTCTTGAACATTAATGAGGAAAGGCTCAGGTGCACAGTTTATTCTCCTCTTGATCAATAGATGAAGAAAATTGTTGGAGGAAAAGTTTCTGTTCCTCTGCAGCTCTTTTTCTCTATAGACAATATTCTGTTTGTGAGACCTGTATGATTGTAATTAACACCAGTGCAATCATAGCTCCAGTTTTGTTCTTTGGTCACTACACTTAATTAACCCTACTGAATAAAATCAGATGGAAAAAATATTTGAAGTGAACTGGAACAGCGATTTAGTCCAGGAACTCTATGGAACTCTGTATGGGAAGGCTATACAAAGAAATGCAAAAAATACTAAATATATACATTATATAATATTAATTATAGTTCAGAAGTTTATTTATTAATGTCATTAATAAATAAATTACCTTCAATTATCTTAAAAACCAAGTCTTTCTTATTTCTCCACAAGATGGTGTAGTGAGTTATCTTATTGTGGGTCAGGTGCTAGGACTCTGCTCACATCCTCCAAAGATGTAGACTCTGTTATAAATACTTCTTTGGAGAATAATATGAACTCTAATAAACATGCTTTATCACAACAAACAAATAAATGCCACAAGTCAAGACACTACTTATAAAATATAAAAACTAAAATATTTACTCATTTTAATTGTTAGTAAATTTGTATAAAATTGAATAAATACAAAAATAGAATAATTTAAATACATTACATTTTCTTCTCCATGGCAGATTCAATAAAGCCACTTTTCCCTCATAAAGTTGTAGATGAAGGTGATGATGTTAATCTGATAAAATCGGTCCGTAGGATGAAGACATTGTCAGTAAGGAAACAGACACTTTCTTATGAGTCAAGCAGTCATTGTGTTTGGCTTTAATTGTACAAACAATATCCTAACATTTTATTTCGGGGGCCCCTCTGTGCCACCAATATGACTAATTATAACTAATTATTGTCATTTTGTATAATAATCATTGTCCATTGACAGATATCAAAAAAAAGACGATGTCATTTCATGTACTCTTGGGGGCCCCCTGGTGGCTACGGGGCCCTAAGCAGCCGCTTAGTTCGCTTATGCCTTGGGCATAACCACTTCCTGACTCAGTATCTGACAGTCAATATTACTAATGTAATGTTGTATAATATTTAGGAATGATCATAAAATTATCAAAACTTCTGCAGATTTCTGCAGGACTTGAAGAGCTGGACACTGGGTGAGATCGCCTGTGCTGCGGGTCTGTCAGTGTGTGTGTGTGTGTGTGTGTGTGTGTGCGTGTGTGTCTAAATAGTGCCCTTTGCACAAACCCATTTGTTTTGGGTTTTCTGTTTGTTAATGTATTAGTTATCACAGTATGCATTTGGGGCTGCTATTTTATTTTATTTCATTTTTAAATGGACGGGTTTTTTTAAGCTGTAGCTGGGCTGGAAATCTTAGGTCCAATCCGGAAATCACTGGTTACTATGGTTACCGCGTCCTGCGGGGAGAAAGAGCTCCTTCTGACAACACTCAGCCCCTCACGGTAGGACGATCTTCATCCTTTAATGTCACACTGATTTTACAATAAATATACAATAAACAATAAATATACAATATAATATAACATAATATACAATACAATGTAATATTTACCCCAGTAGTAGGACACCTTTAAGAACCCTGGCTACTGTTTAAAACTTAAACATGCTAAGTCTTGTGATTGGGCAGCTTGCTAGCTAGTGTAAATAATAAATTATAGATTAATGTTATCTACTGAGAGAGCTTGTCTGTTTGTTGTAATTATTACACAATTGTTTGGGTCAGTTGATGTAAATATAATATTTAGTTAGCCTGCTAGCAAACTTGCCTACTGGTGCTAATGCTAAACTCCTGAACCAAGCTGATGAGCTCGGCTAACGAGAATTTATTTCCACATTATAATATTTACCCCATCAAACAGATCACTTTTCCCAACCCTGAGTACTGGTTTCACACTAAATCATGATTAGACTAGTGATTATCCAGTTAGCGCCCCAAAGGACTTGGTTACAGATGTATGTTATCTAGCTAGCGAACCTCGCTAATCATTTCATTTACACAATATCATATAGAGTGTAAAGCTTGCTGAACTCGGGTGAAGGTTTTAATAATTATTCCGTATAATATTTAGATAGATTTCGGATGATGGACTGGGACAGGAGGTTTTTGAGACTTTAATCAGTCACCGTGTACGGTGAATTACCCCAAGCTAATGCTAATGCTAGATAATGCTAACTAATGCTAATATTTGTCTGTTTATTCTCAGCTTAACTAGTTTACAAACTCACAGGTTTATTAACGTTTCGGCGTTAAAAAAGAAATTTTTGTATTTTTACGTCTCCCTTTTTTTAAAATATCAAAATCCTCTATTTCTGGGTGTGGGTGAAAAAAACACTGGTTTATCTACACTGTTAGCAAGCCTGGATAATTAACTTGGTAGCATCATGAAGATAAATATCGTAATGAGTAATGCAAACCTTTTAACCGGTAAACAAACCTTTCCTTTATTTTACTCAAGCTGTTTTTACTGTAAGGAACGTGACAGAATGTTAGATGTGTTATTATGAAACTGCGATGAGAAGAAGCACTTATGATGGGGCGGCGGGAGGAAATGTACAGTACATCATCTTTTTTGGAGAACAGGACATGTTTAGGCTTACATCCTGCTTCGTGTTAAGGTGTAAATTAAGTAGCCATCTAGAACACCATATGTGAATTACAGAGATTTTTTTGTTTTTTACGTTTTAACAGGATGCAGTTGGCGTACAGCTGGCCTCCGTGGCTCCGATTCGGTTCCGTGAAACATTCGTTCATTTTGAATGAATCCGTAATATGACTCGGGAGAGATTCGTTCATTTCGTATTGACCGCGCATGCGCAAGATCCTATCTGGTTCTGTGATTCATTCAAGTTAATTCATGATAAAGGCACATGGTTACTTTTTGTTTATTCAGTACACTGTTACTTTGAAATGTTCATATAAGTGAAGCAGAGATAACATTCTGCTTTATTGGTACAAACAATATCCTATAATTATATATCCTGTAATTTATTTTCCATTCATACATTTATTTATTCTTTCATGTGTTTATTATACCTGTGTGTATAAATGTTTGTTACTTTACCAAATGTGAACTAAGATCCAGAACAAAATGTGAGCACTCCAGACCATAATTCCATTGTATAGTTACAAGAAGTTAAAATGGATGAATAAGGAAAGTGTTAGTCAAATTTGCTTTCCTTTTATTGATCATAATGAAATTCATCAAGATTGAGTGAAAATGAAATGAAAATGGAAATTTTGTATTAAAATTTGTATTTTCAGTTAAATGGATGTACAATGTCTGCCAAATTTTAAATGGATCAGCAAAAATCCATTCACAGTTGCATTTCCCAGGTCTTAAGTGTTATGACCCTGACCTGTGGAAACATCACTTACTCTTCACTTAAGCACTTAAGAAGCCCTTTCTCTACAAAAAAACATGGCAGCATCTTAACAAATTTGGGAACAATATTTTTTTGGACTGATGGTTAATCATTATTCATAGTTTCATGTTTGGTGAAGGTCAAACAGAGTTTATCACAACAAACACCTCATACCAAGTGTCATGTTGGTGGAGGGGTGAGGATTCGGTTGTTTTGCAGCCACAGGCTCTAGAAAACTTTTAATCATTTGGACATTGATGATCTCCACTTTATATTAGAATATTCTTGAGACAAATGTAAGACTGTCCATGAGCTTATGTTGTGCTGAAACTGGGTCATATTAAAGGACAATAATCACAAGCACACCAGCAAATTTGTCTCTTTAAGGATGCTGAATCTGAGGACTTGTTTTTGTCTAGGTTAATGTCAGAAATACAGATAAAAAAGAAAAAGACGGGTTATTCTTGTGTTCTGATATGCTGAAATGCTGTAATGATTCCAAATGAATCTGTGAATTGAAACTGTGAACTATTCCCAGCGTGGTGAGCAATACTTTTGTTTTAAAATATATTGATGGTTCTTGATGTAAATAATGTATATATCTATTTAAATTCAGCTCCTGCAGATGGCAGTACATGACATGAAAATACTCTAGAACTGAACCTGATTGGACCTGGACACAACAGAACCATGTGGAGTGTTAAAGTAGCCATGAACATTAAACCTGAACAAAGCTTCAGCACAGATACATGGTGTGTGGAGTGCAGTCCGACTGAAACACTTGAATTACTGCAGAATCTTGAGCTTAATACAAGATGCTTATGTATTTGTGCACATGCTCTCAAACACCACCTTGTTAGGGGTTTTATATTATTATAATTTTATGGGGAATTTTTTTAAAATCCTATCAATCACTACAGTACCTCTGGTGTTTTGTTTAGACTTTAAGGGTGTACTATAAATCTGCTGAAGAATTTAATTTCACAATAAGAATTGTTTGTAATTGCAACAATATATTTTGTAGATTAGAAAAGGTTTAAGTTCATAGAAATAGGAAATACAGGAACTAAATATATGAATCTTTTGCTCATTATATTCTTTTAGAACGTGTGTGTATTTTACATAATGTGGCATATCCTGCACTCTGATTGGTTAAAACAGAGGGAATCAACAGTTGAGGCTTTGTACACAAGAAATGCTTAGATGCTTCACTGAAGACAGAGTAGAAGGAAACTTGACATTTACAATAACATAAAAAGGAAACTTTCAGAAAAACAGAGGAAATTAAAACATGATGGTTTTCTGTATGTTTCTGTTTTTTACCATGTTCATAGGTAAGCTTATATTTTATATATCGCCATATATCATGTTTAAATGTTTTATAACTAGTAAAGAAATGTTTCCATGTGTGAGTGTTTTAGATTGTAAGCATGTACTGTATGTATACTGTATAATATAAAATTATAATATTCTGAAATAAATGTCCTCTTCAGGTGAGAGCACACAGGACAGCATTACTCCAACATCTTCTGCTGTCTATGGTAAAGAGGAGCAAGAAGTTACACTCTCCTGTGATTATAAATACACTGTTTCTATGAACAATCTACAGTGGTATCGACAATATTCCAATGCAGCACCAGAATTCCTCGTTCTGTTGACGGAATCGGGAGGGAATCAGACAGGTGATACTCCTCATCCTCATTTGCCTGCTAAAGTTCATAAGAGTCTGAAGCGTGTGGATTTGGAGATCTCGCCTGCTTCAGTATCAGACTCTGCTCTGTACTACTGCGCCTTACAGCCCACAGTGACAGGAAAGTCAACTTCACTGTCCAAAAACCTACAGAGACCTCAAACATGAAAGTGTTAAAGAATCACAATAAGAAGAAAAGACTGGAAGCTATGCATAACATCAGCATTCTGATTATTGATCCAATAGAAATGTATGTATATAACCACATATGAATACTTTATTTGAATTGAATAGACAAAACATTCTAAGTGAATCCAAATACAGATAGAAAAGTTAGGTGTGTGTTTGAAGAAGCCACATGTTCACTCCCTCTGCAGTATTAAGTGCAGTTCTCATAAACAATAGTGGCAGGTTTGATGGTTTATTTACTTAATGACAGTGTAAAGATCACATGCTGGAATTTGATTCTGTTCTAGGAATAAAAATGTGGATATTGTACAACTCTTTTGACAAGCAGCTGATCTGATTTATTTTTATTTTATGTTTGTTTGTTTGTTTATTTTACTGAGAATGAGATTTAATGTGTTCATCACGTGTGTCTTTGCAGGGTGTTTAATATATTTTTGAGAATTACAGGATACCTGAAAGTATGTATAACTAAGAATAAGAACTGTGGAAAATAAAAACACAGTTTCCATCACACAATCAGGAAATAAATAAGCTCTACTGAAATAGTGCTCCATAATCAATTCTTGAGGTAGATGAGCTACAACAGCTAAAGACCACATCGGGTTTCATTCCTGTTCACCAAGAACAGAAATCTAAGACTACAGTAACAACCCTGTAAATGACATAATTTGGCCCAATGGCAAGAGCTGCTTACTTGGTTCACACTTAGCGTCTGGATTCCAAAAAGGTTTGAATCCCACAGGAGCCTCGCTTTATTGTTAACTTGACTTTGTGTAACCGAGTTCCTTTTACTCGGACCCCAGTCCATATGAACAAGAAGGTCATACAGTTACAGAGTACAGTGAACCTCCATTGGCGCACATCAAGCTGACAGGGACGACCTGGCTCGTTGGTCTAGGGGTATGATTCTCGCTTTGGGTGCGAGAGGTCCCGGGTTCAAATCCCGGACGAGCCCTGGTTTTACATGGAATAGAGTGGTTGGAACAAAACTAATGGATACTTGCACTGCTGGCTTGGTTCTCGCTTGGAAGCTTGTTTCTCCAGAGGTCCAAGAAGGTTCAAATCCCACTGTAATTACCTCTGAAAATTATCTCTGGAATACAGGGAGCGGGATGGAGAATGTCACACTTTGTGGAGACATGAACCTCTATGAAATATTAATATAATAGAGTACAGAAAGACCTCAGAATATTGTCATTTTACTAACACCATTCATCATGTTCACTGTTATATTCATGTGTCTGTGGCTTTCATTAGGTAAGTTATCATTGATCTTTTCAGAAAGGAGGGTAAAAGGTAAAACCCTATGCCACCACGTCTGTCTGCTAAAGTTGATGATAAAACTAAACAAGTGGATCTGATCATCTCCTCGGCTGCTTTTAATGTTTGATAATATACAATTAGAAGGTAATTTATTCATAATCACACTCTCTGGTATCACCCAGATGAGGATGGGTTCACATTTGAGTCTTCCTCATATCGTCTCAGGGAGTTTTTTCTTGCCGCTGTTGCCTCAGAGTTGCTCATTAGGGGTAAAGTTAATTTTCAACTTTGTAATTTCTATTCTGAATTTCAGTTTTTCTGTAAAGCTGCATTGAGACAATGTCCATTGTTAAAAGTGCTGTACAAATAAAAATGAAGTGAAGTGAATTTAATTACCTTTTGGGAACAGACACAGCAAATTTACTTATGAGAGATTTTGTTTAAATCTGGATCCAGTTTCCTATGATTTTCCACAGCAAATTATCATAATTATTTATAAATTTACAAATAATTTAAAAACCACACAAACAGATAAAGGCTTATAGTATTGTATAGATGATGAATCGTAAAATACAACACAGACATATTAATGACTCTACACTACAACAGCATCACTTCCTGGGTGTGTCCTTCTAGAGACGTGTAAAGTTCAGCACATACAGCACTATTATACAGAATCCTCACAGAGCTGTGTTCAGAAATGGATCAACTATACAACTTACTGTACATAGTGAGATACATACCACTGATTCTCACTCTAGCTACAGGTAATTTATTTTCATTTGTTAATCAACTGTATTAATAATTACAATGGATTTATAATCAGTTACTTAATTATATTAATTAATACTCATGTTTGTATTAACCTAGTAATTTCTTCAATCAATATTTGTTTTACAAAAACTACTGATACACACTGATATATTTCTTTAGGTTACTTACAGTTTTGCTGATAAAATTGGACCAACAGATGAAGATGCCAACATTGTCAAGAAAGAAACAGAGACTGTTACTCTGAAATGTTCATATGAGTCAAGCAGTGATCGTATTTATCTTTACTGGTACAAACAATATCCTAACAGCGCACCACAGTTTTTACTGTATAAAGGAGCAAGGTCAGGACCTGATCAGAGAACTCTTGATGATCGTCAATTAGAGTTAAAAACAAGCAGAGACTCTACTGAACTTAATATCAGAGGACTAAAGCTCTCAGATTCTGCACTCTATCATTGTGCTCTTAGAGTAGAAGCACAGTGATACAGAGTCACTGAAAGGCTTTACAAAAACATCAAATAGCACATACACATACAAAAGGTTTCTAAAAACTACAGCAACTTTTAATCAGTTAACCGCAGACATAAATAAAAAAATATGGCAACATGCAGCTGAAAGAAATAGTAAATGAAAACAAAGTGTTTTCAAACATGACAACTACACATTAATTACAATAAATTCACAAATCTATATGTTTCAGGCTTAAAAAATATTTTACTGATGCTATCTGAGCCATTGGGTCACATGTTGTTGCTGTCTATTTTTAATAAAAGTTATTGACATTTTCTCTTGCATTTTCATTCATTATTTTTTTTGTTCATGTGTAATTATGCATGTACATCCTGGAAATGCGTGTTGCTTTGCAGGATGTGTGCTAAGGCAATGGCCTTTTACAAACAATCAGACCAGCTGTGGGTTTAATCATCCAGATTTATTCATATTAATTATCCAAATGTAGGGAAATGTGATATGACAGAGTTTGTGGCATGTTTTTTGGTTTAAGATGAGAATTTTGAGTATTTCTGAAACTGTTCTGAACAGAATTTTTTGGGATTTTGATACACAACAGTCTATAAATAATCCCTCTTTACAATCACAGTGAAGAGAGAAGCATCTATAACAATAAAAGATGTCCAATCTTGATGTGGATGAGCTACAGGACATCAGGATCCTCTGCTGTCATTGAAGAGCAGGACTCTGAGGTTACACTGGAAACAGACTTACAGCAGAAGATTGGACAGTGACAGTATTCACAACTTCAGTTGAATACAAAACTGACAGATTCTAGCCTGAGCAACGACGTGCAGACTGCATTTATCAAAGGATCCTGAAAAACAGAAATCTCTAAACTATATAATTTATCTGTTTTTAAACAGCAAACAGATTATTTTTGGGTTAGATTTGTATCATTTTCATAGGAAATCCTTGGACAGTTTAATGTTTTTTTTGTATTTCTTTAAATATTTCATTATTTTCCTATTTATTTCTTATTTTTCTATACTACTTGCTATGCTCTTCATTGTATTATATTTCAGTGCACTGTTGTTGAGAAGAGCACCCACAGTTTCGTTGTACTCCTTATGTGCAATTACAATAAAATTTATTCTATTCTATTCTATTCTATTCACAGAAATAAAGCCGATAGATAGTCGTGCAGTGTGAAAACAATGGTGACCCAACAACTTTGAAAATCTTGCAGTGTGAACTCAGCATTAAGGCCTCGCGCTCAACCGCACACCCCTGAAGGTGTGGGTGAAGGAACAACCTTCTGCTGTTGTCGACCCAAAAGTTCAGCTGGCAGCGGTGGGATTCGAACCCACGCCCCCGAAGAGACTGGAGCCTTAATCCAGCGCCTTGGACCGCTCGGCCACGTTACCAATGCATTTGGAAGGTTGTGGGGCTGTGGTCAAGGGAGGCCTGCCAGGTCGGGAAAGAGAGGCACTCTGGCAGGCAGTCGCAATGGTTGTACCACGCACGCTTCCATTACCAGACGTGATTCAAGATCCAAACCCAGGAAAGGTTTTGCAAAGTGGATTGAGAGCCTTAGGCTCTTGTTGACAAGGTTTGCTGATATGAACTTGAATCCCAGTCTGTTGCAATCAAGGTGCACGATCCGTGCCGCTGTCTTCGGGACTGAGCACTGCATTGATCTGCGTGGATCTCCAGTGGCGACCCGTCAGCCTTACAGCATCTGTGTCCAACCAACATGGAAATACAGCCCACGGTTGCGAAACACCTAGACCCAGGGCTAGCTTTTCTCGCTCCCCTCTAGCACGGTCTCACAGACCAGGTACGAAGCATTCCGCATGCAGGACTTGTGGTAAAGAGGAGGTTAAAGGGCATACAAGCGACAAGGAAGGGATTCAAACCCACACGTGCAGAGCACAATGGATTAGCAGTCCATCGCTTTAACCTCTCAGCCACCTCATCAGGTGCAGGTGTGGCACCCACGGCCAAATGTCCACAGAGACCGCGACAATTCTGTAGAGGAGCTCCGTAACCCAACGCGTTTAAACAAGCCTGTTCCCAAAACAACTGGAGCCCATCCCACTTGGATTAGCAGTCGGTCTCCTTAACCTCTTAGCATCCTAGTTCACCCACATGACCTTACACCTCAGTGCACCTGGCACTTGCACTCCATTGCCCAAACCACTTGGCCACCACTTCTTATGTCGATTTTTTATTCTTGGTTGAATTGTTGTTTTGTTGGTAGCTCGTAACCATGGTAAGGGCATGACTGATGTGGCTCACACACGCGGAAACCGTGTTTTGCGTACCGTTCTCTGGTTGTTTGGACTTGCTGTTTGAAAAAGCAAGGTGTGAAACAGAGCAGCGTCTCAAAGCCAGGCGGTGACACCAGTTGCCGAAACCTAGGAGCTATTTCAGCACCCGGGTCTGGGGGCTCCGGTACCGTGTGAGCATGCTCATTTTTTTTTTCCAGCCAGGCAGCACATTTGCAGAAGGCACAGGAGCCACAACCCCTGTAAAGCCTTTGTGGTGCCAGAGCCCACAACTGCTGCCTTGAAAAGACTCAGCTGGCAGGAGCAGGATTTGAACCCACCCCTCCATAGAGACTGAAGCCTACATCCAACGCCTTAGACCACTCGGCCACACTACTCGAGAGCACAAACCTTATAGACCTCTGTGGAGAGCACACTGACATACTGTCTGGGTGTGTGGTACGCAGGCTGCACAGATGAGGACAGACAAACTGTGCAGAGGGTGAAAAACAGCTCAAAAAATCATTGGCTGCCCTCTGCCCTCCCTGGATGACATGTCCAGGTCCCGCTGCCTCAGCAAAATCAAGGCCATCACAGGAGACTCCTCACATCCTGCTCATCACTTGTTTGACCTGTTGCCATCTGGGCGGCGCTTCAGGTCAACAAAGTCTCACACCACCAGACTTACAAACAGCTTCTTCCCCTGGGCCATTCGGACTGCAAACAATCACTGAACACACACACACACACATTCTACCTAATAAAATGTGCAATTCTACTGTGCACTTTAATCTGTCTGTGAATTGAGTACAAGTTATAACTTAATATTGGCTTTGCACAAATTAGATTTCAAGCAAATATATAATTGGGAACATTTTGTTGCAGCTTTATGAATGTTCTGCTTATATTGCAGTAGCCCTTTAAAAAAGGGTACAAGTATGCATACACTATATTGCCAAAAGTATTTGCTCACCCATCCAAATAATCAGAATCAGGTTTTCCAATCACTTCCATGGCCACAGGTGTATAAAATCAAGCACCTAGGCATGCAGACTGTTTTTACAAACATTTGTGAAAGAATGGGTCGCTCTCAGGTGCTCAGTGAATTCCAGCGTGGAACTGTGATAGGATGCCACCTGTGCAACAAATCCAGTCGTGAAATTTCCTCGCTCCTAAATATTCCACAGTCAACTGTCAGCTGTATTATAAGAACGTGGAAGTGTTTGGGAACGACAGCAAGTCAGCCACGAAGTGGTAGGCCACATAAACTGACGGAGCGGGGTCAGCGGATGCTGAGGTGCATAGTGCGAAGAGTCAATTCTCTTTCTGCAGAGTCAATCGCTACAGACCTCCAAACTTCATGTGGCCTTCAGATTAGCTCAAGAACAGTGTGCAGAGAGCTTCATGGAATGGGTTTCCATGGACGAGCAGCTGCATCCAAGCCATACATCACCAAGTGCAATGCAAAGCGTCGGATGCAGTGGTGTAAAGCACGCCGCCACTGGACTCTAGAGCAGTGGAGACGCGTTCTCTGGAGTGACGAATCGCACTTCTCCATCTGGCAATCTGATGGACGAGTCTGGGTTTGGCGGCTACCAGGAGAACGGTACTTGTCTGACTGCATTGTGCCAAGTGTAAAGTTTGGTGGAGGGGGATTATGGTGTGGGGTTGTTTTTCAGGAGCTGGGCTTGGCCCCTTAGTTCCATTGAAAGGAACTCTGAATGCTTCAGCATACCAAGACATTATGGACAATTCCATGCTCCCAACTTTGTGGGAACAGTTTGGAGCTGGCCCCTTCCTCTTCCAACATGACTGTGCATCAGTGCACAAAGCAAGGTCCATAAAGACATGGATGACAGAGTCTGTGTGGATGAACTTGACTGGCCTGCACAGAGTCCTGACCTCAACCCGATAGAACACCTTTGGGATGAATTAGAGCGGAGACTGAGAGCCAGGCCTTCTTGTCCAACATCAGTGTGTGACCTCACAAATGCGCTTCTGGAAGAATGGTCAAAAACTCCCATAAACACACTCCTAAACCTTGTGGACAGCCTTCCCAGAAGAGTTGAAGCTGCAAAGGGTGGACCGACGTCATATTGAACCCTATGGATTAGGAATGGGATGTCACTTAAGTTCATATGCGAGTCAAGGCAGGTGAGCGAATACTTTTGGCAATATAGTGTATGTATGAAAGGAGAGTACATAACCTGAGGTACTGAGATATTGAGAAGGGTTCAGTATTTATATTCACATATTTTTACATATGTTTCTTTATTGACATGCACAACCAGTTATTACAACATTATTACAACAATACTAATTCTAACAAAGTCCTGAATATGTACAATATGGCTATATTTGTGGACACCTAACCATCACACCAGTATGTGGGTATTCTCCAAACTGCTGCACAATTGTATAGGATGTTTTTATATTCTTACAAAAACATGTTTCAGCTCAATGAAGATGTTTATTACAAGTTTGGTGTGGAATAAATTGAGTTACCTGCACACAGCCCTGAACTCAAACCCACTGAACACTTTTGGGATGAATTAGAATTCTGACTGCACCCCAAGCCACACATGCCTGATGTTTTAGGGCTGTATGGACACATGGACATACAGTATCTCACAAAAGTAAGTACACCCCTCACGGCATTGTAAATATTTTATTATATCTTTTCATGTGACAACACTGAAGAAACGACACTCTGCTCCAATGTAAAGTAGTGAGTGTACAGCCTGTATAACAGTGTAAATTTGCTGTCCCCTCAAAATAACTCAACACACATCCATTAATGTCTAAACCGTTGGCAACAAAAGTGAATACACCCCTAAGTGGAAATGTCCAAATTGGGCCCAAAGTGTCAATATTTTGTGTGGCCACCATTATTTTCCAGCATTGCCTTAACCCTCTTGGACATGGAGTTCACCAGAGCTACAGGTTGCCATATATTTACAAAAATGTGAGGGGTGTACTCACTTTTGTGAGATTCTGTATATTGCCACTTACTGAACAATCATCTAATTTTTAATATTATTACTGTATATTTTGCAACAAGTTTGAAGTAATATCTAAATAAAGCTAGTCTAAGTAGATTGATTGATAATGTTAAATTGCCCCTAGGTGTGAATGGGTGAGCAAATGGCTGTGTGTGTGTGTGTGTATGTGTGTGTGTGTGAAAGAGAGAGAGAGAGATAAACAATTTTTTTTTTTCAATTATATTTCTGCACATATTTGGTAAGTTAAAAAACAATTTTTTTTGGTGTTAAGGTTTTTCTCTTCAGTGAACACAAGATGGCGCAGTCACTTATCTTAATGTTGGTCTAGAACTAGAGCACAACACAACCTGCTCACATTCTCTGAGACATAGAGTATACTTGTTCTTCTATCATACATACTGCTGATATAATATCCTAACCCCTGCCCTGGTTACTCTTAGTGCCTAAGCTAATTTCAGAGATACCATTCTGATTAAACAACACAACTGTCCACTTAACACTAAACTGTCATAAGAATAAATTCTCATCTAATGTCATTTCTTTGGCACCTGCTGTGTCAGAAACATTAAAAACTAGAAACTTATATGTGAATGTGCCTTTATTCTTCTTTCTCTTCTTCTGATGCTATTGTGAGTACAGGAAAGTTTTATTTTTCAGATTTAACTGTTAGAGCTGAGAAATAAGGGATTAATTCAACCTTAATTACCAAGGGAAAATACTCATTTCTTCCTCATTCTTAAATAAACCATATTCTCTTCCACTTAGTTTTTCTAACATTAATCTACCTGCTGGTGTTTACACAAACTTTCTCTAATTTAGAGATATCACTAACATATGTAAAATAACATAAATACATTAATTTCCTACTTTCAGTATGTGTTTACTTAAATGTGCTCTGGACAGGTTTCCCATATGAGGCTGAATGTAAAGCCAGGATGTTTCAGTAAGAATCAACAATCTGACAACAACATTGGTGACACTGTCATGTGATGCTGTGGGGTGGAGCAATTTTGAAGCTTTATGGTGTTAACATATTAGATTACAGAAAGATCTCCACTATTTTCACTGAGCTAAGACCAGTCATCATGTTCACTGTTATATTCATGTATCTGTGGCTTTCACTAGGTGAGTTAACATTGACTTTTTATTATTACAGAAATATTAACTATATTATATTAAATATTAGTCTGTGTGGTGATGCAGTGTGAAAATGTAGAGTGTGGGTCTGACTTAAGTATTTCCTGTTGATTATTTAAAGGTTAAAAACATTATGATCTCTTCTCTATGACAGGTGACTCCATGGCAGATTCAATAGAGCCAGATTTCCCTCATAAAGTTGTAGATGAAGGTGATGATGTTGTTCTGTCCTGCAAATACAAATCAAGCTATACTACAGGAAACTACCTGCACTGGTACAAGCAATATCCAAAATCTAAACCAGAGTTCGTTCTTATTGTTGACCAAAAAGGAAATCCAATTTCCAACACTGACCCAAGAATGTCTGCTAAAGTTGACGATAAAACTAAACAAGTGGATCTGATCATCTCCTCTGCTGCTGTATCAGACTCTGCTCTATACTACTGTGCTCTGGCGCCCACAGTGACAGGAAATCCAGCTGCACTGTACAAAAACTTTCACACAGTTTTGTTATATTGAAAGCAGTTCTGCTGATGATGTTGAGCTGCTATTTACATGCTATTTTTTGGCGAATTCTGTCTCTCTTGCAATTTATAAAAGGTTCATAAATATGTTATAGTTTGACAAATGTTGGATTATTAGGAGATAGCTAATTGTTTTTTTAAGCTTCATTAACCACTTGATCCTGTTCAGAGATCTATAGCTTTTCTTGGCAACACTGGAAATGAGGGAAACCTGAGCTCAATCTCGAACTGGGGACCATGGAACTGTGAGGCAGCAATACTATCTGATGTCTTTGTCTGGCAGCTCATCAGTGCCTGAAAAGTAAAAATTAGTTAAATATTTTGCATTCATTAATGGTATAATATTTGGTTTAGAGAGGGATTATTAATATAACTTTTAAAAGTAGCTTTTCCTTATTTTGGTATTCAATCTTCTTGGGGATTTCTTTAGATGCTCTGATGAGTCTACATGCAGAAAGAAGAAGAAGAGGCTTAAAGCCATGTAAAAACAACAATCCACAGGTTAAAAAATACATGACTGTTGGCATCACAGTGATGACAGTTTTTATGGTGCATCACATAGAATCTTATCTGAGCCAGAAAATCCCAGAAGTGTCTCAATTTCATGTAGAGATAGGAGAGCAGACCCCTCTCTCCCATCCTCATCATTACATTCAGGGAAATATTGATAGCATCATGTGAAACTATTCAGCTGTTTAATATTAAACTGCACTCCGTGTCAGAGCAGAAGACTCTATGGAAGATAATGAAAACCACTAGAAAGATGATTAGGGTCTATCTATCCACCATTGAGGATCCTTACCAGAAAATATATACAACTTTGGGATGTTGCCTCCGAGCCTCTTCCAGACACTTTACTCAGATAGTCAGGTATACATCTTTATACACTGATGATACTATTCCATATTCCTTGATAACCTGGAAATAAAAAGTAAAAGCTTGGTTCAATCATCACAGCAGAATTTTACAATATACAATATACCAACACTATATCATGGAAGGCAGCACTGAATCTTTTGAGTTTGTTGCAGTGAACATCAGCAAGTTCACCACCACTGCCTTGAAGAGGCAAAAACTAACACATAATGTATTACAGTATTACAGAGAAAAAATCCTTTATAAATAACTGCTTTTTTCTACTGTTTTACACAGTGTTCAGTGTGGGAAAGATAAAAAAACAACAACTAAGAATTATTTCTTAAATGTATTTTGGTTTCAAATATTATCTTGTGATTAATAATCAAGTATTTAAGTAAATTTAAGGTAATTTTGTGTCTTTACTTCCCTGTTAGGACAAGATGTAGGACAGGACTTTCTTAATGGCCAATTCAGTGGAGTTGAGTTTTATAGCTGCTTTCAAACATGAAAATGAAAAATTCAGCAGTATTTAAAGAGAAATATATGGGGGTTATGAAGACATACTTTTGTGTGACTATTTCTTCTGTATTCTCAAATAAACCTTATTCTTTTAATGGTTCTAACAATAAGCCACCTTCTGCTGCACAAATGACACACAGAGGAAGGTAAATAAACAAAACAGATTTCTACACGCAAAACCAATAAATACCACTGCTAAGTACATTTAATCCAGTAAAACTGTCTTAGATAGAATTTCACAGAACAATGAGGCAATAGAACAATCTGTAAAATTATAAATGGAAAGTAGCACTATGCCAAAGACACTGTGATAACCGTGTGACCCAGTGATGGGTTTAGTTTACACACCACCAAAACCAGGGTCACACAGTCCAGTCACAAACACCAACTACTAAAGAAAGGACTTCATTACATATTATAACAATTCCTGAATGTCCATCCATTAAAAGATTCTTATTTTATTTATTAGAGAGAGAGACTTTGACTTTTTACGCATCTTTATTTACACAAGTCACATATAAAAGTCACAGTGACTTAATAAATAAATAAGTAAATAAATAAATACGTATTAAAATAAATGTCAATAAATTATTTTAAATATGAGTGATTAGTTTAGTTCTGCTGCAAAGTTAAGTTTCCTTTCTGCAACAGAACACAACACATTATCACAACACCACACACATTTAAACATATCCAAGTCATTCATACTTTTATAAAAATTAAAATCAATTGAAATTCTAGATTTCATCAGCCTTTTCAGAATTTTTATGGCGTCACAGTCAGTGCTTTGTTCAATTTGGTTTTTCCGGCTCAGGTATATTGCCATTTTGGCCTGACCAAATATAAAATTAATCAGTTGGCACCTGAACCGGTGTTTTCTGACATACTTAAAACCAAAAATAAAACACTGAAAAGTAAAAACAACATTAAAAGACCTTAAAATGCTCAGTAAAAACACACACAGTGGAAGTAATCTGGAGCAGTGAATAAAAGCATGAAAAACTGTTTCTCTCTGTGAACAAAAAGGACAATCATGTGCAATATCAGGATTTAAAACAGAAATAAAAGAGTTCACAGAGATAATACAGTGTAAAATCCTCCATTGGAGGTCGGCAGCTTTTTTAGTTAACGGTGGTTTATACAGTGCGTCCACTCTGGTTTAAAATCATCAGTAAAACCATGTACACTTCTCCATGGGGTGTCCACCCTCCCACTCAGCTTTTTCTTGTTTAAAACCTTTACACACGCTCTGTAGAGCAGCTTCCCCGACACTGACCCAAAGTCCATCTCCCCTTCACCCCGGCACTCCAGGAGTGGGCCTGCACACCCGTCGAGGTCAGGAGAGATGTCCAGCTGGGGAAAGGGTTCGTCTTCTGTAGGACCAGTCTCTGTGTGTGAATAGTCCATTAGCTGAACACGCTCCTCTGATGTCAATGCAGATTTCCAGCGGTGTAGGAGCTGATTGACAACACGCAGGGGCCGCAGTCCCATATGCGCTGCCAGGTCCTCTGCCCTCGACAAGTCCGACCCCGCGATGTTCACAAGCTCCCGGAGCATTATAATCCCTGAGGAGATGAGAGTTCTGGACAGTGCAGGGACGGTCACACTGGAGATGTCCAGTCTCCCGCCGTACACCAGAGGTTCCTCCAGCAGCCAGTGTAGCGTTCTACAGCCCTTGTTTTGTTTCTTAAAACAGTTCCAAATTTTAAAAAATCCACGGTAAAAGGCTGGTAGTCCAGAAATGTCCAGCAAAAAACAATTTATGGTTTAATAAAAACAATGCTCTGTCCAGCCCCAGTCCTTGAACTGTGCGTAGTAGTCCACTGGCTGCTGCTCTCCATACTAAGTCTCCGGGTCCAGTGAGGAGTCTCTGGATGAACTGGAGGCGGAAGGCTGCGGCTCTGCTGGACAGCTGGACCAGCCCCTGTCCTCCTTCCTCCTTCGGCTGATGAAGCACACTCTGTGGAATCCAGTGTAGACCGTCCCAGAAGAAGTCCACCAGCAGGGCCTGGATGTTTGCCAGCAGGTTCGGCGGCGGATCCACGCATGCCAGCTTGTGCCAGAGGGACGACGCGGCGAGGTTGTTGATGACCAGCGTTCTCCCCCTGTAGGACATCTTTGGAACCAGCCGCTTCCACCTGCTCAGTCTGCCCTTCACGTGCTCTACAGAACCTTCCCAGTTTTTACTTAAAAACTCATTGTTCCCCAGGTAGACACCCAAGTATTTAAAACCACCTCTTTTCCACGCTAAGCCTCCTGGTAGTGACGGTTGCCCACCTTCCCACTCCCCAACTATAATGGCTTCACTTTTAGACCAGTTAACCTTGGTGGAGGATAAAATTTGAAAGTCATTTAAAATATCAGTTAAAACATTGACATCATTTTGTGTGTTTATCATCACTACCAGATCATCTGCATAAGCTGATAAACATATTGAGGCATTAGCATGTGGCATATTAAAACCAGAGAGATTACTTCTTAACTTATTTAAAAGAGGTTCAATAGCTAGAGAGTACAACATTCCAGAGAGGGAACAGCCCTGCCTGATCCCTCTGTACACTCTAAAAGGAGCACATAAACCACCGTTAACCTTCAGTACACTCTCAATGTTACTGTACAACACCTTGATCATGGCTATAAAACCTGGGTTGAACCCGAAGGCTTCCAGCACCTTCCACAAATATTCATGTTCAACCCGGTCAAAAGCCTTTTCCTGATCTAGAGAAATCAGACCAGTTTTTAAGCCCAATAGCCTAGAGACGTCCAAAATGTCACGAATTAGATACACATTATCGAATATGGACCTATCAGGCACACAGTACGTCTGGTCCTGGTGAATGAGCTGCTCCATTACCTTAGTCAGTCTCGAGGCTAATGCTTTTGAGAGCAGCTTGCAGTCAGTGCACAGTAGTGAGACCGGGCGCCAGTTTTTCAGGTGGGTCAGGTCTCCCTTCTTCGGTAGCAGGGTCAGGACGGCCCTCCTGCAGCTCAACGGGAGTTCACCTCTCCGTACGCTGTCCCGTAGGACATCTAGCACGTCCTGCCCTATGACGGCCCAGAATGCCTTGTAGAACTTGACAGGGAGACCGTCTATACCTGACGCCCGTCCATTCTCCATCCCCTGGAGAGCCTCATGAACCTCCTCCAGCGTCAGCTCCCTGTCTAGCTCTCTCGCCGCTTGCTCAGAGAGCTTCGGCAGGTCCATGAGGAAGCTGTCCTCCACCGCTTGTGCCCCTGACCACTCACTGCTGTACAGCTTCGAGTAGAAGCTTACTGTCTGCTGGCGAATTTCAGTGGGCTCAGATACGAGATCCCCTGATTCTGTTTGCACAGCATGTATAAATCTTTTCTGTCCATTCTTCTGCTCTAAACTGAAAAAGAACTTTGAAGGAGCATCCATCTCAGCAGCGCTTTTAAAGCGTGAGCGGACCAGCGCCCCCTGTGCTGTAATGTCTAACAGGTCGTTCATTTTGGATTTTTTACGTTTGAGGGCTTCAATATGCCCTCGATTTCCAGTGGCCTCCAAACGCTGGAGGTCCACTATTTCTATCTCCAGAGCTTTCAGAGATCTAACAATGTCTCTTGTGACATTGAGAGTGTACTGTTGACAGAATTCTTTGACTTGTGCTTTTGTCACATCCCACCACAGCTGAAGTGAACTAAAAGCTGCCTTATCATGTTTAAAACAATTCCATAAAAAAATTAAAGACTCCCTAAAATTAGCATCTTCTAAAAGAGCAGTGTTAAAATGCCAGTAGGCACTCCCAGGTTTAACCTTCTCTTTAGTAATAGTACACTGTACCATACTGTGGTCAGAGATACCTACTGGAACAATAAAACACTTTGTAAAAAACGTCAGCTGATGCTTAAAACCATAAAAACGATCTAATCTCGCCAGGGAGAGTGTGTTATCTATGGCATGGGCCCACGTGGACTGTCTCTTGTTCTTATGAAAAGTTCTCCATATGTTGCTCAACTCGTGGGCCTCCACCATCTCCCACAGACGCTTACGGGAAGCCATGTGAGGTTCTGTGTGGTTCAAGGTCTAAAATATCTGTAGTACAGTTAAAATCACCACCCAGAATTAAAATTTCTGCAGTGCTACCCTCATGGTACAATTCCATATTGACTGATAACAGGTGCAAATTTCTTTTAATTCATTAAATGACAAGCTAGTTTTAATTTTTAAATAATGATTCAATCTTTGCATAATTATTCATTAATATTTTTAATGATTATTGATAATTAATAATAATGATAATTATTTCCTTTAAAGAACATTTCCTGCTTCATGTATGTAGTTGAATAAAATATAAATCTAGCTCCCTTAACTGAACTGTCATGTGATACTGCAGGGTGGAGCTTCATGAAGAATGAGAAAGAAAAGATCTAAGTAGTGATATAGTACACAAAATAAAATGAGAAAAAAAGACAAAAAATGCTGTTTATAGCTAACAAAGGCTCCTGTGATCCATATAAATACACAACAAAAGTTGTGTAAACTTTAGGAAACTTAAGTACCTTATCATTTATCCATTTATCCTGGCTAATCTGGCCTACTAATAATAAATTTAGAAATTAACTTTGTTCTACATTAAAATCATCTATTGAAAGTAATTGAATGAAAATATTCAGAAAACAGCGCCAGTTTCTGTTGTTCCACAAGGAGGCAGAATAAAACAATAAACCCAGCCACTAATAAACATGTGCTGCTGTCACTCTGTAACCATGTCTCTATCAGGAAATGTTCAACAAACTCAACATTGTAGATTTTGTACCTATGATGTGGATTTTTTTTTTTTACCTAATGAAATTATTTTAACATTGAATGCTTTCAGATAAAAGACAATAAATGAACCAATTGAACCAACAAAGTGTTGTTGTGTTATTGGTCACTTAAATAAACAAACAATTAATTAATTGATTGATTGTCTAACCCACTTGACATTGGACTAACAGTAATATGGTCCAATAAGGAGTTAGAGACCCCTGGTATAATATGTAAAACCTTAATTATTAGATGAATGATAAATGTCTTGTTCCACATGTGAGACTGAATGTAATGTCAGGATGCAGTAAGTCAAGAATCTGTCAGTAAAACTGGTGACACTGTCATATGATGCTGAGGGGTGGAGCTTCATGAACCTCTGAAATGTTAATATAATAAAGTACAGAAAGACCTCAGAATATTGTCATTTTGCTAACACCATTCATCATGATCACTGTTATATTCATGTGTCTGTGGCTTTCATTAGGTAAGTTATCATTGACCATCTCAGAAAGGAAGTGTTACATTAATGATTAATTAGCCTTTATGATGTTAAGAAAAAGTATAATATGAGTTATATAACTCAAAACTAAAAAAATATTATGATCTCTTCTCTATAACAGGTGACTCCATGGCAGATCCAATAGAGTCTCTATTCCCTCATGAAGTTGTAGATGAAGGTGATGATGTTACTCTGTCCTGCAGCTACAAAAACAGTGGTGCACTTAGAAGCCTACAATGGTACAAACAACATCCAAAATCTACACCTGAGTTCCTTTTTTTCATCACTCTAAGTGGAGATAAAACTGACCCTATGCCACCATGTCTGTCTGCTGAAGCTGATGATAAAACTAAACAAGTGGATCTGATCATCTCCTCTGCTGCTGTATCAGACTCTGCTCTATACTACTGTGCTCTGCAGCCCACAGTGACAGGAAATCCAGCTGCACTGTACAAAAACTTTCACACATTTTGGCTGTAGATGGTGCTTCTTTGGATGTCTTTGGATCTTGATTATAGCTGTTAATAAGCACTTGAGTAATTCTCAATCTTGAACAGTAAGCTTACAAGTATCAGCTTTCTAAAGATACCCTGGTTATATACCCTGGTTTGGGGATGCACTCCCTTCACATAATGCAGGGCTGTTGAGAATGGATTAAAAGTGTTATGTCAAAGACCAAGAAAATAAAATGTTCAAATTCAGGTTGCAAAGTTTGTCAAAAGAGTTATAGGAAGAGTTAATCAATAAAAGATAAACAAGCAATCAAATGGCTTCCTTTTAACTGAAATGTGGCAGTGCATCTTCAAACATTTTACCTCTGTGATTTATCATACCCTGTGATCTATGATCCCATAGACAGACTCTACATATTTTATAGCTTTGCCCACTTTCTATTCATAATTCTAAATAAATCAGCAAGAACTGAGAAGTGTCAACTATTTAAATAAATATTTTGAACTGAATAAACAATAAGAAAGGTAATTATCCTGATATTTAAACAAATCCACTCTGTGAAATTATTTGACTCAACTACCATATAGATCTACTGTACCTTTTACAAAGAGAAGATTAATGTAAGGCTGCTCTGAATGGCATCAATTCATTCACAAAATTCATAAACCTATGCTTGGTATGTTATAGACAACCATGTTTCTCTGCTTTTCCTTAGAGCTAAAAATCAACTCCAATTTTGCATATTTTACGAACAATAGCTTTACGTTAGTGAAACTGAGTAAATGAACCTGATTTATTTCTTTTTTTTCTACACCTCACCCCGTGTTCATATTTAAAGGGCTAACAGTAAATAACTCCTCTGTGCCATCGTAAAACAATGTCACATATACTGAATTAAAACTGTAGTGTAGGCTGTAACTGCAGGTATAACCTTTGCTAGATAACTATGGAAAACTAAGTAATTATAGACACACAAATATATTTGTTTCATACACTTTAATAAAGACTGCATTAGTATTTTATAATATTTTATAATATTTTATAATATTTTATAATATGAAATTTTAGTTTTAAGCACAGAAACAATGGAAAAAAGTTAAAGAGCAATCCGCTAAATATCTGAAACGTGAAGCTAAAGTGAAGTACACATGTGCAGTAGTCTTTTTAAATGGATATTAATTATTTTATTTAATTTGGACTTGCATAAAGCTGATGAGCCCTTCCTTTCGCATTAACTTGTCGTTCTGCAAGACTTGGCTTTTGCTCGTCACGTAAAACAAAATTCATGAAGGCTCAATGCCGAGAGCTGCTTACTTTGTTCACACTTGGCTGCTGGGTTCTCAAGGGTTCCTGAAAGGACCCCTTGCTTTATTGTTAACTTGATTTGTGTAACCAAGTTCCTTTTGCTCTGACCCCAGTCCATACAAACAGGAAGGCTGTACATCATCTATCAGCACATGGCAAGGCAATTTGGTCTATGGGTATGATTCTCACTTTGGGTGCCAGAGGTCCTGGGTTCAAATCCTAGATGAGCCACAGTTTTACTTGGAATAGACTGTGTGGGACAAAACTAATGGAAAATGAGAGTGCTAGCTGCCAACCTTGAACATCTCTCAGGAATGCTGGGAGTAGGGTGGGTCCTTGGATTGAAGCCTCTTACAGGACACCATGCTAAAACACACATTCACACCCAGGGGCAATCTAGATAAATCAGCTATTGGCATGTCTTGTGGCCATGGGGAGAACGCAAAACTACACATAGCGAGTTATCTGTGGCTCAGAATCAAAGCAGGGATGCTGAAGCTATGTCAAGGTGCTACTTATCTACTTGACTAACTAGCTGCTGTAGCTCACTAGTGTGTGTACAAACTCGTGCAAAATTTAGCGAAAAGTAGATGATTCAGAACTTAGCCAACCGCCTGCTATCAGGTTGCAGATGTAATCTGGTGACGTTATGTGACTTCATGTCACAGCTAAACAACACAGCAGGACCTTCATCAATTCAAACAAAAGAGACATGCTTTTACTTGGTCTAAAGTCTGCAGCGTATTATCGTATTGCATGCGACTACAACGTGCACATAATAAGAAATACCAGCATAAACATATGCCAAAAATGATTCACTGTAAAAAAAAAGAAAAAGAAAAAAAGAAAGTACAGCAGGTAAGCAAAGTTTCAGTAGTGATAGAGATCAAGGAGCATGATGATGCTCGTCTGTTTATCAGTGTTCATTGCAGTTTGTGAATATTTATTGCAATTTGTGAACACTGTAAGACTTTTGTCACATTTAGATGGTGTTCATTACTTCTGAGACAAATAGGACCTTTTGCCAAATATGTGTTTACTCCAGCATAGTGAAACATTTTTATTTGGGTGGTGTTATTGAGGGTCATTCTCAGGGTGGATACTGCAGTACATCTTTAGACACAGACAGATAACTATAGCATTAATTACACTGTGTAGCATGTAGCACTACAGAATAATTTAAATGAATATGGTTTAATGCAGTTATTATACTACAGACACAATATGCAATTAGGAACTAGGTTTTTATGCTATATTTACACTATATTTAGTAAAAAAAATCAGCCTTAATACATTTAAACAACATGCAATAAAATATATTATTAAAATTCATTGTTTGTTTTGCTCAATGTGATACCAGAAATAACATGACTATGACTAAGTAAAAGTGGGTGGAGCTAGATGTGGTAAGATACAGTTTAGAAAGTTTCACAGAGATCCTGCCATTTATACCTACTGCAAGAGAGACACAACAGTCATGTTACTCTTCTTTATTTTCATAGTTGTTAAAAACATTGGTAAGTCATTTATATTATAAACAAACTTTAGATGAATGCTGGAGACGAACTGATACATAAATATGATTCTGTTTAAAGAAATTAACACCCTCAAGCAATGAAAGTGGAAATGTTTATGTTGTTGTAATGTTTTATAGCAGGTGCTGTTGACAGCAGCATTACACCAGAACAAACCATCATATCTTCAAGTGAAGGCAGCAACATCACACTGACCTGCACATATGATGATTCAGCTTTCTATCTCCACTGGTATCGACAAAAACCTCAATCAGAACCAGAGTTTCTTCTCCTGACTTCTAAACACACAGATAGTGTCACTAGATCTGCACACGACCCACGACTATCCACCAAAGTTCTTAAAACGGACAGGAAAGTAGATCTGGAGATCTTTCCTGCTGCAGTATCAGACTCTGCACTGTACTACTGCACCATGGAGCCCACAGTGACACAAAACTCAAACAGACTGTACAAAAAGTCAAGCTGCATGTTTTCCTCAGCAGGGGGAGATGTTTACCTGTTTCATTCAAATACACTTTTCTGTCTTATGTCTGAGACTTTGATGTTAATTTGCTTTGACTATCAAAAATGATCCTCTTACATATGTTGGTAATACTTATTGGTTGAATAACCAGAAAAGAAAACATTTAAAAATAAATGTTAATCTTTAATTAAAAAGAATAATTTCTGCTAAGGTTCATGCTGTTATTCCCCTGATGTAATAATAAGAAGGTAATCCAAAGTTAAATAACAATACATATTTAAATAATTTAAGATACTGAGTTTTAATGTAACACTAGTGAACTGAAGACTTCACTCTTCATTATTTAGCAGTTTATAAAATAGCACTTGATCCAGCACTGATATTAGCCAGTCAGCTTTCTCAGGCAGCTGTGTGCTCCTTCTGTCTGTTAGTGTTGGTGTTACATGTTATTTGTGATCAGTCAAGAGCTGACAGCAAGCTCAATAAATCACAAGGCCTTGCTGAACAGAAAAGACTCCTCGAATAATAAGAATGTCCCCTAGTGTGATTTCCCAGTGTGCTTTTGACATTGATTGAAATACTTCAGCACTTAATTGCTGTGGGTATTGGGAATGTGTCTATTACCCTTTGAGACACTGCATCTGCAGAACCTGTATAAAGTCTGTTTAGGAAATTTCTAAGTGAGATTTTTGTTTTTACCCCATGAAACAGATGATCCTAATTATATCTGATAATAAATCTGCACTACTGTTAATAATAAGGGGTTCACCAATGCTACTCTGTGAACAGCAAAGTGTTGTTGATGAATTTCTGTGGACAATTCGGCAAGCCTCAGGCTGTACCTGTAACGTCTGGGACCCCCACCCTATGCGGGGCTCGACACACCCCAGACGCCCGTGGTGTGTGTGCGCACGCCAGCACACGGTGTAATGAGACCCATGCGCAGGATTCAGCGAAGCACTGCTTTTATTACATTTAAGACACGACATAGGGAAACAAACGTAACAATAGACATGGCGTGGTTAACAAAACAAAACAAAACCTAGACCTTAGCTTGGACATGGAACCTAACAAACAAAACCCCAACAGAAACCACGGTACAGATAACAATCATGGACAAGGACACAAACGCAAGGATCCCTATTTATAGGGGTAGACATTAGGGCTAATGGGATACAGGTGACGCAATCAGGATAGGAACAATAGGAAGGGCGTAACAAGACACACAAAGAAGCAGGCTTCCAAGGTTCACCTGCCAGCGCCCTCTCTGGGCCTGGCAGGGAACTGTCCAGCTGTTCCTGACAGTACCTGGATCCGTCAGGTAAACTAATGTTTTCATATTGGCTTTATTAAGCAGATGGCTATATTAATTATATTAAAAAACAATTGAGTCAAATCACAAAGTAAAATAGACAATGAAATCATTTATTATATCACCTCAGTGAAATACCCTCCAAACTGTCTTATTTATGGCAGGTATATATTTAGCTATTTACTGTCCAATTTATAATAGGTTGATTCTTTTTATTATTGAAAATGACATGCGGTCAGTATTTGTTTACTATGTGCTTAGGACAGGTTCCTCATTCAAGGTTGACTAGAACTCATTCATTAGTGTACTGCTTTTTTCTACTGTTTTACACAGTGTTCAGTTTGGGAAAGATAAAAAAAAAATAGACTAAGAAAAATTTTATTAAAGTATTTTGGTTTCAAATATCCAGCCATGATCTAGCCATGGGGTCAAAGTCCAGTGACTTCTGTGCCGGTCCCAAGCCCGGATAAATAGAGAGGGTTGCATCAGGAAGGGCATCTGGCGTAAAACATTGCCAAATTTAACCATGCGCATCGTCAGTACTCTAAATTTCATACCAGATTGGTCGAGGCCCGGGTTAACAATGACCACCATCGGCGCCGTTGACCTACAGGGCGCTGGTGGAAATTGGGCTACTGTTGTTCGAAGAAGTAGAGGAGGGAGGAGAGTGTGTAGACAGAGAGAGAGAAGAGGAAAGGTAAGAGTGTAGGACTGAGAATAGGAACTCTGAATGTTGGTACTATGACAGGGAAAGGTAGAGAGCTGGCTGATATGATGGAGAGAAGGAAGGTGGATATACTGTGTGTACAGGAGAGCAGGTGGAAGGGTAGCAAGGCTCATAGTATAGGAGCAGGATTCAAGCTGTTTTATTATGGTGTGGATAGTAAGAGAAATGGGGTAGGTGTGGTCCTGAAGGAGGAGTTTGTGAGGAATGTTCTGGAGGTGAAGAGAGTGTCAGACAGGGTGATGAGTCTGAAGTTAGAG
Source organism: Hemibagrus wyckioides (assembly GCF_019097595.1). Taxonomy (NCBI): domain Eukaryota; kingdom Metazoa; phylum Chordata; class Actinopteri; order Siluriformes; family Bagridae; genus Hemibagrus; species Hemibagrus wyckioides. The sequence continues at coordinate 271,410 of NW_026690807.1, read as the reverse complement.
GTTGAAGGGGTGATGTTGAATGTTGTTAGTGGTTATGTCCCACAGGTAGGTTGTGAGTTAGAGGAGAAAGAGAGATTCTGGAGTGAATTAGATGAGGTGATAGAGAGTATTCCCACAGGTGAGAGAGTGGTTAGCAAGTTAGAGTTATTAAGGATAGATGGAAAGGTGCTCACAAGTGAGGAGAGTGTACAGAGGGGATGGAAGGAGTACTTTGAAGAGCTTTGAATGAGGAAAATGAGAGGGAAAAAAGAGAAGAAAAGGTGAACTCTGTGGAACAGAAAGTAAATAAGATTAGAAAGGATGAAGTCAGGAAGGCTTTGAAGAGGATGAAAAGTGGAAAGGCAGTTGTTCCTGACGACATCCCGGTGGAGGTCTGGAAGTGTCTAGGAGAGGCGGCAGTGGAATTTTTAACTAGTTTTTTTAACAGGGTTTTAGAGAGTGAGAAGATGCCTGAGGAATGGAGAAGAGGTGTAGAGATGATGTTTAAGAATAAGGGTGATGTGCAGAGTTGCAGCGACTATAGGGGGATAAAGTTGATGAGCCATACAATGAAGCTATGGGAAAGAGTAGTGGAAGCTAGGTTAAGGAAGGTAGTGGAAATTTGTGAGCAGCAGTATGGCTTCATGCCCAGAAAGAGCACAACAGATGCAATTTTTGCTCTGAGAATGTTGATGGAGAAGTATAGGGATGGTCAGAGAGAGTTGTACTGTGTGTTTGTAGACTTGGAGAAACGTATGACAGGGTGCCAAGAGAAGAGCTGTGGTACTGTATGAGGAAGTCAGGAGTAGCAGAGAAGTATGTCAGAGTGGTGCAGGACATGTATGAGAGGAGCAGGACAGTGGTGAGGTGTGCTGTAGGTCAGACAGAGGAGTTCAAAGTGGAGGTGGGACTGCATCAGGGAACGGCTCTGAGCCCCTTCCTGTTTGCTATGGTGATGGACCAGTTGTCAGAGGAGGTCAGACCGGAGTCTCCTTGGACAATGATGTTTGCAGATGACATTGTGATCTGTAGTGAGAGCAGGGAGCAGGTGGAGGTAAACCTGGAGAGGTGGAGGTTTGCGCTGGAGATAAGAGGAATGAAAGTCAGTGGTAGTAAGACTGAGTACATGTGTGTGAATGACAGGGAGGGAAGTGGAACAGTAAGATTACAGGGTGAAGAGGTGAAGAAGGTACAGGAGTTTAAGTACTTGGAGTCAACAGTCCAGAGTAATGGAGAGTGTGGGAAAGAGGTAAAGAAGCGAGAGCAGGCAGGTTGGAATGGGTGGAGAAAGGTGTCAGGAGTTCTGTGTGATAGAAAAATATCACAGCGAGAATCAAGGGGAAGATGTACAAGACAGTGGTGAGACCGGCCATGCTGTATGGTTTAGAGACAGTGTCCCTGAGACAGAGACAGGAGTCAGACCTGGAGGTAGCAGAGCTGAAGATATTGAGGTTCTCTTTGGGAGTGACAAGGTTGGACAGGATTAGGAACGAGTACTTCAGAGGGACAGCTCATGTTGGACATATGGGGGACAAGGTTAGGCAGGACAGATTAAGATGGTCTGGACATGTCCAGAGGAGGGAGAGTGAGTATATTGGTAGGAGAATGTTGGACATGGAGCTGCCAGGCAGGAGGCAAAGAGGAAGACCAAAGAGGAGGTATATGGATGTAATAAAGGAGGATATGAAGCTAGTGGGTGCAAGTGTTGAGGATGTAGAAGATAGGGATAGGTGGAGAGAGATGATTCACTGTGGAGACCCCTGAAGGGAAAAGCCGAAAGAAGAAGAAGAGGTTTCAAATATTATCTTCTGATTAATAATCAAGTATTTAAGGAAATCTAAAGTAATTTTGTGTGTTTACTTCCCTGTTAGGACAGGATGTACAACAAGACTTTCTTAATGGCCAATTCAGTGGAGTTGTTAAGTTTTACAGCTACTATCAACATCTGTTTTCTTGTGAGGAAAAAAAAACATGGAAATGACAAATTCAGCAGTATTTGAAAGAGAAATATATGGGGGCTATGAAGACATAGGTATTTGTATAAATATTTCTTCCATATTCCAAAATCAGTGTCACAGTGCAATCCCAAAAACCACCTACTAAAGAAAGGAGAGAGAGAGAGAGAGAGAGAGAGAGAGACAGACAGACAGAGAGAGAGAGAGACAGAGAGAGACAGAGAGAGACAGAGAGAGAGATACCCCAAAACAAGTGTTGTAACTTTTAATGTCAAAATATCACAGAAAAATTGAGTAAATGGTACGAGTGAATCCATTGCTTCTCAGGACCACATTGTTTTATTAAGACAAAAATATTTCTACAAGCTTTATATAAACAGTATTCAGAACAGCAGATCTGTCATGAATATACATAAATACAAGTAGGTGGAGCTAGAGGTGGAGATGTACATCAAATAGTAACACTGACATTCATTTCTAAAGCTAGAGGTTTGAACTAAACACTCAGGAAAACAATGTTGTTCCTCTTCGTGGTGTTTTTCACTCTTGCTGATGTTGGTAAGTCATATACACTGCACACAAAATATTATTTTTTCTAATTAATAAGACACAATTTTCCATGTGAAATGTGTCATTTATGATTAAAATATCACAATATTGTTGTAATGTTTTTATAGCAGAGGCTGCTGACAATAACATTAAACCAGATCAAACCAATGTATTTTCAATGGAAGGCAGCAGCATCTCACTGTCCTGCACATATACTGGATCAGTTTACAGTCTCCACTGGTATCGACAAAAACCTGGATCAAGACCTGAGTTTCTGCTGCTGATTTATGAAAGCACTGAAACTGTCATTGAGGCTCAACCACCTCATCCAGGATTGTCCATAAAACTTAAAAAAGAGCAAGATAAAACGAATAAGAAAGTGGATCTGATCATCTCCTCTGCTGCTGTATCAGACTCTGCTCTATACTACTGTGCTCTGGTGCCCACAGTGACAGGAAATCCAGCTGCACTGTACAAAAACTTTCACACAGTTTTGTTATATTAAACAAAGGTCAGGGTCATAGTAGATACAGAGTCTGTCCCAGACATGAGGTGGGAAAACACCCTGAATGGGATGTCAGTCCTTTGCACTCCACAAACCCTTTCACACACTCATTCACACAGAAGTGCAATTTCTCCTAGCACATTTTCCTACTGTCATGTTTTTTTGGAAGTGATGCAAAACTGCACACAAACTGACACTAACCTAAACTCCTGTTAAAATCCTTCTGCTTAAAGTATTTTCTTGCAGTATGGAGTAATTTTTATAATAAAGAAAGATTTCTACCCTCATGGTACAATTCCATATTGACTGATAACAAGTGCACTAAAGACAAGGCTCAGGTCAATCCTCATAGCAGAATTCCACAATGCCAGTGGACTCATGATCCTCTCTGTTCTGTCTGGAGTAATTACACTGCAGATGAAGGGCATTTTATTGTCTAAGTGTCTTAACTTCACATATATAATAGTCAAACTAATCAGTTATAGCCCAATGTTCAACAAGTTCAACCTCAACAGAAGGAGATCATCTTCAAAACTAAGGATTATCTTATTATCAGCAAACCATAATAAGATGTGTGTGTGTGTGTGTGTGTGTGTGTGTTTAATCCCCTGATAGGAAAGGAAGTATGTCAAGTGAACATAAAGTATTTCTCAATGGCCAGTTCAGTTTAGTTGTTGAGATTTACAGCTGTTTTCAACATCTGTTCCCTTTTAGTTTTCTATTATTATTTCTTTTTGTGCTTTACATTAAATAACGTAACCTGGTGTTGTAAATACAATTTAAATGTAAATTCTAATATATAATTACTAATCCACAGTATGAATATATATGTATGGCTGTATGAACTGTTTGCAGGTTTTTATTTTGTCCAAGTTAAGGTTTTTCTCTTCAGTGAACACAAGATGGCGCAGTCACTTATCTTATTGTGGGTTAAGTTCTAGAGACACTACCACACAACCTGCTCACATTCTCTGAGATGATGGAAGTTACTTTGCACAGTAAAACCTTTGTGACATAGAGTATACTTGTTCTTCTATCATACATACTGCTGATATAATATCCTAACCCCTGCCCTGGTTACTCTTAGTGCCTAAGCTAATTTCAGAGATACCATTCTGATTAAACAACACAACTGTCCACTTAACACTAAACTGTCATAAGAATAAATAATCATCTAATGTCATTTCTGTGACAAACAAAAGCACCTTCTGTGTCAGAAACACTGAAAACTGGAAACTTATCTGTAAATCTGCCTTTACTCTTCTTTCTTTTCTTCTGATGGTATTGTGAGTTTAAACCTTAATTATCAAGTAAAAAAATTATTCCTTATTCTCAATTAAACCTGATTCTCTTCCACTTAGTGTTTCTAACATTAATCTGCCTGCTGGTGTTTATACAATAATTCTCTAATTTAGAGACATCACTAACATATATAATTAAAATACTGACAATGAAATTATTAGATTAGATTTTTACTAGATTAAATTGATCATTTTTACATAAATACATTAATTTCCTGCTTTCAGTATGTGTTTACTTAAATGTCCTCTGGACAGGTTCCCCATATGAGGCTGAATGTAAAGCCAGGATGTTTCAGTAAGAATCAACAATCTGACAACAACATTGGTGACACTGTCATGTGATGCTGTGGGGTGGAGCAATTTTGAAGCTTTATGGTGTTAACATATTAGATTACAGAAAGATCTCCACTATTTTCACTGAGCTAAGACCAGTCATCATGTTCACTGTTATATTCATGTATCTGTGGCTTTCACTAGGTGAGTTAACATTGACTTTTTGTTATTACAGAAATATTAACTATATTATATTAAATATTAGTCTGTGTGGTGATGCAGTGTGAAAATGCAGAGTGTGGGTCTGACTTAAGTATTTCCTGTTGGTTATTTAAAGTTTAAGAACATTATGTTCTCTTCTCTATGACAGGTGACTCCATGGCAGATTCAATAGATCCAGATTTCCCTCATAAAGCTGTAGATGAAGGTGATGATGTTACTCTGTCCTGCAAATACAAATTCAGTGGTGTTTCAGGAAACAACTACCTGCACTGGTACAGGCAATATCCAAAATCTAAACCTGAGTTCCTTCTTTATATTGATCAAAGTGGAACTTATAATTCTGATCCTCCCCCAAGAATGTCTGTTAAAGTTGATGATAAACAAGTGGATCTGATCATCTCCTCTGCTGCTGTATCAGACTCTGCTCTATACTACTGTGCTCTGAGGCCCACAGTGACAGGAAATCCAGCTGAACTGTACAAAAACCTTCACACAGTTTTGCTACATGCCCTTTTGGGGAAGTCTCTCTTTCTTTCTTAAGATTTATAAAGAGTTTATATTATTATAATATTTGATTATTAGTAGACAGCTCATTCATTCATTCATTCATTCATTCATTCTTCTTCTATTCTTCTATAACTATTCTATTTTGGTCAGGAAACCAGAAGTTACATTAGACAGAAAGTTAAACAGAAAGGTACTCAGAGGGTCCAATTGGGACCATTTCTGAACTTCAGTGAAGCAGCTGAGGCTCTGTACAAGTTCAGGAGTTGAATAAAGTAATGCTCTGAAAATTATTATTGCCATAATTTGTGAAAAAAAAAACAATCAAACAAAACCATGGCTTCTTTTTTCCCAGCAGGCTTTTTTATGTGCAAATTGGGATATAGTTTTATGATTGAGTAAAAAATAAATAAATAACTAAGTTCAAACAGAAAAGACCTTGGTGTGTTAAAGTCTCTTTCCTTTCACCACAAGATGGTGGAGGCTGTTATCTTATTGTTGGACAAGTACTAGGATTCTGCTTACATCTCCCAGAGATGCTGACATTATGATTATGAATACTTTACACAATTATAAAGACTACAGCTATTCTTCAGCCTTACATAGATAATACTTTTATATATAAAAAAGTCTAGAACCAATCAGAATGTTTTAATAATCTCTGCTTGTACAATCAAGCTAATTAGTGTCATTTTCAACACACCATCAAGCCTTGAAAGGAGTTTGCTTGAATCCAGAAAGGAAACTGAAGTTGTAGTAGGGCTATACATGCAATTTCTGTAAAAATGAAATGTACATGTTCACTTGCAATGGGATGTTTGTCATGAGATAATATAAATACTACACTCTTTATTTGTACACAGTTTCATGCTTAAATGAAAAATAATGATATAAAAATCCATCAATACAGATGATATTGATAAAAATTGATAGATTAGAGAAAGAAAAGAGGCTGGTTTGTTCCTCACCACAGTAAAATACTCCTCAACTGTTTGTAATCCTATTTAATAAACAGGTCATTAGGTCTATACACACCTAAATTTCCATTTCCCTTCCTGCATTGTACCAGACTCCACTTCCCACAATGCACACTCACTTCCACATTCATTAGTTCATTTTATTTAAGTATTTTTCATGCTATCAGTTTGTGTTTGTTTACCATGTGCTCAGGAAAATTTATCCATGTGGTGCTGAATGTAAAGCCAGAAAGCTTCAGTAAGAATCAACAATCTGTCAGTAACATTAGTGACACTGTCATGTGATGCTGGGGGGTGGAGCTTCATGAATGTTTATAATGTTAATATATCAGACTGCAGAAATTTTATTTTCATTTATAAGCTCATCCATCATGTTCACTGTTATATTCATGTGTCTGTGGCTTTCACTCGGTGAGTTAACATTGATTTTTGTAGATTCAGAAATTGTTTTTAATTAGATTTAATTAGTCTTATTAGTTATGTAGTATATCTGCGTAATTTAACACTGCAATGTGTGTACTTTCATTCGTTTGTGTTAAAGCTTGACACAGGAAACCTGCTCTCCACATAGCAATATCTCTACAGATGGTATAACCACTACAGAACAATTCTGGGGTTTTTTAGCAGTGACTATAACTGCCTTATTTATTAGTGCATCATTTGTTTTCTGCTCTTGTGCACAGTATTCACAGTAAAATAAAGTCAATTCAGTTTAAGTTGAACAATGGACATTGCTACAAACAAGGAGACCGATCGCGTGCGGTGCTGCGTGTGCCGCTGTCAAACCTTTATATCCTTTTATTTAGGAATAAATATTTTACAATGATAAAATAGCATGTCTGATGCAATGGTTTGTGAAGTAACAGTGTTTTTGTTCTGTGTTGTACTGGTTACTCAGTTCACTCTCACTGATATTGTTAAGTAATAATCTGTAAAAAGTTATACTACAACTGCATCACTTCCTGGGTGTGGCCTTCTAGAGACGTGTAAAGTTCAGCACATACAGCACTATTATACAGAATCCTCACAGAGCTGTGTTCAGAAATGGATCAACTATACAACTTACTGTACATAGTGAGATACATACCACTGATTCTCACTCTAGTTACAGGTCATTTTCAATCAGTTATTAATTATTGCAATGATATTTAATCAGTTAAATAATTGCATTAATTAATAAGCATGTTTGTATTAATCTAGTAATTTCTTGATTCCTTAAGTCAATATTGGAATTACAAAAAATACTTCACTGACATGTTTCTTTATGTTTTTGTCACACCAGGAAGCTTTGCAGATAAAATTGAGCCAACAGATGCAAACATTGTCAGGAAAGAAGCAGTGACTGTTATTCTGAAATGTTCATATGAGGCAAGCAGTGAAGACATTTTGCTTTACTGGTACAAACAATATCCTAACAGCGCACCACAGTTTTTACTGTATAAAGGTGCAAGGTCAAGAGCAAGTTATGGGAGCACTCCTGATGATCGTCGACTAGAGTCGAAAACAAGCAGAGACTCTACTGAACTTACTATCAGAGGTCTAAAGCTCTCAGATTCTGCACTCTATCATTGTGCTCTTAGAGACGTAGCACAGTGATACAGAGTCACTGAAAGGCTTTACAAAAACATCAACATGGTATATTAACTTTCTAAAACCACAGAAGATGAAAGAGACTCACTTTTCCAACTTATCAGTTAACCACAGATACAAACAACATTTGTGAAAACATTTGCAGCTGGAGCTAAATTTCCCCTAAGTCTGAATGAGTGTGTGAATGTGTCTGTGCATTTTGTCCTGCATTAGACTGCTGTATCATCCAGGGTGTATTCCTGCATCATCCCTAGTGTTGCTGGGAGAAGCTCCAGATTCACCTGCCCAGGACAAAGTATGAATGAATGAATGAAGGTGTGTATATATAATGTATAGAGACAGTTGTGGAAGTGTGACCAGGATAAAGTAGGTACTAAAAATAAACTCTGATTGAATGACCATTCATTAGGTTTCAGCTGCAGCTTATGGATCTGGGGCTTGGTTTTACTGTAGTTTTAGCATACTAAGATTTGCTAATTGTCTAGTAGATGAGAAAGAGTTGCTGTGTGAGGTAAAGCAGAGTTATCATGAATATGAATAAATATGATGTTTATTTCAAAAGATAAACACAAACTAACTAAACACTCAGGATAACAATGTTATTATGCCCACTTGGTTTTCTTCACTATTGCTGATATTGCTAAGTCCTTTAGTTTGCAAGTTACAAACCAAAAGAACAAGTATTTTAATTAAGTTGCTTAATAATAAATTGTTGTCAATAAATTCAAATAAATTGGTGTATTTATAGTAAAGGCTGTTGACAACAATTCATCCACCCAGAATACACTGTTTAATGTAATCACAATCATCTTTAAGTAACCAAACATAACTATAAAATAAATACATATCAGTTTCTGATTGCCAGTGAAATGTAGTTAGAGTGAGAATGTTCTTTTAGCTGATTGTTTATAACAGACGTGTTCTTGAACATTAATGAGGAAAGGCTCAGGTGCACAGTTTATTCTCCTCTTGATCAATAGATGAAGAAAATTGTTGGAGGAAAAGTTTCTGTTCCTCTGCAGCTCTTTTTCTCTATAGACAATATTCTGTTTGTGAGTCCTGTATGATTGTAATTAACACCAGTGAATAAAACTACTGAATAAAATCAGATGGAACTGGAACAGCGATTTAGTCCAGGAACTCTATGGAACTCTGTTTGGGAAGTCTATACAAAGAAATGCAAAAAATACTAAATATATACATTATATAATATTAATTATAGTTCAGAAGTTTATTTATTAATGTCATTAATAAATAAATTACCTTCAATTACCTTAAAAACCAAGTCTTTCTTATTTCTCCACAAGATGGTGTAGTGAGTTATCTTATTGTGGGTCAGGTGCTAGGGCTCACATCCTCCAAAGATGTAGACTCTGGTATAAATACTTCTTTGCAGAATAATATGAACTCTAATAAACATGCTTTATCACAACAAACAAATAAATGCCACAAGTCAAGACACTACTTATAAAATATAAAAACTAAAATATTTACTCATTTTAATTGTTAGTAAATTTGTATAAAATTGAATAAATACAAAAATAGAATAATTTAAATACATTACATTTTCTTCTCCATGGCAGATTCAATAAAGCCCCTTTTCCCTCATAAAGTTGTAGATGAAGGTGATGATGTTAATCTGATAAAATCGGTCCGTAGGATGAAGATGATAACATTGTCAGTAAGGAAACAGACACTTTCTTATGAGTCAAGCAGTCATTGTGTTTGGCTTTAATTGTACAAACAATATCCTAACATTTTATTTCGGGGGCCCCTCTGTGCCACCAATATCACTAATTATAACTAATTATTGTCATTTTGTATAATAACCATTGTCCATTGACAGATATCAAAAAAAAGACGATGTCATTTCATGTACTCTTGGGGGCCCCCTGGTGGCTACGGGGCCCTAAGCAGCCGCTTAGTTCGCTTATGCCTTGGGCATAACCACTTCCTGACTCAGTATCTGACAGTCAATATTACTAATGTAATGTTGTATAATATTTAGGAATGATCATAAAATTATCAAAACTTCCGCGGATTTCTGCAGGACTTGAAGAGCTGGACACTGGGTGAGATCGCCTGTGCTGCGGGTCTGTCAGTGTGTGTGTGTGTGTGTGTGTGTGTGTGCGTGTGTCTAAATAGTGCCATTTGTTTTGGGTTTTCTGTTTGTTAATATATTAGTTATCACAGTATGCATTTGGGGCTGCTATTTTATTTTATTTCATTTTTAAATGGACGGGTTTTAAGCTGTAGCTGGGCTGGAAATCTTAGGTCCAATCCGGAAATCACTGGTTACTATGGTTACCGCGTCCTGCAGGGAGAAAGAGCTCCTTCTGACAACACTCAGCCCCTCACGGTAGGACGATCTTCATCCTTTAATGTCACACTGATTTTACAATAAATATACAATAAACAATAAATATATAATATAATATAACATAATATACAATACAATGTAATATTTACCCCAGTAGTAGGACACTTTTAAGAACCCTGTGTTACTTCCTCTGCTCTGATAACTCACAGCGGCAGGGTAGCAGTTCGTTAGTTCAGTGTTCGAAAAAAACGATGAGACGGACAAAGTTAGCCGATGCATGCCATTTAACTTCCCTCAGAATTTACTCCCGGATGGAATAACTTACATGAACTCTAAAATAAATAGCAAATAAGCTTTTATTTCTCTGCTTTCCAAACTAGATGAACCGCGAGCGCGCACACACTTCTGAGCACATTGTTCCGCACTACTCAATGAAGGCGTTCTTTCCAACACCATCGTAATCCAGGGTAGGCCTTTCCATCACTCTCCGACAAACTCACTTATTCTTAGAATGGATTAAAAAATGGGGAATTCACGAAGATGGGTAAATTGTGACCATGAAGGGATGCTGATGGTCAGCAAATATGCTCAAATAGGGTTTGGTTTTCAAGAGACGATTGATTTGTGCCATTGATGGCCAAGAACATATTCCAAACACCTCCACCATCTACATGGACTGTCTCCACATTTAAAAAATTCCCTTGATCATTATACCAGCTCTGCTTGCAGGGACTCACTAAATAAAAGTATTAACAACGACAACAATGTAATCCAGGGTAAGACCTACCTTCGTCCTCCGACACCCTAATTTATCCGTGGAATAGATTACACAACATGGTGAGGTTACAAAGATGGGTAAATTGTGGCCTTGAAGGGATGCTCTTGGATAGCAAAGATGATCAAATAGGCTTTGGCTTTCAAGGGGCGATTGATTTGTGTTACGGATCAGAAGGCCCCCTGGACTAATCCGCGTACCCCAGCCTGACTCCACTGATTCAGGTATCCTTAACTGGTTAACAGTTTACAACATTAAAAGTCGTCTGGAAATGACCAAGCCTACAAATGATGTCATGTGTAGATAATCCCATGGCAGTAGGAAACTTTTAATCTATGAATCCTTGGAACAATATTAAAATGACATCCATTTAGAACACACCTGTTGTCAGTTGCTAGCATTTACCTGTGGGGGTGCCCCCTGCTGGGCTTGCTTTGCAGTACCTTTAACCTGCAGTGAATCGGGGCTCTTCTTAAATTTTTGTAAATTTCAAAGCTTTACCAATGTAGTACCTAATACATTTCAACTTTACATAGAGCACAAACTGGGCTTTCATAATATGGCTGATGTAAGTATGTTAGATTCATGTGTGACTTTTAAGCTTATGTCAAAGTACACATACACGAAAATAGAATTTTGAACTCTAGCAGAAAAAAACAGTGAAAATGGAGAATAAACAAACCTTGCAGATTGTTTTGAACACAGGACTGAGTTCATGAAAGTCTTGGGTGTGGGCCCATAGAAAAACAGCTAAATTATAACACTCAGAAAGACCTTTTATTTGGAGTAAAGTGACTGATGTGCCTAACTTTTTTCAACAGAGCCTCTGTTTCCCTGAATAATCAATGACTATTTATGAATATGTAAGACCTATTGACACCTGGCTCAGGTGACACCAGGTTTCCCCAGGACTCCTATTGATGTCTCAGCTGTTCGCACCTATACATTCAGATTCCTCCTACAAAAACAGGGTACACTGAGGCCAGGTTTTGTTGAGAGAAACAAAAAATAAAGCATGGTTTCTGAAATTTTCATTGAAATGTAATGCTTTTAGAACGTTTGCTAAAAGGCATATTCACAACCACATTGAAGCCATTCACAGGTAACTATGTTGTTTTTCTGGGGTACTATTATATTATTTGCTTTAAATTTTGTCTCCTTAGCAAAAGTTTCCACTGTTTATGACTGAAATAAAGCTGTTCATATCGTGCTATTTTTTTTGGGGTGATCTGAGTATATGATGACTGGAATACAGCTGCTCACATCAGCACGCGCTTTCACTTTTATTTAGCGTTTATTTAGTGAGTATATATTTGTGCTATGTTGTTTTTCTGTGGTACTATTATTGATTTTACATTTCGTCTGCTTAGCAAAAGTTGCCACGGTTTATGACTGAAATAAAGCTGTTCACATCGGTGCACGCTTTCTGACTTTCTGACAGCTTTATTTCAGTCATTATATACTCAGATCACAAAGAGTGGAAGATTTTTTTTGGTTTGTTTCTTCATTCAAGCCCTTTTTTTCTGTTAGACACGGGCATGCATTAGCACATCACTCCCCACAAACAACACAGCAATTAGCATTTACTTCCATCTGAATAGAGTCGTTTACATAAATCCTGCATGTGAATGGAGCGCTAAGTGCGGGGGCGGGGCTCCGGTGAGTGTGGAGACAAGAATTTGACATACTTTTGCTTTTTTTTTTTAACATTAATTTAATAACAAACATTTATTTGGCAATAACCTTTTTGGAAAGACAACCGTCTACCGTTTGTGTGCATGTTTTTTTCTGGGTTGCTACAATATAATTTCATTTACAAAAACACTTTCAAAGTGAAAAAAAGTGATTGGCATCGTTGACAATGCCGTCGACCCCAGAGGGTTAAATCGCTCAACCTGTCCATCTGTCTGAGGTCAGAAAGGTGTTGTGCGGGTTTTGTCAATGTCTAGCAACTCACACATGCTCTGGAAGACCTCCGATTCAAAATTGGTGCCTTGGTCACTATGGAGTGTAAGTGGTGCCCCATAACGGCAGACCGATGTGCATGTGCGACACCAAAGTGAAACATCTTCTCGCATTTGGTACCAACAATATCTGGTCCCCAACCGAGACAGTGTTCGCTCCACACCGAAATGTCCACCCACTGGCTCCTCGTGCATCTGGCGCATTACATCTTCCCAGAAAACTCGCGGCAGGATTATCTGGGGATAAAACTCAGGGCCCTCATTCAGGTACAGTCTTTGCCATTGGCTTCAGTAAGCTTTTGTTGCTGGGCCATAGGGGGACACATTCTCCCAGGAAGGTCATTCATTGCCTTCCTCCATCCACCTCTTGATGGGAGCAATTTCCGGATCGGCTGTCTGAGCAGAACGCAGTTCGTCGGTAGTCCACCCAGAGAATGGAAGGGTACTGGCAGTAATGGCAGGTTGTACTACCCCCACTGGACAAGACTCTGGGGTAACGGCTGCAGGTTCATCATGTATAGGTTTGCCATCAAGGTCACACTGGACCGCTTGGTGACAGAGCTGAGGGCTACTCAAGGTGGGATTCTTAAGGTTACATGGGCAAGTTGAACAGCATGGCCTCAGAGAAAGCACATCAGCATTTTTGTGACAGTGCCCCGGGTGATGAACAACTTTGAAGTCATACTACCCAAGCTTCTCGAGCCAGAAGCCTCTCTGGCCAAATGTCCCTCTGGTTCTCTCATCCTCAGGAGCCAGTGTAAGGTACTATGGTCTGTGTGTACAGTGAAGGATCTGCCCAGCAGGTACTGATGAAAATGTGCTGTGAACTCCACCACAGCTAAAAGTTCTCTACGCGTTGTGCACTAATTCTGCTCAGTTGGCGTCAGACTCCGACTCCCATATGCTAGTACATGTTCTTCCCCTTGCTGTAATTGAGAAAGCACAGCTCTGATTCCGAAATTGCTAGCATCTGTGTCCAGAACAAGATCACCACTGTCCATAGGGTAGCCAAGGATGGGGGTGGTAGTGAGCAGCTTCTTTAACTCATCAAATGCCTGTTGGCTCTCAGGGGTCCAGTGAAATCGGGCATGTTTCCTCAACAGGTTGTGAAGGGGCTTTGCAACTGCAGCAAAATCTTTGACAAACCGCCTGTAGTAGGATGCGAGACCCACAAACTGTGGCCATTCTCGAATTTTCTGCACCTTCTCTGGGTCGGCGGCTATACCATGCTCTGAGACGACGTGGCCAAGGTAGACTACCTGGCGGCAGAAGAGACAAAATTTGGCGGGTTTCAGCTTCAGGTTCGCTTGGCGCAGCCTTTTGAAGACCTGTGCCAGCCGCTGGAGCATTTCCTTTACATTCCTGCCCAGGACGATGATGTCGTCTACGTATACCAGGCAGATTTCCCACTGCCTTCCAGCCAAGACACGGTCCATTAATCACTGGAACGTCGCAGGAGCATTGCAAAGGCCAAACGGCGTGATGTTCCACTCAAACAGTTCCTTCCTGCTGTAGAACGCTGCCTGTCTCACCTGTGGGGTCAACTCCACTTGCCAGTACCCGGAAGCAAGGTCCAATGTGCTAAACCATTTTGCCGTGGACAGTGTGTCTAGTGTGTCTTGGATTCTTGGGAGTGGATAGACGTCTTTTACAGTGCGCTCGTTTAGTGCCCTGTAGTCTACACATAGTCGGTATGTTTGATCTTTCTTTCGTACCATTACAATGGGTGAAGCCCAGCGGCTATTACTTTGGGAGGCTAAACCAGCATCTAGACTCTGTTGTATCTGCTCATCTGCACTTTGCTGTTTTTCAAATGCCATTCAATGCGGTTGCTGTTTCACAGGCGAACCAGGCTGGATTTTAATGTCATGTTGGTACATGCCATCTTCAGTATATATTGCAATAAAAAGACTACTGATGGCTCAGTAACAATGAGGAAATCTCCAGAACTAAGGACTGAGTTTTAGGCTTTGCAGGATATAAGAATTAGACTCACATGCTTTGTCACTTCTGTTGTAATGGAGTATATCTATGTAATTTAACACTGCATTGTTTTGTCGCTTCATTTTATATGCCATGTATACTTTCATTTGTTTGTATTAAAGCTTTACACAGGAAACCTGCTCTCCACATAACATTATCTCTACAGATGGTATAACCACTACAGACCAGTCACTAGAACTGCCTTATTTATCAGTGCATCATTTGTTTTCTGCTCTTGTGCACAGTGTTCAGTGGGAGAAAGTTCAATTCAATTCAGTTTTCTTTATTTAATCCCCTGATATGACAGAAAGTATATCATGTGAATTGATAGATTTTTTAAATCCAATGCAGTTTAAATGTTGAGATTTATGGCTGTTTTCAACAATTGTTTCCTGTTTGGTTTTACTTTTTTTACAGTTACTATTGAATAAATTATTGCTTTTCATTTAGAAATGTTATTGTTTATATATAAAAAATACAAAAACAACTGTGCAGCATTTCAGATAGAAATACATTGGGAATTATAAATCCATCACACACTACTGTAAATATTAGATCTAATATAAAACAATTAATACAGAACATCTGTGTGGATGTCTAGAAAATAATGAACCATGTCAAGTGTATATACATTTATACATATGAATATATAAAGGGATGTAATTTCTTTACAGTTTATATGATTTATTGTAACAAATGTTTATTTATCTATTTAGACAGTCATTATGCATGTAAACACAACTGCATGTTACTTTGCTGCATGTGAGCTAAGGCAATGTCCTTTTACAAAACACGGAGTCATGATTGAGTATGATTGTATAAACAGATGAAATGGATGAAAAAGAAAACTCTCAGTGGAATTTGCTTTCCGTTTGTTTTATGATCATATTTGACCTGATTATAATACTAGTACTCGTGATTTATTGACAACATATTTTCATCAGCCAACATTTTTTAGGCTGCAGTTGGAGGACACTAAGCAGCTTCTTATATTGTTTATGGGGTAGAGAGGGTTTGTATGTACTTATACATGATTATACATACATAGCTATAACTGATGTTAGTAGGTCATTTATATTATTCATTACTTTATTTTAATATTAAATTAAATGTTTCTTTGCAACAGTGAATGTAGATATAAATCTGTCATTTATATAAGAGAGCTCTGAACTGACAAAACAATGCTACTTATCCACCCTGTTATAACAGCTGTTATTAATATCAATAAGTCCATATTAACATGACATACTAATTTCCATTTGAATGTTTTTAAGTGATTCATATTGTATGTGTATATTCATGTTTAAACAAGATACAGACAAATACATCTGAAATGTATTTATGTGTTTAAACAGTTTAATAAGAGAAGCTCTGAGGAAGCATACTACAGAATATATGAGCACTTGTGTGGAAAAGAATTGTGTGTAATAGAGAAAATGTATTCAGTCATGGCTGTTGTGTACATTCACATTGTATTATCTGACTGCAAATGAGTGAGAAAAGATCAAAAATAACTGTGATTATTCAGTTATAGTGGAATAATGTTGTATTGTGTTGGTGACTGAGTTCACCAGTGTTGTGATGATCTGTATAAAGTTATGCTCCAACAGCATCACTTCCTGGGTGTGTCCTTCTAGAGACGTGTAAAGTTCAGCACATACAGCACTATTATACAGAATCCTCACAGAGCTGTGTTCAGAAATGGCTCAACTATACTACTTACTGTACATAGTGAGATACATACCACTGATTCTCACTCTAGTTACAGGTAATTTTCATCAATTCATCAATTTACTATTGGAATTAACCAAATTCATGATCTATAGAATTAATGTAATTTAATGTCTTGCATTATTTTTGGGGTATGTTGGGTATTACACCCAACATATCAGTTTTGATATATGTATTATATCTTTATTAATATTCTCCTGTATAACAGGCAGTTTTGCAGATAAAATTTGGCCGAAAGATGAAGATGCCAATATTGTCATGAAGGAAACAGACACTGTTACTCTGAGATGTTCATATCAATCAAGCAGTGATAACATTTGGCTTTACTGGTACAAACAATATCCTAACAGCGCACCACAGTTTTTACTGCTTAAAGGAGCGAGGTCAAGAGATAATGAAGAGCACAACCCCTCTGGCTCTCGATTCAATGCAGAAACATCCCGAGACTCTACTGAACTTACTATCAAACATCTGCAGATCTCAGATTCTGCACTCTATCACTGTGCTCTTCTAGTAGTAGCACAGTGATACAGAGTCACTGAGAGACTGTACAAAAACCTATGAAATAATTCATTTGAAGTTTAACGTTTAATATCAAAGATACTTCCTTTACCAACTTATCAGATAACCACAGACAAAAAGACATTTGTGGTAACATATGCAGCTGAAAAAGAGAAAATAATAAAGAGGCACTGTGTCACTTGTTGCTGGTGTGTACTGTTTTATATTCATTGTACTTTGCTGGCCAGTTTGTCCCATGTTTCATTTAAATTATATATATTATATTTATTTACATGTATAAAAACAAACAAAGATTTGTCGTCAACAATTCACAACATTCAGAAGTGTCTAAATCAAGAGGTGTAGTATAATCTAGTGAAGAAAAATATTTTCTAAGTTATCATAAAATAACATTGTCAATCGCTCAGTGTGATGCAGTAATTACAACTAAAACATTACATCTAAAATAAACCCTGGCATCACTCTGCCCCCTGGTGAGACATATTCTGATCAACAGTGTCAGCTGCAGGAAGTGTGGAGCTCCACAGGCTATGACAGTAAACTCCTTCAGCTTTATCTTTCAGCAGATTACCATCTCTATCATGCTGATCTTTAATCTTTTACTGTTAATGCTTCTTCTAGGTATGTTCACCTTAATATTAGTTCTTATGACCAAGTTGGGACATGAAGTGTGAGAAATAGCACAGGTTTATATACACTATATTGCCAAAAGTATTCGCT
The DNA here is from genome assembly GCF_019097595.1 of Hemibagrus wyckioides. Classification (NCBI taxonomy): domain Eukaryota; kingdom Metazoa; phylum Chordata; class Actinopteri; order Siluriformes; family Bagridae; genus Hemibagrus; species Hemibagrus wyckioides. The sequence continues at coordinate 253,540 of NW_026690807.1, read as the reverse complement.
CACCCATCCAAATAATCAGAATCAGGTGTTCCAATCACTTCCATGGCCACAGGTGTATAAAATCAAGCACCTAGGCATGCAGACTGTTTTTACAAACATTTGTGAAAGAATGGGTCGCTCTCAGGAGCTCAGTGAATTCCAGCGTGGAACTGTGATAGGATGCCACCTGTGCAACAAATCCAGTCGTGAAATTTCCTCGCTCCTAAATATTCCACAGTCAACTGTCAGCTGTATTATAAGAATGTGGAAGTGTTTGGGAAAGACAGCAACTCAGCCACAAAGTGGTAGGCCACGTAAACTGACGGAGCGGGGTCAGCGGTTGCTGAGGGGCATAGTGCGAAGAGGTCGCCAACTTTCTGCAGAGTCAATCGCTACAGCCCTCCAAACTTCATGTGGCCTTCAGATTAGCTCACGAACAGTGCGCAGAGAGCTTCATGGAATGGGTTTCCATGGCCGAGCAGCTGCATCCAAGTCATACATCACCAAGTGCAATGCAAAGCGTCGGATGCAGTGGTGTAAAGCCCGCCGCCACTGGACTCTAGAGCAGTGGAGACGCGTTCTCTGGAGTGACGAATTGCGCTTCTCCATCTGGCAATCTGATGGATGAGTCTGGGTTTGGCGGTTGCCAGGAGAACGGTACTTGTCTGACTGCATTGTGCCAAGTGTAAGTTTGGTGGAGGGGGGATTATGGTGTGGGGTTGTTTTTCAGGAGCTGGGCTTGGCCCCTTAGTTCCAGTGAAAGGAACTCTGAATGCTTCAGCATACCAAGACATTTTGGACAATTCCATGCTCCCAACTTTGTGGGAACAGTTTGGAGCTGGCCCCTTCCTCTTCCAACATGACTGTGCACCAGTGCACAAAGCAAGGTCCATAAAGACATGGATGACAGAGTCTGGTGTGGATGAACTTGACTGGCCTGCACAGAGTCCTGACCTCAACCCGATAGAACACCTTTTGGATGAATCAGAGCGGAGACTGAGAGCCAGGCCTTCTCGTCCAACATCAGTGTGTGACCTCACAAATGCGCTTCTGGAAGAATGGTCAAAAATTCCCATAAACACACTCCTAAACCTTGTGGACAGCCTTCCCAGAAGAGTTGAAGCTGATATAGCTGCAAAGGGTGGACCGACATCATATTGAACCCTATGCATTAGGAATGGGATGTCACTTGGGAAGTTCATATGTGAGTCAAGGCAGGTGAGCGAATACTTTTGGCAATATAGTGTATATAGGAGGTAGAACAGAACATGTATGTGATGCCCCAGAGTTAACAGGAATGAGTCACAACACAGCAGTGAGTTAAGGTGATATATTGTGATGTAGTGATATGTACAGCACAGTGAACTGGGAAGACTTCAGGGTGGACCAAGACCACCCTGTGGTCATATAAATAACAAATAACAAATAACAAAACAGAAACAAACTGAGATTAGCTATCTGACCTAAATAAAAAGAAAAAAGAAAGAAATGAACATCTCCAACAAAAATGACAGTCATAGCCCTCGTGCCAGTGAATACATACAATGTCTCAATATTTACATGTGCAAAGAAAGATTATATACACAAGGCAGCAACGATTAACAAGAAGCAGATCAAACTTGTAGTCAAGGCAGGCAAAGGTCAAAATCAGAACAGTAAAACACAACACTGAATCTCTACACACACACAAGCACAACACACCAAGTGAGCATTGAAGTTGGGGTTACTGGCTTCCATCCCAGCCTTGGCAGAAGTGTTAACTGCTGGAGCTGAAGCAGTAAGGAGGGCTAGAGTACAGAGGGGACCAACCTGAAGGACTAAACACATATAAGACAGAATATACAACACAACCTCACAGGATGTAACACTTCATATTAGTTCCAAGATGTTTTCATATTTCATTTACTTATTAAAAAAAATCTTTTCTCTTTTTAGCACAGGGAGCACATCAATTCAAATGACTGAGTAGATTATATGCATTTTGGTGAGAGGCTTCATGTGGATTAGACTTGACCTACTGACCTATTTATAAGATGGGACATTTAGCCAACAGAACATAATTCCCAGGCTGTGACACAGATATGTTAATATGACGAATTACAATTTGCATTAATATGTGTATCATTGCATAACTAAAATCCACAAAGGATTCATTCATTAATCTTCAGTAAACACCTGAGCAGGATCAAGGTGATGGTGATAGGGTCACTGTCACTATATTTAGTAAAAATCAGCCTTAAACAACATTCAATAAATTCTATTATGAAAATTCATGTGACAGAGCTGACATGACTATGAGTAAGTAAAAGTGGGTGGAGCTAGATGTGGTAAGATACAGTTTAGAAAGTTTCACGGAGATCCTGCCATTTATACCTACTGCAAGAGAGACACCACAGTCATGTTACTCTTCTTTATTTTCATAGTTGGTAAAAACATTGGTAAGTCATTTATATTATACACAAACTTTAGGTGAATGTTGTAGGAACCTGATACCTAAACATCATTCTTTTTAAAAAAATTAACACCCTTAAGCAATGAAAGTAGAAATGTTTATGTTGTTGTAATGTTTTATAACAGGTGCTGTTGACAGCAGCATTACACCAGACCAAACCATCATATCTTCAAGTGAAGGCAGCAACATCACACTGACCTGCAAATATGATGATTCAGCTGAATATTTCCACTGGTATCGACAAAAACCTCAATCAGAACCAGAGTTTCTGCTGCTGACTTCTAAATACACAGATGGTGTCACTAAATCTAAACACGACCCAAGAATATCCACCAAAGTTCTTAAAAATGAGAAGAAAGTAGATCTGGAGATCTTTCCTGCTGCAGTATCAGACTCTGCACTGTACTACTGCGCCATGAAGCCCACAGTGACACAAAACTCAAACAGACTGTACAAAAAGTCAAGCTGCATGTTTTTCTCAGCAGGGGGAGATGTATACCTGTTTCATTCAAATACACTTTTCTTTCTTATTTCTCAGACTCTGGTGTTGATTTGAATTTCAACAATGATCCTCTTATGTTGGGAATGCTTATTGGTTGAATAATCAGAGAACAAATCCTTTAAAAATAAATCTTTAATCGGAAAGATTTATTTCTGCTGAAGTTCATGCTGTTATTCCCCTGATGTAATAATAAGAAGGTAACACAAATTCAATAGCAATACATATTTAAATAATTTAAGATACTGAGTTTTAATGTAACACTACTGAACTGAAGACTTCACTCTTCATTATTTGGCAGTTTATAAAATAGCACTTGATCCAGCACTGATATTAGCCAGTCAGCTTTCTCAGGCAGCTGTGTGCTCCTTCTGTCTGTTAGTGTTGGTGTTGCATGTTATTTGTGATCAGTCAAGAGCTGACAGCACAAGATAGCAAACTAATTAAAACACAAGGCCTTGTTGAACAGAAAGACTTCTCTGCTCTAAACCCTTTGAGCAGACAGAAAGATATTCAGGCAAAAATATCTCACTAAATCACAAGTTGTGGTTGAAATGGAAATGGTTGCTCCACTCCAGACTCTCACTGTGCTGCCACATGTTCACTCAGTCTCCACAGCACTAAGTGCAGTTCTCATAGCCAGTGGTGGCAGCTTTTAGCCCACTGACTTTAGCTAGCTTAGTAAATGACAGTGTAAAGTTCACATGGTGTTAGAGTCCTGTGACACAGCCCTGACCTCTAACTCCAAAATATGTATAATGGGTGTAGGAAAACATATTTTTAGGTCACTCAAAAATCTATTCTAACATATAGCACTATTATACAGAATCCTCTGTATACAGAGACTCAATTTAACAACTTTTTGTTAAAACTCATTTGTGAAAACATTTGCAGCTGAAGGAAATGTGGATTACTGAGCGTTTAACACAAATACATTGTTCTTCAAATGAGAGACAAAAATTCTTTGTGCAGTTGTAAAGTTTATTGCCTCTAATATAAAGGCACTACAAAGCTATAAAAAACAAAAAAGAGAACATTAAGTTGATTGTTCATCTCAGAAGCATATTTGAGTTATTATAAATCCAACTATGAAAAATTGAGAAGACAGAATATAACTAGCAACATTGATACAAAAATGTGGAAGATAGTTAGCGTGCTGTCTGTTAGCTTGATGATAACATGTATTGGGAAGCGCCATAGACATGCTAACAGAAATAAGCATTGGCGTCACGACCGAATAACACGTAAAAACCAGAGAGTGAAAATGAACCATGATTCAAAAATGAATTCAGGATGTTGTTGTACTTACAAGTATATGTTTCTATGATCTAAAATAACTTTAAAGTCTGTAGTTGTGTACCGCTGACAGTTTATTGTGTCTTTCATTACAACTGTAACTCTTCACTGTTCACATACATTACTCAGATTCCTAACTGCTCACACTATTTCACACAACAGAAAATTATAGTATTAGCTATTATAAATCACACAAGCTGGCAAACTGTTAGAATATAACACATAGAGGACAAGTATTTCAATGCAAAGGAATGGAGAGAGAGAGAGAGAGAGAGAGAGAGAGAAAGAAAGAAAGAAAGAAAGAAAGAAAGAAAGAAAGAAAGAAAGAAAGAAAGAAAGAAAGAAAGATCAATTAATATTTTTTATAAATATAAAATTTGCTAATTTATTAATGTTACTTTTTAACAACTATTTATTATAAGTTACTTTTCACAGAAAAACCTTTGTGACATAGAGTATACTTGTTCTTCTATCATACATACTGCTGATATAATATCCTAACCCCTGCCCTGGTTACTCTTAGTGCCTAAGATAATTTCAGAGATATCATTCTGATTAAACAACACAACTGTCCACTTAACACTAAACTGTCATAAGAATAAATACTCATCTAATGTCATTTCTTTGGTACCTGCTGTGTCAGAAACACTGAAAACTGGAAACTTATCTGCAAAACTGCCTTTACTCTTCTTTCTCTTCTTCTAATGCTATTGTGAGAACAGGAAAGTTTTATTTTTAGATTTAAAATAGAGCTTTATTTCCTCCTTTCAGTATGTGTTTACTTAAATGTGCTCTGGACAGGTTCCCCATATGAGGCTGAATGTAAAGCCAGGATGTTTCAGTAAGAATGAACAATCTGACAACAACATTGGTGACACTGTCATGTGATGCTGTGGGGTGGAGCAATTTTGAAGCTTTATGGTGTTAACATATTAGATTACAGAAAGATCTCCACTATTTTCACTGAGCTAAGACCAGTCATCATGTTCACTGTTATATTCATGTATCTGTGGATTTCACTAGGTGAGTTAACATTGACTTTTTGTTATTGCAGAAATATTAACTATATTATATTAAATATTAGTCTGTGTGGTGATGCAGTGTGAAAATGCAGAGTGTGGGTCTGACTTAAGTATTTCCTGTTGATTATTTAAACATTATGTTCTCTTCTCTATGACAGGTGACTCCATGGCAGATTCAATAGAGACAGATTTCCCTCATAAAGCTGTAGATGAAGGTGATGATGTTACTCTGTCCTGCACATACAAATTCAGTGGTGTTTCAGGAAACAAGTACCTGCACTGGTACAGGCAATATCCAAAATCTAAACCTGAGTTCCTTCTTTATATTGATCAAAGTGGAACTTATAATTCTGATCCTCCCCCAAGAATGTCTGTTAACGTTGATGATAAACAAGTGTATCTGATCATCTCCTCTGCTGCTGTATCAGACTCTGCTCTATACTACTGTGCTCTGAGGGCCACAGTGACAGGAAATCCAGCTGAACTGTACAAAAACTTTCACACAGTTTTGCTACATGCCCTTTTGGGAAGTCTCTCTTTCTTTCTTTCTTTCATTCTTTCTTTCTTTCTTTCTTTCTTAAGATTTATAAAGATTTTATATTATTATAATATTTGATTATTAGTAGACAGTTCGTTCATTCATTCATTCATTCATTCATTCATTCATTCATTCATTCATTCATTCATTCATTCATTCATTCATTCTTCTTCTATTCTTCTATAACTATTCTATTTTGGCCAGGAAACCAGAAGTTACATTAGACAGAAAGTTAAACAGAAAGGTACTCAGAGGGTCCAATTGGGACCATTTCTGAACTTCAGTGAAGCAGCTGAGGCTCTGTACAAGTTCAGGAGTTGAATAAAGTAATGTTCTGAAAATTATTATTGTCATAATTTGTGAAAAAAAAAAAAAAACAATCAAACAAAACCATGGCTTCTTTTTCCCAGCAGGCTTTTTATGTGCAAATTGGGATATAGTTTTATGATTGAGTAAAAATAAATAAATAACTAAGTTCAAACAGAAAAAGACCTTGGTGTGTTAAAGTCTCTTTCCTTTCACCACAAGATGGTGGAGGCTGTTATCTTATTGTTGGACAAGTACTAGGATTCTGCTTACATCCCCAGAGATGCTGACATTATGATTATGAATACTTTACACAATTATAAAGACTACAGCTATTCTTCAGCCTTACATAGATAATACTTTTATATATAAAAAGTCTAGAACCAATCAGAATGTTTTAATAATCTCTGCTTGTACAATCAAGCTAATTAGTGTCATTTTCAACACATCATCAAGCCTTGAAAGGGGTTTGCTTGAATCCAGAAAGGAAACTGAACTTGTAGTAGGGCTATACATGCAATTTCTGTAAAAATGAAATGTACATGTTCACTTGCAATGGGATGTTTGTCATGAGATAATATAAATACTACACTCTTTATTTGTACACAGTTTCATGCTTAAATGAAAATAATGATATAAAAATCCATCAATACAGATGATATTGATAAAAATTGATAGATTAGAGAAAGAAAAGAGGCTGGTTTGTTCCTCACCACAGTAAAATACTCCTCAACTGTTTGTAATCCTATTTAATAAACAGGTCATTAGGTCTACACACACCTAAATATCCATTTCCCATCCTGCATTGTACCAGACTCCACTTCCCACAATGCACACTCACTTCCACATTCATTAGTTCATTTATTTTATTGAAGTATTTTTCATGCTATCAGTTTGTGTTTGTTTACCATGTGCTCAGGAAAATTTATCCATGTGGTGCTGAATGTAAAGCCAGAAAGCTTCAGTAAGAATCAACAATCTGTCAGTAACATTAGTGACACTGTCATGTGATGCTGTGGGGTGGAGCTTCATGAATGTTTATAATGTTAATATATCAGACTGCAGAAATTTTATTTTCATTTATAAGCTCATCCATCATGTTCACTGTTATATTCATGTGTCTGTGGCTTTCACTCGGTGAGTTAACATTGATTTTTGTAGATTCAGAAATTGTTTTTAATTAGATTTAATTAGTCTTTTTAGTTATGTAGTATATCTGCGTAATTTAACACTGCAATGTGTGTACTTTCATTCGTTTGTGTTAAAGCTTGACACAGGAAACCTGCTCTCCACATAGCAATATCTCTACAGATGGTATAACCACTACAGAACAATTCTGGGGTTTTTAGCAGTGACTATAACTGCCTTATTTATTAGTGCATCATTTGTTTTCGGCTCTTGTGCACAGTATTCACAGTAAAATAAAGTCAATTCAGTTTAAGTTGAACAATGGATACTGCTACAAACAAGGAGACCACTCAGCGTCTTGTGCTGCGTGTGCCGCTGTCAAACCTTTATATCCTTTTATTTAGGAATAAATATTTTACAATGATAAAATAGCATGTCTGATGCAATGGTTTGTGAAGTAACAGTGTTTTTGTTCTGTGTTGTACTGGTTACTCAGTTCACTCTCACTGATATTGTTAAGTAATAATCTGTAAAAGTTATACTACAACTGCATCACTTCCTGGGTGTGGCCTTCTAAAGTTGTTTGTAGTTCAGCACATACAGCACTATTATACAGAATCCTCACAGAGCTGTGTTCAGAAATGGATCAACTATACAACTTACTGTACATAGTGAGATACATACCACTGATTCTCACTCTAGTTACAGGTAAATTTCAATCAGTTATTAATTATTACAATGATATTTAATCAGTTAAATAATTGCATTAATTAATAAGCATGTTTGTATTAATCTAGTAATTTCTTGATTCCTTAAGTCAATATTGGAATTACTTCACTGAATCAAAAATACTTCACTGACATGTTTCTTTATATTTTTTGTCACACCAGGTAGCTTTGCAGATAAAATTTGGCCAACAGATGCAAACATTGTCAGGAAAGAAGCAGAGACTGTTATTCTGGAAATGTTCATATGAATCAAGCAGTGATCGTATTTATCTTTACTGGTACAAACAATATCCTAACAGCGCACCACAGTATTTACTGTATAAAGGCGCAAGGTCATATGCAGGTGATGATAGCACTCCTGATGATCGCCGACTAGAGTCGAAAACAAGCAGAGACTCTACTGAACTCACTATCAGAGGTCTAAAGCTCTTAGATTCTGCACTCTATCATTGTGCTCTAAGAGTAGCAGCACAGTGATACAGAGTCACTGAAAGGCTTTACAAAAACATCAACATGGTATATTAAGTTTCTAAAACCACAGAAGATGAAAGAGACTCACTTTACCAACTTATCAGTTAACCACAGACACAAACAACATTTGTGAAAACATTTGCAGCTGGAGCTAATAGCCTAAAAAGAAACATGAGGGATTAACACAACAATACTTTAATTCATAAATCTACATCTACATTCATTTATTAAATGTTTATTCTGCATGTTCATTTGAACAGATGTGAGTTTGATCATACAGATATAAAAAAATAATAAAAAATTAGTGAAAAGGTTTGATTGCACATAAGGGTAATGTCTATAATCTTAAACATAATTATTTGATGGAGGGATGATGACTCTAGCCTTTTGAGCTTGTCCTCTGTTTTCTTATTTGTACTGTGATGTAAACGTTCCAACTTAAGGTGGACTGCTGACACTAAATTTCCCTAAGTCTGAATGAGTGTGTGAATGTGTCTGTGCATTTTGTCCTGCATTAGACTGCTGTATCATCCAGGGTGTATTCCTGCATCATCCCTAGTGTTGCTGGGAGAAGCTCCAGATTCACCTGCCCAGGACAAAGCATGAATGAATGAATGAAGGTGTGTATATATAATGTATAGAGACAGTTGTGGAAGTGTGACCAGGATAAAGTAGGTACTAAAAATAAACTCTGATTGAATGACCATTCATTAGGTTGCAGCTGCAGCTTATGGATCTGGGGCTTGGTTTTACTGTAGTTTTAGCATACTAAGATTTGCTAATTGTCTAGTAGATGAGAAAGAGTTGCTGTGTGAGGTAAAGCAGAGTTGTCATGAATATGAATACATATGTTTATTTCAAAAGATAAACACAAACTAAGTAAACACTCAGGATAACAATGTTATTATGCCCACTTGGTTTTCTTCACTATTGCTGATATTGCTAAGTCCTTTAGTTTGCAAGTTACAAACCAAAAGATCAAGTATTTTAATTAAGTTGCTTAATAATAAATTGTTGTAAAGGTTTCTGTTCCTCTGCAGCTCTTTTTCTCTATAGACAATATTCTGTTTGTGAGACCTGTATGATTGTAATTAACACCAGTGCAATCATAGCTCCAGTTTTGTTCTTTGGTCACTACACTTAATTAACACTTAATTAACCCTACTGAATAAAATCAGATGGAAAAATATTTGAAGTCAACTGGAACAGCGATTTAGTCCAGGAACTCTATGGAACTCTGTATGGGAAGGCTATACAAAGAAATGGAAAAAAAATACTAAATATATACATTATATTATATTAATTATAGTTCAGAAGTTTATTTATTAATGTCATTAATAAATAAATTACCTTCAATTATCTTAAAAACCAAGTCTTTCTTATTTCTCCACAAGATGGTGTAGTGAGTTATCTTATTGTGGGTCAGGTGCTAGGACTCTGCTCACATCCTCCAAAGATGTAGACTCTGTTATAAATACTTCTTTGCAGAATAATATGAACTCTAATAAACATGCTTTATCACAACAAACAAATAAATGCCACAAGTCAAGACACTACTTATAAAATATAAAAAACTAAAATATTTACTATTTTATATTTGTATAAAATTGAATAAATACAATAATAGAATAATTTCTTTGTTTACTATGTAAACAGTTTCAGTAGAGTTTCCCAAACAAGGCAGAATGTTTCAGTAAAGATCAACAATCTGTCAGTAACACTGGAGACACTGTCATGTGATGCTGGGGGGTGGAGCTTCATGAACATTTATCATGTTAATATTTCAGAGTACAAAAAGAGTTCAGAAGCTTTTAACTTTCATTCAGCTAAAATCATTCATCATGTTCACTGTTATATTCATGTGTCTGTGGCTTTCACTAGGTGAGTTAACATTGACCTTTTGTTAGTTTATATATTATGTGTTGTTTATTAATTGTGTGCTGTTAGAAATCATGATTTCTGTATGTAATTCTGGCTTGATTCTGGCATAAAGTTTTGAATTTTTCTTATTATTAAAATATGTGTTGATTTCGTGATTAATTAGTCCAAGGCAAAATACGAGTTTGACTTTTGCAGTTTAGGCTTTATTATGTAAAGTTTAAAAACATTATGTTCTCTTCTCTATGACAGGTGACTCCATGGCAAGATTCAATAAAGCCACTTTTCCCTCATAAAGTTGTAGATGAAGGTGATGATGTTACTCTGTCCTGCAGCTACAAAGACTTCAGTGGTACTGTAGAGAATCTGCAGTGGTACAGGCAATATCCAAAATCTAAACCTGAGTTCCTTCTTTATATTTATCAAAATGGAGATCTAAGTCCCAACACTCCCCCAAGAATGTCTGTTAAAGTTCATGATGATAAACAAGTGGATCTGATCATCTCCTCTGCTGCTGTATCAGACTCTGCTCTATACTACTGTGCTTTATGATTACACTTTACACTTTATCTGTTGTAAATACAAACTGCACATACCTCTCTATGCACACTCTGACATAGCCTTATTTATTGTTGTACATATTTACATATTTATCTGCAACTGTTCTGGTAGATGCTAAACAGCATTTTGTCACTATGTACCTGTACTTTGCAATGACAATAAAGTTTTATCTATCTATCTATCTATCTATCTATCTATCTATCTATCTATCTATCTATCTATCTAGCTATCTATCTATCTATCTATCTATCTATCTATCTATCTATCTATAGATGTTAAAGGATGCCAGCCTTCTAAGGAAGTCCAGGCGGCTCTGTCCTCTCCTGCACAGAGTGTCTGTGTTGGCAGTCCAGTCCATTTTATCATCCAGCTGTACTCCAAGGTATCTGTAGGTCTTGACAAACTCCACACAGTCACCGTTGATGGTCACAGGCTCCAGTTGAGGCCTGGGCCTCCTGAAGTCCACCACCATCTCCATGGTCTATGTTGTGTTGAGGTGCAGATGGTTACAGTCACACCATGCAACGAAGTCCTGTATCAGTTTTCTGTCCTCCTCCTCCTCATAGCAAGGTTGGGGATTTTCAGGGTGGATCTGGGGCTTGGTTCCACAAGGTTTAAAGCTGTAGTTTTTTTCATTCTAGGCTGTGCTAATGGTGTAGTAGATGAGTGAAATATTACATAGCAGTATGTAGTAAATATGAATAAATATGAGTGGGCAGAGCTACATTTGGAGACATCTGAGACAGAAAATCAAATATTATTATGGTTAATGTAACTGTGTGAAGTGAAATATTGGAGCTGAAATTAATGAATGGATTAAAGTGCAGACTTTCAGTTTACTCTCACTTTACTAAACACACTCTAAGTGAAAACCAATGCACTAGAGATGTTAGAAGATGGTGTAGTGAGTTATCTTATTGTGGGCCAAATACTAGAACCCTGCTCACATGCCCAAATATGTAGACTTCTGTGATTATACATAATTCTTTGAAAAATAATATAGACTCTATCTGTTGTTCAATCCTACATACATAGTGCTAGACCTATATGTAGAATTTGCAGTTATTACATACAATATCATTAAAAATGTTTGACTTATATTTGCAATATATTTGTCTCCAGCAAGGACAAGCACATTACAGCTGCATTGAATAAAATGGGCTCTGGACAGATTCTCTCATCATAGGATAAGAAACTTTACCCTTTCTATATAAACACAGTTTCATGTTTAAATGACCAATCAGCAGATATGAGATCAAGTCAACTAGTTTTACACAGCGGTTTTATTAAGCAATGAGTTAAATGACAATAAAGAATAATAGATAACAGAATGAAATGAGCCTGGTTTGTTCCACACATAATAAAATACCACCTCATGAAAATGTAATCCTATTTAATAAACATGCTTTCAAATACCTTATTGTCCAGACACCACTTATAAAATATAAACAATAATAAAATCAAATATTTACTCATTTTAATTATTAGTATTATTTTTTCCTGCTGTCAGTTTTTGTTTTGTTTTTTGTTTACTATGTAAACAGTTTCAGTACAGTTTCCCAAACGAGGCTTAATGTAAAGCCAGGATGTTTCACTGTCATCAACACTGGAGACACTGTCATGTGATGCTGGGGGGTGGAGCTTCCTGAACATTTATCATGTTAATATATTAGAGTACAGAAAGAGCTTTTTCATTCAGCTAAAACCAGTCATCATGTTCACTGTTATATTCATGTGTCTGTGGCTTTCACTAGGTGAGTTAACACCTTTTGTTAGTTTAGATATTATGTATTGTTTATTAATTGTCTGGTGTTATAGAAAGCATGATTTCTGTGTGTAATTCTGGCTTGATTGTGTTAAACTTTATGTTCTCTTCTCTATGACAGGTGACTCCATGGCAGATTCAATAAAGCCACTTTCCACTCAGAATGTTGTAGATGATGGTGATGATGTTACTCTGTCCTGTGAATATGAAACAAGTGCTACAGGATTCTCCCTGCACTGGTACAGACAATATCCAAAATCTAAACCTGAGTTCCTTCTTTATATTCACCAATATGGAGCTCTAAGTGATAACCGTCCCCCAAGAATGAATGCTACACTTAAAGATAAGAAAGTGGATCTGATCATCTCCTCTGCTGCTGTATCAGACTCTGCACTATATTACTGTGCTCTGGCGCCCACAGTGACAGGAAATCCAGCTGCACTGTACAAAAACCTTCACATTGTTTTCTTTCTCTCTCAAAATGTATATTTTTAATTTAGTTTATATTACTGGTAAATGTTGTATTATTTAGAGACAGCTCCTTTCTTGATGGGATGCCAGTCTTTCACAGTGCATCATGCACACACATTCACACTCTCCTTCACTCTTAGGGGCAATTTCTAATTAAATTAGAAGTGCACTAAAGACAAGCTATGGCTCCAGATATATAACATTGAACTATATATAGCATCTAGCATAATTCACTCAGACCAGTGATGAGGTAATGAGGAAATCTCCAGAACTAAGGAATGAGTTTGAGGCTTTGCAGGATATAAGAATTAGACTTCTCATGCTTTGTTGCTTCTATTGGGATGGAGTATATCTGTGTAATTTAACACTGCAGTGTTTTGTCAATTCATTTTATATTTTGTGTGTACTTTAATCTGTTTGTGTTAAAGCATTACACAGGAAACCTGCACTTCACATAGAATTATCTCTTCAGATGGTATAACCACTACAGACCAATTCCTGGTATTTTTACACAAGTGACTAGAACTGCCTTTATATATTAGTCCATCAGTTTTTTTTTTGTCTTGTGCACAGTGTTCAGTTTGAGTTAGAGAGACTCTAGCAAAAGTTTGGAAAAAGAAGAAAGTGTGAAGCAAAGACAGAATTATCTCTTAAATCTTCTGAATGGTTTAAAATATCCTGCTGTGATTTATGATCAGGCGTTTAAGCGAATTCATCTAAAGGGAATTTTGTGTGTTTAATCCCCTGATTGGACAGAAAGTATATCATGTGAATTGATAGATTTCTGAAACAACCAATACAGTTTAGTTATTGAGGTTTATCACTGTTTTCAACAACTCTTTAAAACAATAACATGCCCAAATACAAACTCAGCAACATTTCAGATAGAAATACATTGGGAATTATAAATCCATCACACTACCCAGTGCTGTAAATGCAATTTTATATGATCTAATATAAAATGATTAATACAGAACATCTGGATGACGTGGATGACCAGAAAAAAATAAACCATGTCAAGCATGTCATATAAACATACATACATACACTATATTGCCAAAAGTATTCACTCACCTGCCTTGACTCGCATATGAACTTAAGTGACATCCCTTTCCTAATCCATAGGGTTCAATATGACGTCGGTCCACCCTTTGCAGCTATAACAGCTTCAACTCTTCTGGGAAGGGTGTCCACAAGGTTTAGGAGTGTGTTTATGGGAATTTTTGACCATTCTTCCAGAAGCGCATTTGTGAGGTCACACACTGATGTTGGACGAGAAGGCCTGGCTCTCAGTCTCCGCTCTAATTCATCCCAAAGGTGTTCTATCGGGTTGAGGTCAGGACTCTGTGCAGGCCAGTCAAGTTCATCCACACCAGACTCTGTCATCCATGTCTTTATGGACCTTGCTTTGTGCACTGGTGCACAGTCATGTTGGAAGAGGAAGGGGCCAGCTCCAAACTGTTCCCACAAAGTTGGGAGCATGGAATTGTCCAAAATGTCTTGGTATGCTGAAGCATTCAGAGTTCCTTTCACTGGAACTAAGGGGCCAAGCCCAGCTCCTGAAAAACAACCCCACACCATAATCCCCCCTCCACCAAACTTTACACTTGGCACAATGCAGTCAGACAAGTACCGTTCTCCTGGCAACCGCCAAACCCAGACTCGTCCATCAGATTGCCAGATGGAGAAGCGCGATTCGTCACTCCAGAGAACGCGTCTCCACTGCTCTAGAGTCCAGTGGCGGCGTGCTTTACACCACTGCATCCGACGCTTTGCATTGCACTTGGTGATGTATGGCTTGGATGCAGCTGCTCGGCCATGGAAACCCATTCCATGAAGCTCTCTGCGCACTGTTCATGAGCTAATCTGAAGGCCACATGAAGTTTGGAGGTCTGTAACGATTGACTCTGCAGAAAGTTGGCGACCTTTTCGCACTATGTGCCTCAGCATCCGCTGACCCCGCTCCGTCAGTTTACGTGGCCTACCACTTCGTGGCTGAGTTGCTGTCGTTCCCAAACACTTCCACGTTCTTATAATACAGCTGACAGTTGACTGTGGAATATTTAGGAGCGAGGAAATTTCACGACTGGATTTGTTGCACAGGTGGCATCCAGTTCCAGATCCATCACAGTTCCACACTGGAATTCACTGAGCTCCTAAGAGCGACCCATTCTTTCACAAATGTTTGTAAAAACAGTCTGCATGCCTAGGTGCTTGATTTTATACACCTGTGGCCATGGAAGTGATTGGAACACCTGATTCTGATTATTTGGATGGGTGAGCGAATACTTTTGGCAATATAGTGTATCATATAACTGTTTTATGCAAAGTGCGATGACTCTGCAAGTAAGACAGACGCGTTAGGAACATCAACTTTTTCCTCAGATGTGGTAGTCATTTACTAGGAAAAGTCTCGCTACACTCAGAGTTGCTAATGTTATCATCAAGCGCTAACCAAATTCTGTGTGTAGTTAAATGCTAACCTGGAAAATAGCATAATGTTAAAACACCTGGCTCATAAATGCCACTGAATGTTGATTTATTCATTATGAAGGATTTTTTTTTTCCTAGCACTTGATGCTAGGTCTAGCTACAGTTTAACTCTGGTTGTATGGAGCGACATGTTGACGTTCCTGATAGTTCTGTCTCATTTCCACCTTCACTGCACTTCTATCTCGTACTAAACTGTTATGTGATAGCTAGCCAAATATCCACAGCCTTTAAATTATTCCTGGTGTGCAAATTTTTACAGAGATATTCGGTTATCTTGTCTAACCATAAGCACCGTGTGTGTGTGTGTGTGTGTGTGTGTGTGTGTGTGTGTGTGTGTGTGTGAAGGTGTTCGTATGGGTGGCAGGGGGAGTACTGCAATCAGTGTATCCCATACCCCGGCTGTGTGCATGGTACCTGTGAGGAACCGTGGCAGTGTCTCTGCGACACCAACTGGGGAGGACTGCTCTGTGACAAAGGTAGTCCAGTTTCCATGGAAACGTGCACGATATTACCATATACTTTAAAGTTATTAGCATATAACTAACGCTCACATGCTAACTGATATTAATATCAGTGGATCGTTGGAGCGGGGTGTGGATCGAGATGTGATCGTGTGTGTGTGCGTGTGTGTGTGGTTTAGACCTAAACACGTGTGGCACCCGGCAGCTGTGTCTGAATGTAGTAACACAGGACCCAACAAGTATCTTTCTAGTACAGCTAGATCAGCATATCTCTCTGCCCTAATCGACGATAACAAAAACAATCCTAAATTTCTATTTAGTACTGTAGCAAAACTAACTAGGAGTAAAACCACTGTATAAAAGCACACACCATCTATATGCAGCAGAACCTTGTGCAACACTAACGTCCTCCTGCTCAACTCTGACAAGACAGAGGTGCTTGTACTTGGAGCACATGCAGCTACAGATGTGGCATTTAAAAATGCGCGCTTTTTCCCACGGTATGCCGCGATTCCGCCCGCAGTGTGCCGCGAGATCCTGCGAGTCGGCGCTTTGGTATTTAAATGCATGTGTTGTACTTCACCGAATTTCCACCAGGTGGCACATGGTACAACTCTGGCCTGAGCACATTATACAGTATAATGCAGTTCTTATATATATATATTTTAATACTTTAATACATATATAATAATATTTACATTTTAAATGAATATATATAAATTTACCCGTGACTGTGTGAGTGTAAAGCTGCGAAGTATTTTATGTGCTTTGTAAATACTTAATTGCGCTGGTGTTGTCCTGCCATTTGCACATAACTTGTTTTTGTTCAACTTTAAAGATGCCTGTGCAAAGATAAAAATTAAAATGGAAAACCTCTTCAGATTAAAGTCATTATAATGCAAAATTTAACTGGTAGTTATTCCAGAAAAAAAGTCAAACTAAATAAAATTGTGACAAAGTAGTAATATTTCGCAAAGAAAGTTAACACTATGAGAATAACGTAAAAATCACGAGATTCGTAGCAATACGGGATTAAATTTGTGATATTTTGAGAATAATGTCATTATTTACATTAACGTGTTTAGAGTGATGAATAATATATTAGGCCTATTTGTGTATAGTGAAATTAAGGTATTAATAAAACGACTTAATGCATATGAGAATACGCATAAAAGTGAAACTTTACTCGTTACAGTTACTCTCATTGGTTGGTGATTATTGTTTCGCGCGCAGAGAGCAGCGGAAAAAAGAATGGTTTATTGATCTACCTAAATAAATATGATATTTTAAAAATGTCAAAGAGACCGTCAAACATATTTTTTAATTTTTTAAAATCCATGAGAAAAGCTGATGGTGTGCCTGATCAAAAGAGATCCTGAGAAGATGGAACTGCACACCTTTTATCAAGATAGTGGGAGACAGAAGCAAAGCGAGTTACACGGAGACAGAAACCTCCACTGATCAGATAAATGATACTGAGCACAGTCCTACTAAATCGCATATGGTAGCAGATAGCAGAAAGCATATGGTAGCAGATAGCAGAAAGCATATGGTAGCAGCATGGACGACGGCAGGCCATGTTAAGGTGGGCTTTAACCCCCCTAACATTTCTACTCAGCCCTCCTAAAATTCTGCCATTCTCCATAAACTCTACACCAGGAACGATTCTAGGATTTTCATTTAAGGGGGCTCAACCCCCAATGTGGGTATAATAGTAAAAATATAATAATTAATTAATTAAAATAAAGGTTTGACTAACAGGGTAGGATGGTGATCTCCCCAATCCCCTTTAAATTTTACATAAAAACAGACTTTGGCTCCTCCCCGTCTTTCAGCGCGTTCTTCAATCCTCAGACCACGGCGTCACAGAGCGAGGATCAGAGGACGTGTGTGTGTGGGTGTGGGTGGGTGTGGGTGTGGGTGTGATCAGGAAGACTCGTATTTGGCTTGTTCAGTACTCAAATGTTTACCATCCTACCCTGTTAGTCAAACCTTTATTTTAATTAATTAATTTATTTATTTTTACTATTTACCCTCATTGGGGGCTGAGACCCCCTTAAATGAAAATCCTAGAATCGCCCCTGGCAAAGAGTTAAATGGCTTCAACTTGGGGCATATATACATTCTAATGTAGCGGGCGTCAGTATTTAGGAACACATATCATCTGAAATATATGATCAATATGGAACAGAATAATACACGAGACCATTCAGCAACGGATTAATGTTTATAATTGCGCTACCACCGGTTAGTGACGTCATGTTCCGGGAAAACTGAAGTTGTGTGGTTGGTGTCGGTCACAGCGGCGAGACACTGCTGGTTTTGTTCCGGAAATTATTCATTTACAAATTAAGCACTGTTTGGGGGGCGATATCCAGACATGGACCAGGAGCGATTGCAATATTTGAAGGGATAATGGACCGGTCTTTCTTCGAGGAAGCTATCATAAAAGAAACCGCCGCCCAATGTAATCACTCAATAAAAACCTTAAAATAATAAAAATGTGGTCTGATTGCATTAAATAAAAAATAAACATTATGCAGACTCTTCAGCTTGCTCATCATTTTGGTTAGAAAGTATTAAACCGATTAAACTAACTAAAGATTAGATTGTGACATACAAAGGTGAGTTATTGTACAGTTTTATCCCCGAATTCGGCACCGTGTTCTGACAATCTAACTCATAAGAGTAAACCCTCCCCAACCCTAAAAGTCAGTGTGGGGGAGGATCTCTCAGATAGTCTGAACACCGCTCGAACCGGTTTTTACATGTAAATTACATTTAGCACCTCTTTGGGGAAGAAAGGCGAAGAGATCGCCTCAAAAACATCCTAAAACTTCCCCTAATTTAATCCACTAACAAACATCCTGCTGTCTATGTATATTAATGTATATTTAAGCTGTGAAACAATAAACAAACAATATTAAATCAGATAGTATATCAGAACTACTGTAGTAGGCGGAGGCTCCTGTAAAGCTTTTTTATATGCCATTTAATGTCAAAGAACTGCGCTACATAAACTCAGATGAATGTGGGAAGTAAGATTCAGAGCGCATGAGTTTACAGTACTGTACATAGCAGCGGGCTGCGGGAGGGAGATGCTGCAGTGATTATTAAACAGAGACCATGTTCAGATAGATAGATATATTTCATATTTAGAAGTGTTTTAGAGAATATATAAACGTGACATAAGATAATATATAAGTGCTACAGTAACGATCAAACGCGTATGATGTAAAAACTATTAATAACTGAGCCATAAAAATGTTAGAGCCATTTGACCAATCCATAAACAAATTTTTACATATTGCTATAATATTATAACAATGGCTTGAAATAGCTTTTAGGCACAATATGTTTTATCCATTTCACTCAAAACGAGTGCGTAAGTAGAAGAAGGGCGCATTTGTAGAATCTTAAGATTTTTTTTAAACGTATCCTGATGGAGGCTCGCGCTCCGTGTTCAGCTGCCTGCAGGGCAACGCGCTCTTCACGCTTCCATCACACGCAATAAAACCTCACACCAAGTTAAATATGAATTCCACACGTTTACTTTCTTTGTTGCTTGTTTTAATCTGCTTCTGAGAGAAATTCCGTGGCCAAGCACATCATTTAATGTGTTTGACTTCATGCAACAGTATTAAACTCATGCAATATAGGGATTAAGTTGTAATGTTTTATTTATTTTCACTTCATGATGCAGAAAAACTAGTTGCTATTTAGTGCTTTTGTTACCTCTAGGTTGGTGTAACAGCATGCCCAGATCCAGAACACCCGAGTATTAACACACACAAACTCAATTCCGGGTCTGCTTGGGCATTTAAGCAGCACACACCCTTTATTACACGCAAAGTATCATTCCCTCGAGATGTACCAAGCCTTTGTTGAATTACTACCTTGATATTGCTATGAACCTTGCCTGTTATTATCTGACTACGAGTTTCTGTTTTGGTTTCTAGTGTTTGCTTTCCGGTTTTTGACTTGTGCCTCGCTTTATGGTTTCCGATTTCTGCATGTGGATTTATCAGTAAAGATCTGCACATGGATTCGAACATTCCGGTCTCAGACGAGTCCTTACAATAGGATTATTGTAATGTCTTACTGTCTGGATGTACCAGTAGGAGCATAAATTAGCTCCAGTTAGTCCAGAACACAGCAGCTAGAGTCCTAACTAGAACCAGAAGATATGAACACATCACTCCTATCTTAGCCACACTACATTGGCACCCAGTCAGATTTCGCATTGATTATAAAATACTGTCACTGACCTATAAAGCACTAAATGTTCTCCCGCCACAGTACCTGAGCGATCTTTAGTCTTTTATGATCCGACACGCCTACTCTGTTCAAAGGGTGCAGGTTATTTGGTAGTACCTCAAGTAGAAACCACACAGTTATGGAACAGCCTTCCAATTAGTGTTCAGGATTCAGACACAGTCTCAATGTTTAAGTCTAGGCTGAAGATGCATTTGTTTAGTCAAGCTTTTAATGTATAGTTTTCTTAAGTTAAGGAGCAGATCTGGAAGGTCAGTCGCTCAGGTTTGCTGACTGTGAAGTGGTTGGATGCTTTATGTCCCGGGAAGCCTTCATGTCTGTCACCTTCAGGCTCTCCCTTTTAGTTATGCTGTCATAGCTAGTCTTGCCGGAGTCTTTAAACATCACATGATCAGAAGCATACTTAATATCTTATTAATCTTAATATCTTAATATCCTATTTTCCAGCTTCCTGTGTGACCACTGCCTCTACCCCTGGTCAGAGTCTTGTCGCTTGGTGGTGCTCACTGATGCTGTGGATGGATCTGTGTGGACAGCCTGACCCAGGAGACAGCCATGGACAGAGCCACTTGGGGACTTTCACACCATCACAGATCTGCCATTACATCTGTCAGCTTGAGACAGCAAGGAATTAGTGTCTTTAATGACCTCAGAAACTACAGTGACCTAATAGTTCCCCATGAGCCATTTATTGCTGTTGTAAAAAGGACATTAATCAGCTACAGTTACATTATTTACTGTCCAGTGTCACCCAAATGAGGATGGGTTCCCTTCTGAGCCTAGTTCTTCTCAAGGTTTCTTCCTTATATCATCTCAGGGAGTTTTTCCTTGCCACCGTCA
This sequence comes from Hemibagrus wyckioides, assembly GCF_019097595.1. Taxonomy (NCBI): domain Eukaryota; kingdom Metazoa; phylum Chordata; class Actinopteri; order Siluriformes; family Bagridae; genus Hemibagrus; species Hemibagrus wyckioides. Next base: position 232,377 of record NW_026690807.1, on the reverse strand, counting down.
CCACAGGCTTGCTCATTTGGCATAAAATAAAATAGGGATAAAATAGTTTAATAATTTAATTTAATAATTTTTTATTTTTTAATTATATAAAAAATATATCTATCATTCAGTGGTGTGCTGTCAGGGCCAGCAAGGCCTTCTCTGCTGGCCTAAACAGCAGTGATCCGAATCACTGACTTGCATTTTAATATAATTAAAATATTTTTCCATGAATGTGTATTAAATTATTCTCCATAGTCTATTCTCTACATTTCATAGCTTTGCTCTTGGTTGCGCTGCTTCCAGTAGTGTATATTTATGATAAGAGTATTTATCCAATTATATTTCAGCCAGTAGCTGATATCATGTGTTGCCAGGGTGAAAGAAATCTGCCTTAAGGCCTTCAGAATCAATAGTGCAGGCGCCCGTAGCTTAAAATAAGTGGCAATGAAACTGTTACATCACTGGGGCCATCTAGCAGGCATACGATTACGTCAGCAATTTCCCGTCCTTTGATTGGATAATTGGAGTAGTCAGAGAGGCAGCGAACTGCACATAAACATTGTTTCTATATTCGCTGTGTCCCATTCCGGATGCTGCGTCCTCAGGAGATTGCTCTTTGCTGCATATGTCATCAAGAATGTCTTTTTTGAGAAATGTAACCGTAAAAAAATTGACTATTCCTTGTGAGGTGTGAAATACTGTAGCCTAATTTCTTTATTACTTTGCTATTTAACGGTTGATTATTATCTATTGCCATAGCATCCAGGGACGATTCTAGAATTTTCATTTAAGGGGGGCTCAGCCCCCAGTGAGGGTATAATAGAAATAAAATAAAATAAAAAAATAAAATAAAATAAAGGTTTGACTAACAGGTTAAGATGGTAAACTTATTGCAGCATTCCACTGTATTGCATAGATATGTATAACACAGTACTGAACAAGCCAAATACGAGTCTTCCTGATCACACACACACACTTGTCCTCTGATCCTTGCTTTGCGACGCAGCAGTCTGTGGATTGAAGAACGCGCTGAAAGACGGGGAGGAGCCGAAGTCTGCTGCCGTTTTCATATGAAATTTTGAGGGGACCGAGGCGATCACCAATTTGTGTACAATTTATAGAGAATTGTAGAGGGCTGAGTAGAAAATGGCCTAGCAACGCCCATGGTGGCGTCATAATGATGGTATAGAGGTGGATTAATTCAGGAAGGTCACCAGTGAAGGCCTAGGTCTGAAATGCACAGTCCACCACTGGTATCATTACATAACTTAATTCCACAATGGGTTCATTCATTAATCTTCAGTAAAGTCTTTATCCTGATCAGGGTCACGGTGGCTCCCTATCATGGACACACTAGGCACAAAGAGGGAACACACCATAGCAACGGAATCAAGCACATGGACACTAACACAAATCATGTGTAAGCATTTTTTTATGTTGGCTACTGGAACCAGTGCTACTTGATGAAAAGAAACCAACTTGTACTTAGTTAATGTTGACTATTTACATGAAATAAACGTAAAGTTAAATAAAGTTCCTGCAACTTAATACCTTTCATTTTTTTGTGTTCTTTGGGCACATACCCAAGAACACTACTTGATGATGTCTCCTTTCCAGCATTTTGGACTTGCAATAGTAGTCAACTGAAAAGTTTTGCACAGGCCCATAGAACAGGAAGACGTGCATTTGCATGGTACGGTACAATAGCATCAGTGCTTGACAACCCAGTAAAAAGCATTCTGGCTTGTTGGTTTGATGGAATGATTCATCCTTTTTGTGCAAGACGTCCTGGGTTCAAATCCTGTATGAGCCTATGCTTTCCCATTAACTCTTTGTTCTGCAAGACTTGGATTTTGCTTATCATGTTAACCAAGATTCATGATGTATTTGGCCCAATGCCAAGAGCTGCTTACTTGGTTCACACTTGGCTGCTGGGTTCTTGAGGGTTGCAGAAAGGTTAAAATCCTACAAGAGCCCTTGCTTTATTGTTAACTTGACTTTGTGTAACCTTTTGATCAGACCCAAGTCCATACAAACAGGATGGCCGTACAGTTGCAGAGTACAGTGACCATCCGTCTGCATACAGCAAGCGAGAGAAGGATGTCGTGGCTTGTTACTTAGGGTGTGAGAGGTCCTGGGTTCAAAACCCTGATTTTAAGTGGAATAGACTGGGTGGGATAAAACTAATGAAAACTTATAGGGCTGGCTGCTTGTTTCTCAAGAGGTTCAAGATCCATGCTTTATTCAACCAAATAACCTCTGATATTAATTTGAATATATGATTGAATGCAGTTATTATACTACAGACACAAAATGCAAACAATTAGTAAAGAAGCTGTCATGCTAGCAAACAGCTAAATATTATCACTAAACATATCTAAATTTAGCCTCAACAAATTTAAACAAGCAATAAAATATATTATGAACATTCACTGCTTGTTGTTTAAACAAAGAATTTAGCATATATGATACCAGCGCTGACATGACTATGAGTAAGTAAAAGTGGGTGGAGCTAGATGTGGTAAGATACAGTTTAGAAAGTTTCACAGAGATCCTGTCATTTATACCTACTGCAAGAGAGACACAACAGTCATGTTACTCTTCTTTATTTTCATAGTTGTTAAAAACATTGGTAAGTCATTTATATTATACACAAACTTTTGATAAATGCTTTTATAAATATATATATATATATATATATATATATATATATATATATATATATATATATATATATATATATATATATAAACATATAAACAATATATGTATTAACAATATGTATTAAATAATTTAAGATACTGAGTTTTAATGTAACACTAGTGACCTGAAGACTTCACTCTTCATTATTTAGCAGTTTATAAAATAGCACTTGATCCAGCACTGATATTAGCCAGTCAGCTTTCTCAGGCAGCTGTGTGCTCCTTCTGTCTGTTAGTGTTGGTGTTACATGTTATTTGTGATCAGTCAAGAGCTGACAGCACAAGTTAGCAAACTAATTAAAACACAAGCCCATGCTGAACAGAAAAGACTTCTCTGCTCTAAACCCTTTGAGCAGACAGAAAGATCTTCAGCCAAAAATATCTCACTAAATCACAAGTTCTCATAGCCAGCGGTAGCAGCATTTAGCTCACTGACTTTAGGTAGCTTAGAAAATGACAGTGTAAAGTTCACATGCCAGAAATACCCCATTTCATCATTTCAGGAATAATGATATTAAATGTTTATTATTCAATGAACAGTTATTTCTTTCTTTATTGTGCTTGAGATCTGATGTGTTCAACATATGTTTCTTTGCAGGTTTACTTTGGTCTTGAGTCTTGAACAATAAAGAATGTCTCCTAATTTGATTTCCCAGTGTGCTTTTGACATTAATTGAAATACTTCAGCACTTAATTGCTGTGGGTTTTGGGAATGTGTCTGTTCCCCATAGAAATCCTGCATCTGTGGAACCTGTAAAAGAAAGCAAGTCTGTTTAGGAAACTTCTAAGTGAGATTGTTCCCTAAGTTAATGATCCATTCAGTATTTCTTTCTAGCTAGCTTGAATTCCTCAAGGTATATGTTGCAACTGTCATTTGTAACCTGTCACATGTAACAGTAAAAGTTATATATTAAGTTATTTCAGGAGTTGTTTGTTCTCTGATGTAACCGTAACAATAGCTAGCTAGCAAGCTAACATTAGCTATGTCTGTTTATAATAGTAGCTTGCAGAGTCAAATGCTGCACTCATACAGTAGTTCAGAATTATCAGCTAACAAAAACACAAAACCTCTTGTTACCTATACAGCCTGAATACAAGTATAGCTTTTCTATTTAAATGAAGTAAAATACATACTTGGAAATGTACTTATTTTCAAAAGTTCAAGTATCAAAGGGTAAAGTATTGTGAGTTATTGTGTCCTTTGGAGACACAGCCCTGACTTCTAACTCCAAAAGATATGTTTAAGAGGTGAAGTCAGATGCAGTGGTTTGATCAGCAACAGTGGAATAGTTCTGTGTTGTATTAGTGACTCAGTTCACTGTCACTGATACTGTGAAGTGATGATCTGTGTAAAATTATGCTCCAACAGCATCACTTCCTGGGTGTGGCCTTCTAGATCCACTGCAACCCTGACCAGGATAAAGCAGTTATTGAAGATGAATGAATGTAGGTGTATATTGACAGGTGTGGGAGTGTGATCAGGATATAATTCAAGATATAACATAGTTTTCTAATGAACTGATATTAAAGAAAATAGTCTCACTGCTCTGCATTTATTGAGTGTATAACACATTCTGCTCATTCAGTCACTCAGAATAAACTGTTTAATGTAGTCACACTGAGCATCTTTAAGTAGATAAACATAACTATTAGATGAACACAAATTAAATCTATATGAGTTTCTGGTTGTCAGTGAAATATGGGTATAGTAAGAATGTTCGTTTAACTGAGAGAATTGTTGGAGAAAGTTTCTGTTCCTCTGCAGATCTTTTTCTGTCTAGATGATATTCTGTTTGAATCTCCAATCCACTTACTGATGTTTTTAGAATGTGACAGGGAACTGGATAACCTGGAGAAAACACACACAGGACTCAAGGAGAACACCACATAGAAATTATCCATGTGTACTTCACATCCCAACCTGTCAACACCGAGGTACATGTAGGTACACTGCATGGCCACAAGTATGTGGACATCTGACCAAGGAACCCACATGTGCTTGTTGAACATCCTATTGCAAAGTCATGGCCTCCTATTTCAGATATGGGGGTCAATTTAGGCATCTTTATATTTTTGGCCATATAGTGTATTCATGATTAACACCTACAGTCATGTCCATAAAGATTAGCTGATTACAGTGGTATTGATAAAAGTAAATCTAAATGTATATGAAAGCCACAGGGAGGAGGTAAGACACCTAAAGCAAATAAAACACTCAGTTTACCAAACACACACCAAGTGAAAACCAACCTTCATTCAAATCAGCAAATGTCATGCACACATACCAAACACCTCTCTCCTGTGAGGCTTAATGGCTTTCTGGCATCTTTGATAGTATGACCAAGACCAGCAGAAGATTTTCTTCTCACTTTAGTGAAATGCCTTAGAAAATGTTCTATGAAATAAACAACCAAATATGAGTGAAAATGAGATTAAAGTGTATACTTTCACCTTTAATTTAAGAGTTTTTCATTCAAATCGGGTGAACAGTGTAGGAAATACTACACCTTTTTTACTAAGCACAATGATAGTCCACCATAAAATCCCATCAGTTTGTCAGTTTTCTGCAGAGACAGGAGACTAAACCTCGCCTCTTCTATCATCACTACATTCACGGAATTCACATCCACATTCAGCATCCTGTGCAGTTTCTTTTACTTCAGCTGAGCCTTACCAGGAAAATGAATTTAAGAAATCACCCACTTTGTACATGTTTTATCAGAATTCATCAGTACAAATTGGGGCAAAGTGGTAAAGAAGTAGAGAAAACAAACAAACAAACAAAACCTTGTTGTGGTATAGTCATTCTCCTTTCTCCACAAGATGGCGTAGTCAGTTAGCTTATTGTGGGCAAAGGACTAGGTTCCTGCTCACATACCCCAGAGATGTTGATGTTGATTGATAAACTACTTTTATATCCTGGCTTTATTAAGCAGATGGCTATATTAATTATGTTCAAATGAGTCAAATGACAAGAGAAAGAAAAGAGGCTGGTTTGTTCATCACCTCAGTGAAATACCCTCCAAACTGTCCTATTTATAACAACAGGTTTATCACAACAAACAAACAAATAAGCACACAAACAATGCCCCAATGTACAGTATATATTTTAAATTTACAAACACAATATATAGTAATTTAATTATTAATTAATGTTTATAGAATAGATTGAATGTTTTCATTATTAAAAAATTCTATGCTGTCAGTATTTGTTTACTGTGTGCTTAGGACCGGTTCCTCCTTCGAGGCTGAATCAGTAACATTAGTGACACTGTCATGTGATGCTGTGGGGTGGAGCTTCATGAACCATCATAATGATCACATAGAGCAAAGAAAGAATATTTTCATTCAGCTAAAACTATTCATCATGTTCACTGTTATATTCATGTGTCTTTGGCTTTCACTAGGTGAGTTAACACTGACATTTTGTTATTGCAGAAATATTCATTGTTGAATTACTAAATAATTACTTTTTGTGGTGTTATGAAGCATCAGACTGTAGGTGTGATTTATGTAATTCTGACTTGATTGTGTAAAGTTTAAAAACATTATGATGTCTTCTCTATGACAGGTGACTCCATGGGAGATTCCATAAAGCCGCTTTTCACTCATGAAGTTGTAGATGAAGGTGATAATGTTACTCTGTCCTGCAAATATGAAACAGTTGTTGCAGCAAACACCAACCTGCAATGGTACAGACAATATCCAAAATCTAAGTCTGAGTTCCTTCTTTACATCACTCCAAATGGAGATAAAAGTGAATCCATTCCACCACGTCTGTCTGCTGAAATTGATAAAAATAAAAACCAAGTGGATCTGATCATCTCCTCTGCTGCTGTATCAGACTCTGCACTATACTACTGTGCTCTGAGGCCCACAGTGACAGGAAATCCAGCTGTACTGTACAAAAACCTTCACACAGTTTTGTTATATTGAAAGTAGTTCTACTGATGATTTTGAATTTACGTGGCATTAGGGGAATTCTGTCTCTTTTTCAATTCATACAAAATTCATAAATTTGTTTTGACAAATGTTGGATTATTAGGAGACTAATATTATTATTATTTTTTTTCCTGGTCAGAGATCTATAAGTTCTATCAGAGGATACAGAAAGCCATTGCACAGACAGTAACCTAGAGCGTTCAGCTAGGCTGGTTTTCATATATAGACTCTCAAGGGGTCACTCAATCACTTTCATTTTCTGAAGCTCAGGAGTGAACCAGGGAGGTGCAGGAAGAGGGAACCAGACTTATACTGGTGTATAAGTATATATATATATATATACTTATACTGGTGGGAACATGTCCTTCTAAAGCTTGAGAAATGGCAAGGTTATAGCTGGACAGAATCTCAGAAGGGTGGGAAAATTTAGCAGAGTCAAGAATAGAAAAAGCATAAATAGAGAAGAGAAACATATCCCTTGTCCATGAGCTTATGGTCAGAGATACCCAGCTTAACCCAAATGAATAGTTTAGGTCAAGTGTGTGATCATGAGAGTGGGTGGGTAAGTTTACATATTGCATAAGGTTAAAGTTTTCCAGTATTGACATAAGTTCCTCGGTTTTAGCAGAATCCGTGTCTACATGGATATTGAAGTCATCAGGTTGTATTACTGTTGAAGATGTTGTGTTCACTAAGGTGGTCAATAGATTAGAATTATAATGAGTGGTGTTAGACCAACCACCTTCAATGTCAGATACTCAAATAAGGTTATATTGTGGAAGGCAGTACTGAATATTTTGAGTTTGTTGCAGTGAACAACAGCATGCTCACCACCACAAGCAGACATATAATGTATTACAGTATTACAGAGAAAAAATCCTTTATAAATATACAAAGTTTAAATACTCTTTTTGATGAATCAAACCTCTTTTTGTCTGTGAACTTTTATTTGCATTTTTAGGTTGTTATGAAGTCTCGTACGAAGACTGAAGCAATTGTTAACGCTGTGATAGCGCCACATTCGGTCGACTTAGCTCTGAAAGCACGGGAAGACATACCTTATTGTGCTGTTTGATGGAAGCAATCACGGCAGCTGAGACTTTCATGCTTACTTAATTGGTAATCAGGGACTACTGGGAAAGATTTGTTCTTCAGGAAAGTATACGAGAGAACATCAGGAGGACTGAAATGATTTTTGACTGAAATAGTGATTTTATTTTCTTCTTTTTTTTCATTTCAACTGATTTTTTTTATTTTACTTTAACCTATGGCCTTAAAGAAAGAAAGAGTGTCATGTAAAAGGTGTTAAATGCTAAACATTTTTTTTTTAATTTGTTTGTTTTTGTTCTATTGTTGAGGGCCAAAAGTTGAATGAAAATGATGTTATTACTTTATGTATTAAAGTTCAGTAACATAGTTTCATGGTTGTATTTACACCCTCCCAACTCCATCCTGATCCTTCCACCCACAGTGGGTGTTCTTCTATCATACATACTGCACAAATATTATCTTAACCCCAGCCCTGGTTAAAGAAACTAAATAAAAGAACAGGAATTTTTAAAATTACATTTTTAATTTAACTTAAATGTAATCACTGTTTATTTTATTTTGAACTGGTGCTTTGTTATTGTCTGGTGTTTAAAGGAGTGTACAAATAAATATAATATTCAATAGTTTCATAATTTTTAAATTTTGTTATTCAGTGTAAACACTCACATTTATGCCAATTTATGCCAGAAATCAATGTTCAAAGTCTCCATACTGTGTGTTCTGTGTTCATACTGTGTTCTGTGTTCATACTGTGTTCTGTGTTCATACTGTGTTCTGTGTTCATACTGTGTTCTGTGTTCATGCTGTGTTCTGTGTTCATGCTGTGTTCTGTGTTCATACTGTGTTCTGTGTTCATACTGTGTTCTGTGTTCATGCTGTGTTCTGTGTTCATGCTGTGTTCTGTGTTCATACTGTGTTCTGTGTTCATACTGTGTTCTGTGTTCATACTGTGTTCTGTGTTCATACTGTGTTCTGTGTTCATACTGTGTTCTGTGTTCATGCTGTGTTCTGTGTTCATACTGTGTTCTGTGTTCATACTGTGTTCTGTGTTCATACTGTGCTCTGTGTTCTGTGTTCATACTGTGCTCTGTGTTCATACTGTGTTCTGTGTTCATACTGTGTTCTGTGTTCATATTGTGTTCTGTGTTCATATTGTGTTCTGTGTTCATATTGTGTTCTGTGTTCATACTGTGTTCTGTGTTCATATTGTGTTCTGTGTTCATACTGTGTTCTGTGTTCATACTGTGTTCTGTGTTCATATTGTGTTCTGTGTTCATACTGTGCTCTGTGTTCTGTGTTCATACTGTGCTCTGTGTTCATACTGTGTTCTGTGTTCATACTGTGTTCTGTGTTCATACTGTGCTCTGTGTTCATACTGTGTTCTGTGTTCATACTGTGTTCTGTGTTCATACTGTGTTCTGTGTTCATACTGTGTTCTGTGTTCATACTGTGTTCTGTGTTCATACTGTGTTCTGTGTTCATACTGTGTTCTGTGTTCATATTGTGTTCTGTGTTCATACTGTGTTCTGTGTTCATACTGTGTTCTGTGTTCATACTGTGTTCTGTGTTCATACTGTGTTCTGTGTTCATACTGTGTTCTGTGTTCATACTGTGCTCTGTGTTCATATTGTGTTCTGTGTTCATATTGTGTTCTGTGTTCATACTGTGCTCTGTGTTCATATTGTGTTCTGTGTTCATATTGTGTTCTGTGTTCATACTGTGCTCTGTGTTCATATTGTGTTCTGTGTTCATATTGTGTTCTGTGTTCATACTGTGTTCATACTGTGCTCTGTGTTCATATTGTGTTCTGTGTTCATACTGTGTTCTGTGTTCATACTGTGTTCTGTGTTCATACTGTGTTCTGTGTTCATACTGTGCTCTGTGTTCATACTGTGTTCTGTGTTCATACTGTGTTCTGTGTTCATACTGTGCTCTGTGTTCCTACTGTGTTCTGTGTTCATACTGTGCTCTGTGTTCATACTGTGCTCTGTGTTCATATTGTGTTCTGTGTTCATACTGTGTTCTGTGTTCATACTGTGTTCTGTGTTCATACTGTGCTCTGTGTTCATATTGTGTTCTGTGTTCATACTGTGTTCTGTGTTCATATTGTGTTCTGTGTTCATATTGTGTTCTGTGTTCATACTGTGCTCTGTGTTCATATTGTGTTCTGTGTTCATATTGTGTTCTGTGTTCATACTGTGTTCTGTGTTCATACTGTGCTCTGTGTTCATATTGTGTTCTGTGTTCATACTGTGTTCTGTGTTCATACTGTGTTCTGTGTTCATACTGTGTTCTGTGTTCATACTGTGCTCTGTGTTCATATTGTGTTCTGTGTTCATACTGTGCTCTGTGTTCATACTGTGCTCTGTGTTCATATTGTGTTCTGTGTTCATACTGTGCTCTGTGTTCATATTGTGTTCTGTGTTCATATTGTGTTCTGTGTTCATATTGTGTTCTGTGTTCATACTGTGTTCTGTGTTCATACTGTGTTCTGTGTTCATACTGTGTTCTGTGTTCATACTGTGTTCTGTGTTCATATTGTGTTCTGTGTTCATACTGTGTTCTGTGTTCATACTGTGCTCTGTGTTCATATTGTGTTCTGTGTTCATACTGTGCTCTGTGTTCATATTGTGTTCTGTGTTCATATTGTGTTCTGTGTTCATACTGTGTTCTGTGTTCATACTGTGTTCTGTGTTCATACTGTGTTCTGTGTAAACAATTCCTTACTTTGGATAAAATCAGCTGTCAAATAAAATAAAACTACAATTTACCAATGCATGAGTTAAGTTCATATATAGTTAAGTTTATATAAGTAGTATATGTACTAAATGTGTGATGGCTGAGAAAATCCATCAGATATTACTGTGACTAAACAAAAAACACCCAAATATTATGATAAAGACCCATATTAACAAATCTAGCAGTAAATGCAGTCAGTCTGCCTAAAGATGTCTAAAACCTGGTTAGTTATGCTGCATTTCTCATTCAATAAATGTCACACTTTGATCAGTTTAATTATGTCTGTGATGGACCTGTACTGCCAGAGAGAAGAGCTTACACACTCTGTACAGAGGGCAATAGATAAAGTTTTAAAATGTTTTACTGACCTAAACAGAAGACGGGAAATTTAGCCAACAAACATAATTCCCAGGCAACAACACAAACATGTTAATATGACTAATTACAATATGTATTTACATGTGTATCATTACATAACTGAATTCCACAATGGGTTCATTCATTAATCTTCAGTAAAGACTTTATCCTGATCAGGGTCACGGTGGCTCCAGAATCTATCATGGACACTTTTTCTCCTTTTTCTCCATAAATTGTACACAAATTCGTGATCGCCTCAGTCTCCTTTAAATTTCATATGAAGTCTGTTTAGGAAACTTCTAAGTGAGATTTTTGTTTTTACCCCAAGACACAGACTGTTATTTTCAGTTTTTGTTGCTAGATAACTTGTAGTCTTCAAGCATATATTGCAACATTATAATTGCCTTTTAACATCTCATATGTAACAGTAATGTATCAGGTTATTCTATGAGGTGATTGTTCTCTAATAAAACTGTGAGAATAGCTAGCTAGCAAGCTAACATTAGCTATGTGTGTTTATAACAGTAGCTTGAAGAGTTAAATGCTGCACTTATACAGTAGTTCAGAATGATCAGCTAACAAAACACCTGTACCTATACAGCCTGAAAACAAGTATAGCTTTTCTATTAAAATTTCTATTCAAAATAAAGTAGAAAAATACTTCATTTCATGCTTGGAAATGAACTTTGTTTCAAAAGTTAGTACCAAAGGTTAAAGTATTGTGAGTTATTGTGTCTTTTTGGTGTTAGAGTCATGAGACACAGCCCTGACCTCTAACTCCAAAAGATGTGTTTAAGAGGTGAAGTCAGATGCAGTGGGTTGATCAGCAACAGTGGAATAGTTCTGTGTTGTATTAGTGACTCAGTTCACTGTCACTGATACTGTGAAGTGATGATCTGTGTAAAATTATGCTCCAACAGCATCACTTCCTGGGTGTGTCCTTCTAGAGACGTGTAAAGTTCAGCACATACAGCACTATTATACAGAATCCTCACAGAGCTGTGTTCAGAAATGGATCAACTATACAACTTACTGTACATAGTGAGATACATACCACTGATTCTCACTCTAGTTACAGGTAATTTTCATCAGTTCATCAATTAATTAATGGAATCAACTAATATTCATAGAATTAATTCATTTATTTTTAATATCAGTGTTTTTGGTGTTACACAAAAAACATTTTTAGAATTTTTCGATATTTGTATTATATCTTTATTAATCATTTTTCAATACAACAGGCAGTTTTGCTGATAAAATTTGGCCGAAGGACAAAGATGTCAACATTGTGGGGAAGGAAACAGACCCTGTTACTCTGAGATGTTCATATGAATCAAGCAGTGGTAGCATTCGGCTTTATTGGTACAGACAATATCCTAACAGTGCACCACAGTTTTTACTGCTTAAAGGTGCAAAGTTAGCAAGTTCAGATCAGTACAACCCCTCTGGCTCTCGATTCAATGCAGAAACATCCCCAGACTCTACTGAACTCACTATCAAAGATCTGCAGATCTCAGATTCTGCACTCTATCACTGTGCTCTTACAGTAGCAGCACAGTGATACAGAGTCACTGAGAGACTGTACAAAAACCTATGAAATAATTCATTTGAAGTTCAACGTTTAATATCAAAGATACTTCCTTTAGCAACTTATCAGTTAACCACAGACACAAAAGACATTTGTGGTAACATATGCAGCTGAAGAAAGAGAATAAAATAAAGAGACACTGTGTCACTTGTTGCTGGTGTGTACTGTTTAAAATTTAATTCATTGTACTTTTGCATTGTAGTTTTTCCCATGATTAATTCGAATGAATTTTCATTCATTTATATGTACAAACACATATTAGGATTTGTCATGTATTCTAAGAGGCACAATATTGTACAACTTGTTTGGGGATTCACAACATTCAGAAGTGTCTAATTTAAGAGGTGTAGTATAATCTAGGGAAGGAGAATAATATTTTCAAAGGTGTCCCAAAGTAACATTGTCAACCTTGCAGAAAATATCCGAATGGCATTTTCCCCCATTGTTCTCTTAAAGGTTTTGTGGAGGACAGGGGAGTCAGGGAATCAAACCTGAGGTAAATTTTATGCAAAGTGCTTGATGATGATGATACTTATGTATTTTTATTTAAAAAAAGCACTTGTCTGGTGCCTCCATTGTCTTGGACTTCCAAATGTCATCAAAATGCAGACAAAAGCCATAAATATCATTAAAATAAGTTCAGGTGCTCTAACTGGCAGACTGTTACAGATTTGCAGTTGCAGGTCACCATGTCAACATGACAGATGAAGAATATCAATATTGTATTTATACTACACACTTATACTGATCAATGCGTACTGTATCAGTGGCCGAGCAGAAGATACTGAATCAGAAGCAGTAGGTACTGATAAAGTCATTGAAAAGTAAGGAACAGGTGTGCAGCGGTGGGGCGGTAGGGTGCATACAACGTTAACAAAAACACATGGGAACAAAATTAAACCCTGCCAGACCGCCCTCTGGTGTCCTGACAGGGAACTGTCCAGCAGTCCATGACAGTAAATGCAGTCAGTCTGCCTAAAGATGTCTAAAAACTGGTTATGCTGCATTTCTCATTCAATAAATGTCACACTTTGTTCAGTTTAATTATGTCTGTGATTGACCTGTATTGCCAGAGAGAAGAGCTTACACACTCTGTACAGATGGCAGTAGATAAAGTTTTAAAATGTTTTACTGAACTAAACAGAAGATGGGAAATTTTGCCAACAGAACATAATTCCCAGGCTGTAACACAAACATGTTAATATGACTAATTACAATATGTATTTACATGTGTATCATTACATGAATTCCACAATGGGTTCATTCACTGATCTTCCTAAATAAAGGCTCCAGAATCTATCATGGACACACTAGGCATAAGGAGGGAATACACCAGTGGTGGGTCATCAGTGTCAGCAAGGCCTTCTCTGCTGGCCTAAACAGCAGTGATCTGAATCACTGACTTGCATTTTAATATATTTAATATATTTTTCCATGAATGTGTATTAAATTATTCACAGTTGTCTATTCTCTAAACTTCATAGCTTTTCTCTTGGTTGCGCTGCTTCCAGTAGTGTATATTTATGATAAGAGTATTTATCCAATCATATTTCAGCCAGTGGCTGACATCATGTGTTGCCAGGGTGAAAGAAATCTGCCTTAAGGCCTTCAGAATCAATAGTGCAGGCGTCCATAGCTTAAAATAAATGGCAATGAAACTGTTAAATTAACCAATCAGATTTCGAGTTGGTGTCATTGGGTCCATCTAGCAGGCATACGATTATGTCAGCAATTTCCCGTCCTTTGATTGGATAATCAGAGAATATATACTTTTCTATTTAACGGTTGATTAGTATCTATTGCCGTGGCGTCATAATGATGGTATAGAGGTGGATTAATTCAGGAAGGACACCAGTGAAGGCCTAGGTGTGAAATGCACAGCCCACCACTGGAATACACCATATCACAGGTGTGGAAAAAGTACTGAGAATGTACATGTACATGAAGCTTTGCACATTGTCACTATTTGTGTAAGTATTTTTATTTCTACTGAAACCAGTGCTACTTAATGAAAAGAAATTAATTTGTATTTAGTTAATGTTGACTATTTTCATGAAATGAACCAAGTTCCTGCCACTTAATATTGGCTTCCTTTCATTCCTTTCTGTTCTTTGGGCACATCCCCAAGAACACTGCTTGTTGATGTCTCCTTTCCAAACGAATGGAGTTAGTGAAATTATTACAATAGTCGTCAACTGAAAAGTGATGAGCCCTTCCTATACTGTTAACATGTTACATGGAATAGACTGAGTGGGACAAAACTAATGGAAACTTGGAGTGCCGGCTGCTTGGTTCTCATTTGGAAGCTTGTTTCTTGAGAGGTCCAAGGAGGTGCAAATCCCATGGTGTATTTCACCAAATAACCTCTGAAAATCAAAGCTCCAACCTTGAGCCTATCCCAGGAATGCTGGGAGTAGGGTGGGTCCTTGGATTGAAGCCTCTTACAGGACACCATGCTAAAACACTCATTCACACCTAGGGGCAATCTAGATATATCAGCTATTGGCATGTCTTGTGGCCATGGAGAGAACATCCAAAACTCCACATAGTGAGTAATCTGTGGCTCAGAATCAAAGCAGGGATGCTGAAGCTATGTCAAGGTGCTACTTATCTACTTGACTAACTAGCTGCTGTAGCTCACTAGTGTGTGTATTATTTTATGCAAATTATAACAAAATATAGATGATTCAGAACTTAGCCAACTGCTTGCTATCGGGTTGTAGACGTAATCTGGTGACTTCACACGACTTCATGTCACAGCTAAACAGCACAGCAGGACCTTCATCAAACTGAACAAAAGAGACATGCTTTTACTTGGACCAAAGTCTGCAGTGAATTGTCGTATTGCATGCCTCTAAAATGTGCACATAATAAAAAATACCAGCATAAACGTATGCCAAAAAAGATTCACTGTAAAAAAAAAAAAAAAAAAAAGAACGTGTAGCAGGTACCCAAAGGTTCACTAGTGATAGAGATTAAGGAGCACATTAATGCTAGTCTGTTTATCACAGAGGATGTAAGACTTGTTCAAATTTAGATGGTGTTCATACCTTCAGAAACAAATGGGACTCATTTTGTCAAGTATTTGTTTACACCAGCATAGTGAATCATTTTATATGGGTGTGTTAGGGAGGCTCATTCAGGGTAGATACTGACATTTGGCTTTAGACACAAACAGATAACTATGGCATTAATGACACTGTGTAGCATGTAGCATTACAGAATATATAAAATTAATCTGAATATATGATTGAATGCAGTTACTATACTACAGAAACAATATGCAAACAATTAGTAAAGAGATTCTCATTCTAGTGAACTGCTTAATATTATCACTAAATCTATCAAATCTAAACAGACTTAAACAAGCAATAAAATATATTATGAACATTCACTGCTTGTTGTTTAAACAATGGATTTAGCACATATAATGCCAGAACTGACAAAATATTATTACTGAGTAAAAGTGGGTGGAGCTAGATGTGGTAAGATACAGTTTAGAAAGTTTCACAGAGATCCTGCCATTTATACCTACTGCAAGAGAGACACAACAGTCATGTTACTCTTCTTTATTTTCATAGTTGTTAAAAACATCGGTAAGTCATTTATATTATACACAAACTTTAGGTGAATGCTGGAAATGAGCTGATACCTAAACATGATTAATTAACTTACACAATGAAAGTAGAAATGTTTATGTTGTTGTAATGTTTTATAGCAGGTGCTGTTGACAGCAGCATTACACCAGAACAAACCATGATATCTTCAAGTGAAGGCAGCAACATCACACTGACCTGCACATATGATGATTCAGCTTACTATCTCCACTGGTATCGACAAAAACCTCAAACAGAACCAGAATATCTCCTGCTGATTCATAAATCCTCAGATGGTGTCACTAAAGCTGAACATGACCCAAGACTATCCACCAAAGTTCGTAAAGATGAGAAGAAAGTAGATCTGGAGATCTTTCCTGCTGCAGTATCAGACTCTGCACTGTACTACTGCACCATGGAGCCCACAGTGACACAAAACTCAAACAGACTGTACAAAAAGTCAAGCTGCATGTTTTTCTCAGCAGGGGGAGGTGTTTACCTGTTTCATTCAAATACACTTTTCTTTCTTATTTCTCAGACTCTGGTGTTGATTTGCTTTGAATTTCAACAATGATCCTCTTACATATGTTGGTAATGCTTATTGGTTGAACAATCAAAGAAGAAATCCTTTAAAAATAAATGTTCATCTTTAATCAAAATAATGAATTTGTTATTCCCCTGATGTAATAAAAATGTAACACAAAGTTCAATAACAATATGTATTTAAATAATTTTATGCTGATTTTTCATTTAACACTGAACTAAATACTTCACTCTTCATTATTTGGCAGATTATAAAATAGCACTTGAAATCACAAGTTGTGGTTGAAATGGAAATGGTTGCTCCACTCCAGACTCTCACTGTGCTGCCACATGTTCACTCAGTCTCCACAGCACTAAGGGCAGTTCTCATAGCCAGTGGTGGCAGCTTTTAGCCCACTGACTTTAGCTAGCTTAGTAAATGACAGTGTAAAGTTCACATGTTAGAAATACCACAAAATGCTATACTATTACAGGTATAATGATAATAAATGCTAATTCTTTGATGAGCAGTTATTTCTTTGTTTATTGTGCTTGAGATCTGACGTGTTCAACATATGTTTCTGTGCAGGTTTACTTTGGTCTTGAGTCTTGAATAATAAGAATGTCCACTAGTTTGATTTCCCAGTGTGTTTTTGACATTGATTGAAATACTTCAGCACTTAATTGCTGTGGGATTTGGGAATATGTCTGTTACCCTCTGAGACCCTGCATCTGCCGAACCTGTAAAAGAAAGCAAGATTGTTTAGGAAACTTCTAAGTGAGATTTTTGTTTCAGGTCCCAAGACACAGATCCTAATTATATTTGATAATAAATCTGTACTACTGTTAATAATTAGGGGTGAATCAATACTAATCTGTGAACTGCAAAGTGTTTTTGATGATGCCTAATGTTTTCACAGTGGCTTTATTAAGCAGATGGCTTTATCAATTATATTAAAATCAAATGGGTCATGACAAAGTAAAATAGACAAAGACACAAAAGAGGCTGGTTCGTTCATCACCTCAGTGAAATACCCTCCAAACTGTCCTATTTATGATCGCAACAAACAAATAAGCACACAAACAATGCCCTAATGTGTGTATATTATTTTTTTCAACCACAATATATAGTAATTTAATGATGATTTAATGTTTATAGAATAGATTGATTGTTTTCATTATTAAAAATGATATGCTGTCAGTATTTGTTTACTATGTGCTTAGGACAGGTTCCTCATTCAAGGTTGACTAGATCTCATTCATTAGTGCACTGATTTTTTCTACTGTTTTGTCATAGAATCATTTCATAAAAGTATTTTGGTTTCAAATATTATCTTGTGATTAATAATCAAGTATTTAAGTAAAGTTTAAGGTCATATTCTGTGTTTACTCCCCTGATAGGACATGATGTAGGACTTTCTTTATGACCAATTCAGTAGAGTTGGGTTTTATGACTGCTTTCAACATCATTGTGGGAAAAAAACACGAACAGAGAAATATATGGGGGTTATGAAGACATCACAACTATCTTAATATATTAAATTATTAAACCACAGCATATGTAAGTGGCAATCTAGGAGAACATGACATATGTTGCTGTGGCAATCTCCATTAAAATATTCTTATTTTATTAATGAGAGAAAGAGAGAGAGAGAGAGAGAGAGAGAGAGATCCAAACTCATAATGTCAAAATGTTGAGTATAGAACAGTTATCATGAATATGCATAAATACAAGTAGGTGGAGCTAGAGGTGGAGATGTACATCAAATAGTAACACTGACATTCATTTCTAAAGCTAGAGGTTTGAACTAAACACTCAGGAAAACAATGTTGTTCCTCTTCGTGGTGTTTTTCACTCTTGCTGATGTTGGTAAGTCATATACACTGCACACAAAATATTATTTTTACTAATTAAGAAGACACAATTTTCCATGTGAAATGTGTCATTTATGATTAAAATATCACAATATTGTTGTAATGTTTTTATAGCAGAGGCTGCTGACAATAACATTAAACCAGATCAAACCAATGTATTTTCAATGGAAGGCAGCAACATCTCACTGTCCTGCACATATACTGGATCAGTTAACAGTCTCCACTGGTATCGACAAAAACCTGGATCAAGACCTGAGTTTCTGCTGCTAACTGATGAAAGTGGTAGTTATGTCACTGAGGCTCAACCACCTCATCTACGATTGTCCATAAAACCAGATAAAACGAGTACGAAAGTGGATCTGATCATCTCCTCTGCTGCTGTATCAGACTCTGCTCTATACTACTGTGCTCTGGAGCCCACAGTGACAGGAAATCCAGCTGCACTGTACAAAAACTTTCACACAGTTTTGTTATATATAAAGAAGTTTTGCCAATGCTTTAGAGAAAGTTACATGTCCTTTTGGGGGATTCTCTCTTTCTCTCTACTGATCAGGGTCATGGTTGATATGGAGTTTGTCCCACACATGAGGTAGGAAACACCCTGAATGGGATGTCAGTCCTTTGCAGAGCTCCATACACAAACCCTTTCACATACTTATTTACACATAGTGAATTTATTAGTAAATTTACTACTGTCATGTTTTTTGGAGGTGATGCAAAACTGCACACAAACTGACAGTAACCTGAACTCATCATCAAACTGGGGATCCTGAAGCTGTGATGCAGCAACACTACCTGCTGTGTCACTGTGCTATCACACTGTTAAAATCCTTCTGCTTAAAGTGTTTTCTTGTAGTGTGGTGTTGTGTCATTGTTATAATAAAGAACAATTACTTATTACTTATTTAAGTATTATGTAGTTTGAAAGCCCAACTTTAACAAGCCATAAACATATTTCACCAAGCAATGTTTAAATCTTTTATTTCCTTTATAATCCTGCATAGGCTGTTGTCACTGAACCTTTCATACTACAAAATTGTAATTGCATGTGATCAGTTTATTGGTGTAATAGGGGTGTGTTCACTACATGCTCACTCACAGATAATGTTCACACACTACACTATCTTTTACCTGCTGAAGTGTGTCTCTCCCTTAAATCCCTTTTTTTCATGAAAATGTGTGTGTGTGTGTGTGTGTGAAAGAGAGAGAGAGAGATTTTAAATTGCTAAATTATAAAACTATTTATTAATGTGTTAAGGTTTTTCTCTTCAGTGAACACAAGATGGCGCAGTCACTTATCTTATTGTGGGTCTAGAACTAGAGCACCACACAACCTGCTCACATTCTCTGAGATGATGGAAGCTACTTTTCACAGTAAACAATTGTGACATAGAGTTTACTTGTTATTCTACTAAATAGTTTATTTATATTCTTCTTTATAATGGGCAGTTTAGCAGATTAAATTGGGCTGACCGATGAAGATGCCAGCATTGTCAGAAAAGAAACAGACTCTGTTATTCTAAAATGTTCATACGAGTCAAGCAGTGATTACACTGAGCTTTACTCTTCTTTTCCTTTTACCAACTTAAGAGCCATGCTTTTCTCACAAGATGGAGATATTTACACTTTTACATTCACTTCATCATCAACCTGTAACATCAACCTGTAACATTAACCATCATTTAACCATCAAATGTAATATTTTAATGGACACAATATTAGAGGTTAACCAATGTTGTATTGTTTGTAGAATAAAGCCCAAACTGCACTTCACTAACAACTCCTCATACAGCTAGTTTGTTGTGTAACTGGTTATTATTGCATGGACCCAGTGGACACTGTGGATCAGAAACCCAGTAAACGCTCTGTTCTGGACATTCTTGTACCATTAAAGTTAGAATATTAATGCTATATTTGATTTATTTGGTTTATTTTAGATGGAATCTGAAAAATACAACATCACTTCCTGGGTGTGTCCTTCTAGAGACGTGTAAAGTTCAGCACATACAGCACTATTATACAGAATCCTCACAGAGCTGTGTTCAGAAATGGATCAACTATACAACTTACTGTACATAGTGAGATACATACCACTGATTCTCACTCTAGTTACAGGTCATTTATTTTTCATCTGTTATAATAATTATTACAATGACATTTAATCTGTTTATAAATTATATTGATTAATTACCATTTGTATTAATCTAGTCATTTTTTTATTTTTTATTATATGATTTGCAAAAAATACTTCACTGATATATTTCTTTATGTTATTCTTACACCAGGCAGTTTTGCAGATAAAATTGGACCAAAGGATGAAGATGCCAACATTGTCAGGAAAGAAACAGAGACTGTTATTCTGAAATAACTGATGGCTACATTGGCTAGATGGCTAAATTATTGTATTAAAACTATTTAATACACTAACATAAAAATGTGTATTTTTTTCCAAATTACATTTGTATCGATTGATCCTCTCTCACTGCCTGAAATGGCTTCCTTGAAAATAACTTTATCAGACCTCTTAAAAGTCGACATCCCAATTCGAATCAATTATAATACTAAGACTTTCAGTCTCCTGAAACCTTTTTTTTTTTAAATGAATGTATTGACAGACTGAAACACCAACTGGTGTAATGATGTAACTTATGAAGAGTCACTGAGAACATCAGTAAATGAATTTAAGCGAATCTTTTTGGCAAACAGAATCAAAAGATCCCACAATTCCTCTTCTTATAATAAAGGATTTATCAATACACAGACATTTTAAAACATTTCATTTTGATAACTTTGAATTTGTCTTTTATTCTGCTGAATAAACTACTACATAGAAGCAGAAACTGCAGTAAAATAAAGCAAACCAAAACCTGATTCGGAAATAAACTAGGCTAGGCTATGCTAAGCTAGTTTAGGCTAGGCTAGGCTAGGTTAGGCTAGGCAAACAAACGTGCGTCAAACAGAAGCTAGGCAATTACAAGGTAGAGCAAAGGAGCTTAACTCGGGAAGCTAATTCCTGTGTCACTACTCACATAACACTAAACAGGTGAACCAACTGAACAGGGGAAATGAACATAGAACCAAAATAGAGTTCAACTCTAATGTTCAGTGCTGCCCTCTGGTGGTCTAGCAAGGAAATATCCATGATATATATGTGTGTGTGTGTGTGTGTGAAATGTATGTGAGGTGGTATTATTCCCACATGAATTTATAAAACTCACAGCATAGTTAAGGTTAGCTCTTTATTAGTTTGAGATTAGTACATGCATTAGTTCAGAATTAACATGTACTGGAGTACAAGGTTATGGGATGATTGATTTTTGGGACAGTGATTTTTTTAAGCAGAATAATGATATTAATAAGAAATCAAATGAGATTGATTAAAAAATAATAGACACAAGAAAGAAAAGAGGCTGGTTTGTTCCTCACCTCAGTGAAATACTCCCCAATATGTTTGTAATCCTATTTAACAAACAGGCTTCAAAATAAACAAAAAAAAACCTAAATGTCCCAAAGTAGATGCACTATTTATAATCCACACAACAAAGTATTTTCTAATTCAATTATTGATTAATGTTATGAAATGGAATAAATATTTCTCCTTATTAAAAATCTTTCATTCTGTTATTGTTTGTTTACTGCATGTTCAGGACAGGTTCCAAATGAATGTAAAGCCAGGATGTTTCAATAAGAATCAACACTAACATCACTGACACTGTCATGTGATGCTTTGGGGTGGAGCTTCATGAACCTTTATGATGTTAACATATCAGAGTAAAGAAAGAATATTTTCAATCAGCTGAGACCAGTCATCATGTTCACTGTTATATTCATGTATCTGTGGCTTTCACTGGGTGAGTAAACATTTTTATTATTGCAAAATACAATATTCTTAGATATGAATGAACACATGTTTTTTAAAAAGTAGCAAATTGTGAGTATGTCACCTTCAGGGTCCTGATTAGGACAAGTGGGCTCTTACTGGAGCAAAGCTCAAGGCTTGTTTCTGCCCGGTCTCGAAAGTCTAAACGGAACAGCAATGTCCACCAGTTGCATTTGACAGGCTTTGGCCAGAGTTCTTTGGTGAGAGCTCTTTCCGATTTCCAATTGTGGTGTAAGTGATGGCTTGCGGCCTGCAGCAAAAGCCCCTACGCGCTGCTTGATTTGAAGTATACACTCGTTCATTTTCTATGCACTAAAGCGCATTTCAAACTAGGCATCCCATTGTGGAGGAACTGCTCCAGTCGCCTTCAGGGTGCCGATTAGGACGAGTGGACGCATACTGAAGCAAAGCTCAAAAGCCTTGGGTTGTTTCTGCCCGGTTTCGAACCGGGGGCCTTTCGCGTGTTAGGCGAACGTGATAACCGCTACACTACAGAAACTACAAAGAAGCTGTTCGGGCTCTCATCTTCAAAATAAATCAATTAAACCAAAATAGAAAACAAAAAAAAGACAATATCAAGACTTTTGTTCGCCAGTGCAAATGAGCAGAAAACGTGAAAACAGTCACGCTACAGAAACTATGTGGGAGTGGGGCCGGATCTCAGTTTCTGCTTGTTCCCAAGGCACGGGTGCTACAGAGCGCAATACTCGAGTCTTATTCGACGCAAAGCACAAGCCCCTGACCACCAAAAGATGTTTCTGCCCGGTTTCGAACCGGGGACCTTTCGCGTGTGAGGCGAACGTGATAACCACTACACTACAGAAACAGAAGCGAAGGAAAGTGTTTCCTTTCGGCGGGGGAACCGCAAAGTAAGTAAATAAATAAATAATCGATCAACGCAAAGGCTTAAGCGTTCCTTCAACCGAGTAATGAGTATGCGACCTCAGGCATTGGTGGTATAGTGGTGAGCATAGCTGCCTTCCAAGCAGTTGACCCGGGATCGATTCCCGGCCAACGCACGACCTTTAAGCCGCATGTTGGAGCGTGGCAAATGTACGAGGGCCGCCCTTGAAAAAGCAAACGGAACAGGACAGTCCGCCAGCTGCGTTTAGCAGGCTTTGGCAAGAGTGTGACGAAGGCTTCTCTGCTTGTGAGAGGTCTGCAGCAAAAGCCCCTACGCGCTGCTTGATTTGAAGTAGACACTTGTTCATTTTCTAAGCACTAAAGCGCATTTCAAACTAGGCATCACATTGTGGAGAAACTGTTCCAGTCGCCTTCAGGGTGCCGATTAGGATGAGTGGACGCATACTGAAGCAAAGCTCAAAAGCCTTGGGTTGTTTCTGCCCGGTTTTTCACGTGTTAGGCAAACGTGATAACCACTACACTACAGAAAATATAAAGAAGCAGCTCGGGCTCTCATCTTCAAAATAAATCAATTATTACAGCTGGCATTATTGATATTAGAGAAATACGCTGACCAGCTGCTGTTCAGAGCAGTTCTGTATCTAAGCAGGTGCTCAGTGTAATCTATAGAGTGTACAGATTTGCTGGGTTTCCTTTATAATTGCTAAAATGGTCACTCTGACATCTCTTGGTGGGGACATGTTTTTTAAAATGGCAAGGTTATAGCTAGGTAGAACCTAGGGAAAGTTTTGTAGACTCAAGAATATAAATAGCATAAATAGAGGAAAAGAAAGATATGTTTCTTGATGAACACAAGATGGCGAACTTGGTTATCTTATGGTCTGACAAGTACAAGAGCACCTTCTGTAATATAGGCTCTGCCTGTTCTTCTATCATTCATACTGCACAAATATTTAACCCTTGCCATTGTTAATCTCAGGAGCTAAACTAATTTCAGACATATAAAACAACTGTTCACTTTAGACTAAAGTGTTTTTTTCTGATTCAACATTAAAGTCCATGGAGAAGAAAGGGGGATTTGTTCATCTCCTCTGCAACTGTATCAGACTCTGCACTATGCTACTCTGCTCTAACCCTAACCCACAGTGACAGGAAATCCAGCTGCACTGTACAAAAATTTTGACAGTTCTGTTATATTGAAAGTTTTACTGAATTGAAGATACATGTTTTAAGGTTTTTCTTCTTGATAAAAAACCTGAACAGACCGTGCTGGTTCAGCACCATCAATGTTTTGGATAGCAGAGGAGCACATGGCTGCGGTGTGGAGCGAGTGAAGCATGGCAAAGCTGTTGGAGACCGAAGAAATGAAACGAAAATGCCTTTATTTGTCACATATACATTACAGCACAGTGAAATTCTTTCTTCGCATATCCCATCCTTGGAGGTTGGGGTCAGAGCGCAGAGAGCAGAGAGGGTTAAGGGCCTTGCTCAAGGGCCCAACAGTGGCAACTTAGCAGGGCTGGTGCTTGAACCCCTGATCTTAACCACATGAGCCACCACTGCCCCTAAAGGATCATGTCAGAAGTGGGATTCGAACCCACGCCTCCATTCGGAGACCAGAATCCTCCTTACATCAGGGGGAAGGTTTGAACCTTGAGTCTGGCGCCTTAGACCGCTCGGCCATCCTGACACTTAGGGAAGACATCCCTAAGCCATTGCACTCGTCACTGCTCCACCGTACCTGGACCCCTTTCAGCCCCTTTCAGCCATCAACCATCAACCATGGCTGTGTAACCATGTTTTCCCTATTTTGCTCCTTTTTCTATTTTCACTGAATTTTGTACTCAAAGATTCTTTTTTTCCCTATGTGCACCAAATAAATACACTGTGAATTTTAACCTTCGCTGTCTCATGTATGTCTGTTAAGCCCTCACTGCCTGAGTAGCTACAACCTGTATTCTCTAATGAGTTAAAGTCATAAAGTTTCTTCCTCATGTCATCTCAAAGGTTTCCTCCATGTAACTGTTTCCTTTCAGTTACTCATGATTGATTTAAATCTACAATTGCAAAGTATTTCATTAAATTAAAGTTTCTGACTCTGTTCACGTTCATTACATTAAAGTATCTATAATTATGTAATGAACCTGTTTACCCAAATAAGTAGCTAAAAAAATTTAACAACCATGAAACCAGGACAACAGAGAAACTAGTTTAGTTTCACCAAGAAAAGATAACATGGGACATGCCAAAGAAATGAACAAGTGGGCCAGAAATAAAACCAGATTAGTGACCAAAAAACACATTTCCTCTTGAATCCGTTCATTTATCAGCATCTACATACTATATTCTGATTGTACACATGGATATATCGCCAACATACTGCATAATCTATTGAAAGACATACTGCAAAGAAATATACATTTTTAAGTGCTTATATATTTTTTTCACATTTTGTACTGTTACAACCTGGACCTGAAATGAACTTAACTGGGATTACACAGTATATCATGATTATATATATAATACTGTATATTAAATCATGTTTGTTGACTTATTTTGCCACCTATTGGGATAATAGAGATAAGATAGTGTTTTTCCCCCTGAATGTTTTCATTCAATTACTTTCAGAAATGATCATGATTTATAACAAAATTCATTTTTGTGGGCCATATTAGCCAATATCAAGCTATGAACATGGACTTCGAGCAGTGACAGACTGTAAAATTACATCCAAATTCTAACAGCAACATACTGTTTTTCCAAACAGTACGATACAGTAACATACTTGTAAAATCTTAAGCAGGTTACCATAGAATTTAACAGTAATATACAGTATTTTCTTTTTGTGGTATAGACCAGTCAAACACATGCACTGTAAAAAGTAATTGTTGAATCTACTCAAGAAAAACTTGTAAATTTAACTGACTTTAGAAAATTTGTTGATTTAAATTGATTAGACTGTGTAGTGTGAACTAAACTTAAGAGTACTTAAGAGTATTTATTTATTTATTTATAGGTTCTGGGTCTTTTTCCCCTTTGTGCTATAAAATAACCTGGAAACCAGTAAGATTTAAGCTTATTGCCAATCAGCTGCTGCTACATCACAATCCACCATATTTGTATGAACAGAGCTTGATATATTTACTGGCCTTTGGTTAAGTTTCAGCATAGGACGAAACAATTACTATTACAATTATTATTACTATCACAATTAGAATTACTCTTCTAATTTCTTAAACACGCTTTTGTCTCATGCATGTGCAATGTGACAGAACACAGGTGTTTGGAGAAGACATTGACGAAGAAGAACTCAAAGAACAGCACGTTTTAGGGATGTAGTAGAATGACTAGGTATGCTCACAATGATCTGTTTATAAACATCAGTGTCTCTTACAACTTAAATACAATTTTATTTGCTAGTTGTGTGGAAAGAGGAAAAGACATAAAAAGGCACACTGAAGTAGTTTTATGTCAAATGCGACCAGTGCTAGGTTGCAAAAATCGACTTTTACTGAACACTTGTTTTATTACATTTCTAAGCTATTTTAATCGGTTGTAAGTTCATGGTTTATCATTAATGATATGTAAAAACCTGTGCGGCCTTTATGAACATTCTTTCTAGAACGTTTGATCCGCACGTGTGGTTCACATGGAAATGAACAACATGATGCCTGAATTAAGATAGCTTAATTAACAAGCATGTACCATATTTTGTGTTTTTTATTTAGTGTGTGCTTATTTTGGGGACTTAAATTCATGCAGTGGAAGTGTAGGTTTTGCTTGTTTTCGTGTGAAAAGTGGGCTCAGCTGTAGAAACACTACAGAATAAAACATGGAAGCTACACTAGAAGTACTCCAATTCCATGTCTCTACACAGATTGTCTGTGCTCATTCAAACCATTTAATGCAATAAGTGTACACTTAACAAAACATCATTCACATCAGGCACATGGTAGCCTATCCAGTCCATGTGATAACATCCCTTTGATATTTCACTGCCCACTTTGCAGTTTTGAGGAGCCCTGCACAGAGTCTATTTTTTTTCTCATTTGCGGCAGCATCTCAAAAATCATAGAACTGTGCAGTTTCCCTACAACAATTGCAATTTTGAGAGCAATATCTACTCTACATTTAATTCCCATAAATGTAGAGAGCATGGAGCATTTGATCAGAGGCAGTTAAAATCTGACGTTCTCTTGTATGTTGCTACACACAGTGTAGATAATGTGCAACAAGAATAGCCCTTGAGCGCTGATCCTGTAGATGAACTTTTGGAGATAAATGATATAGAGATTGAAAACTTTGATGAATTGCGTCCTCAGTTGGAGCCTCACTCTTTCTCAAATTATAGCCTCACTCTCTCAAAATGCAGGTGATTTTGCATGTTTCTGATTTGGATTCACAGGAAATAATTCAACATATAAAT
The DNA here is from genome assembly GCF_019097595.1 of Hemibagrus wyckioides. Lineage (NCBI taxonomy): Eukaryota > Metazoa > Chordata > Actinopteri > Siluriformes > Bagridae > Hemibagrus > Hemibagrus wyckioides. The sequence goes on along the minus strand of NW_026690807.1, from coordinate 204,854 downwards.
CAAATTTTACTTCTTTCATCTTGACAATGACCAAAGATGGTGAGCCTCTTTCCACAATAAGCAGAGGAGCATCATATTTTCAGAGTGAATTTCTGATTGCCATGCCAGTTGAATACAAGCTTGATTCAGAGTCAGTCTCTTATGTGCCAGTTCTGCAAATGTTGCAGAAAATGCTAAACTGGGCTGACATTCTATATAGGGTTCTTTGCAATGATCGATTAGTTAATGAATTTAAGACTTACAGAGATGGCACTCAAGATTCAAGGTTCAAGAAGCTTTATTGTCATTTCAACCACATATAGCTGACGCAGTACATAGTGAATGATGTAAAAAATATTGTGCAAAAAAAATTCAACAGCAGCAGTTGAGGTAGTGCAAATAGAAATAAACATAAGTATAACTATAGCAGCGTATGACAGGTAGTGGTAGTGCCACAAGTAATGAACAATTTAAATTATGTGTGTGTGTATGTGTGTGTGTAAGTGTATCCATCCAGGTGAGAGAGAGAGAGAGAGAGAGTGTGTGTGTGTGTGTGTGTATGTGTGTGAGACAGACAGAGAGTTTTGTACAGTTCAGTCTTGAGTGTGTGTGTGTGTTTATGTGTGTGTGTGAGAGAGAGTTGTTCTACAGTTCAGTCCTGGGTGTTGAGGAGGCTGATGGCTTGAGGAAAGAAACTGTTCAACAGTCTGGTTGTGAGGGCCCGAATGCTCCGGTACCTCTTTCCAGATGGCAGGAGGGTGAAGAGTGTGTGTGAGGGGTGTGTGGGGTCATCCACAATGCTGTTAGCTTTGCAGATGCAGCATGTGGTGTAAATGTCCGTGATAGAGGGGAGAGAGATTCCGATGATCTTCTCAGCTGTCCTTACTATCCGCTGAAGGGTCTTGCGATCCGAGACGGTGCAGTTCCCAAACCAGGCAGTGATGCAGCTGCTCAGGACGCTCTCGATGGTCCCTCTGTAGAACACAGTCAGGATGAGGGGAGGGAGATGGGCTTTCCTCAGCCTCCTCAGGAAGTAGAGGCACTGCTGGGCTTTCTTGGTGATGGAGCTGGTGTTGAGTGACCAGGTGAAGTTCTCTGCCAGATGAACACCAAGGAATTTGGTGCTCTTGACGAGCTCCACCGTGGATCCATCGATGAACAGCGAAGAATGGTCACTCTGTGCTCTCCTGAAGTCAACCACCATCTCTTTAGTCTTGTCAACGTTCAGGGAGAGGTTATTGGCTCTGCACCAGGCTGTTAGATGTTGCACCTCCTCTCTGTAAGCTGACTCACTGCTCTTACTGATGAGACCCACCACAGTTGTGTCATCGGCGAACTTGACAGTGTGGTTGGATCTGTGCATTGCTGCACAGTCGTGAGTCAGCAGAGTGAACAGCAGTGGACTGAGCACACAGACCTGAGGAGCTCCAGTGCTCAGTGTGGTGGTGCTGGAGATGCTGTTCCTGATCCGGACAGACTGAGGTCTCCCAGTCAGGAAATCCAGGATCCAGTTGCAGAGAGAGGTGTTCAGGCCCAGCAGGCTCAGCTTCTCAATCAGCCACTGAGGGATGATTGTGTTGAATGCTGAACTGAAATCTATGAACAGCATTCGAACGTAGGAGTCTTTACAGTCCAGGTGTGTGAGGGCAAGATGGAGGGTTGTGGTGATGGTGTCATCCGTGGAGCGGTTAGGACGATACGCAAACTGCAAGGGGTCCAGTGAGGGTGGTAGCTGTGACTTGATGTGCCTCAGGACGAGCCTCTCGAAGCATTTCATCACAATTGGTGTGAGTGCGACGGGTTGATAGTCATTGAGGCAGGAAACCGTAGACTTCTTAGGCACAGGGACGATGGTCATTGTCTTGAGGCACATTGGGATGATGGAGCTGCTCAGCAAGATGTTGAAGATGTCAGTGAAGACATATGCCAGCTGCTCCTCACACTCCCTCAGCACTCTGCCAGGAATGTTGTCTGGTCCAGCAGACTTCCGTGGGTTAACTCTGCATAGAGTTCTCTTCGCATCAGCTGTGGTGAGACAGAGCACCTGGACGTTTGGAGGAGGGATGGTCTTCCTCGCTGTTGTGTTGTTCTGTGCCTCAAACCGAGCGTAGAAGTCGTTCAGCGCATCTGGAAGGGAGTCGTAACTGTCACAGGCAGGTGGTGATGTTCTGTAGTTGGTGATCGCCTGGATACCCTGCCACATGTGCCGGGAGTCTCCGCTGTTCTGGAAGTGGCCATGGATTCTCTCAGTATCAAGAAAGTGACTTTTTCAACACTGAGACCTTCAGGATTGTCCTAGGTCTTTATTTTGATGAATTTGAGCTTGCCAATCCCCTTGACACTTCTCAAAAGAAACAAAATATTTGCTCTCTATTGGATTCTAGCCAACCTTTCCTCAAAAGATCTTTCATCACTTCAGTCAATTCAGCTAGCATTTTTATGCAGAGCTAGTGCAATTTAACATCATGGTTACAAAGACATCTTGCACCCACTTGTTAGGGACCTTGAAACTCTTGAAAAGCATGGTGTATATATTGAACAGTTAGGAGACTGTTTGAAAGGAAGTTTGCTTTTTGTTTCATCTGATAATCTGGGTGCACATTCTTTTGCAGGACTACAGGAGAGTTTCAGTGTTGAGCACCCATGTCGGTTCTGCTTTGCAAAGAGGAGTGAAATCCAGGAGAAGGAGGTCTGGTCGGGAACATGGTGTGAAAGGTGGCTGTGTGTTAAGTGAAAGGTTGGAACATTTTCACACAGTTGGTGGTTTTCCACCTGACATAATGCACAACCTTATGGAGGGTGTCATCCCTATTGAAATGTCCTTGTGCATTAATGATTTGGTATCAAGGAAATTAATATCTCTTGAATCCCTGACTCAAGCTATCAAGCAGTTACCTTACAAATTCTCAGACAAAGTTTATCAGCCTCAGATCATCCCAGGCACATTTGCCTCATAAGGTACCACTGGGGGTAATGCCCATGAGAATTGGGCATTTATTAGACTTCTGCCCCTCATGGTGGCCCTTGATATCCTGTCCTCACAGCATCATCTGTGAGCAATGATGGAATCAAGTATAATCCAGATATGGTTGTATCTGTTGGTACTTTTCCAGGCCTGTCTGATTTCAGACAGTTTTTTCAAAATTCTTGTCATCAACAGTGCTGTTCTGTTTGTGTGTAAAGATCTGACATGTTGGTACATTCAGCACCTGCGTTCTTTTGAACTTTGCTGTCATGTGCTATCACTGACAATCACCAAACTCTCAGAACTCTTATAAACTTCGGGGAAGGACCTGTGTTACACTCCAACATTATATCATATGCTGAATGAATGATAATTCAGGCTTAAAGAGACTTGAAATTATTGAAAAATTGTTTACTCTCATTCTTACTTGGAAGACAAAAAGGCTTATTTTTGTAATGATTTCTGATTGCTGATGTCTGACTACTATGTAAGAAGATAGCAAGCATTGCTTCTCAAACTTCAGGAGGACACAAAAGCATCATATAATTTCATTCAACTTCAAGTGTTTGAATAGTATCAATGGGTTTATTAAGAAACAAACTGAAATGTAATTCATTTTCTTTAAATGGTCATATCCTGCATGCACTCCTGAGAGAGCAGCAGTTAAATGCTATTCTATGTGAAGGGTTGATCCAGTGAAATGGATTATATATTGAAGTTGATTTCTCAGCAAACCAATTTATTTGCCTTAAATGCTTGGACTGTATGGCAGATGTCACATTAAATTATTAATTATTTTGTGTACTTTTTAAAGTACATTTAAACAAGGATGAGTGAAACTTTTCAAATCATTTTTTTCAAAGGATGGGTTTAGAATTATGCAATTGGACAACTGTTTTTCTGTTGAAGCTATTACTTTAATTTAAGAAAACCAACCCAATTCTTTAACCTTTGTAGAGAGAATAAATATGGAGACAAGGACTGTACTCTGAGTTATAGTTTGTGAAAATGACATCAGAAAAATCATACTTCCTGCGAAACCACAGACAGTTGACTCCCTGATGGAGCAACTTGAAGAAAAGCTTCAGTATGAAGATCCAGAATTCAGCAATTCCCTTGTGAATCTTACCTACATTGCTGACTTGCCAGATAAGCCCACATGGAACTGTGATGACAACAACCCCTAACACAGCTGACACTGAAGTCCTGTCTGTGGCTTCTGATGATCATTCATCTCATAGTCTATGGACTGCATGGCCAGAATATTTTGAGATCCCTACTTTTCCTGTTGACGTTGAATACAGATTACATCAGGGAAATCTACAATACATGCGAGATAAAACATATCTACAAGTGTCAGGAGAGCTCATCTAAGGGGCGGAATAGGTGGTATGATAGCCTCAGATGGAAAATGGGTAACTACCACTCAAAACTGCATCAAGCTGGATGTTTGGAGATATCCATAAATGGTTGGAAAAGAAGGGGACGGCAGCCTCAGAGAAACATCACAAGTCCCAAGAGGTTTGAAATCAACTTTCTACCGAACTTCCCTGATGGTGAAGATGAAGCCAGCATGGAGTCTAAAAGGAAGGAGATGGTGGAAGACATGAAGAAACGTCATGTTAATTCTGCACTAGCCCAGAACATGCATTCTACATTTGCCTTGTGTAGAAAGGAACTGATAGAGAAGGAACCTGCAGTGAAGAATACAGTGGAAAGGTGGCCAGCCCTTTTCACACAGAGTCAGGTGAATAAATATTCTTGGTTTTATGGATCATTAAAGAAATAGTTCACCCAAAATTAAAACTGTCATTTACTCAGATAGTTTCAAACCTGTATAAATGTTTTAGTTCTGCTGAACACAAAAGAACGTATTTGTAAGAATTTCAGTAACCAAACAGATCTCATCCCCCATTTACTTCCATAGTATTTATTTTTCCTATTATGGTAGTAAATGGGGGATGAGATCTGTTTGGTTACTGACATTCTTACAAACATCTTCCTTTGCGTTCGGCTGGACAAAGACATTTATACAGGTTTGGAAAAACCAGAGGGCAAGTGAATGATGACAGAATTTTATCCAAACTTAAGAAGATTTTGCACCAGATTAAAAATGATGTAAGCTCCTCACACACATCACAATTTTTTTTTATATTAAAACAACTGTTGCTTTTGCTGTTGTTCTTTGCTTTGTGTTGTGTTAGTGCCATGAGCGCTATTAAATAATAATTTTCATAACTTTGCAGAAATCCAACATCAACGTGAGACGAACAGCCGTTCTCTATGGATTACCATTCCTTCTTGGAGAGGAAGATTTTTTACAAGACCTGTTTTGTAAGTAGTTTCGACAGGCAAACTGCTCTTTAAACAGTTTTGAGATCTAAACAGTACGGAAACTGAAACACAGAAGGGGTAGAGCAGGGGTAGGTCCTAGAGAGCCGCAATCCTGCAGAGTTCAGCTCCAACCCTAATCAAACACATCTGAACAAGCTAATCAAGGTTTTCAGGATTACTAAGGCTACAGGCAAGCAAATCTTTTTTTCAGGGTTGGAGCTGAAATCTGCAGGACTGCTCTCTAGGACCGAACTTGCCTACACCTGGGGTAGAGAAAAGAAAGTAAAGATAAATTAAGAAAAAAAGACAGTAAGAAGACATTTTATAATACATAAAGAAAAGAAAGAAAACAATAGTAAGAAGGACAATAAACAGGAGGTTGGAAATTTAGACAGGTAGGAAGAATAAAGGACAGATGCAACAGAGATGAAGTCAGTAAAAGAGGTAAGAAAGTACAGTAAAATGAATATAAAATACAGAAAGGAGATTAGATTGAAAGAAAGAAAATTTTTTTAAAAATTCAGTCAATTCTCCTCCATAATTATGTATTTTGATAACTTTTCAAATATCAAATTGTGAGTTTTAGAATAGGTTTTAATTTATATAGCTGGCCTTCCGTTTGATTTATTGTCTTTTCATGCAGTGGTTTGAATGTCTGTATTCGTTCCTGCATCCACTGCTGTGTCCTGATTGAAAAGGCCTGTACATTTAGACATATTGTAGTGTTATTAATTTTGTTTCACATTTTACTGTGAGTATATGCTCTTAAAAGATGTTTTGTGTCTTACTTTGACCTTATTTTTGCTATATGCCCTGTTTTTAGGACTGTGATGACAATGAAGAAATGTCCGAAATTGCAATTGGAATTTTGACTGGTGATTCCCGAGCACTCTGCAACTGCAACACTACCCTACTCCCTGCATCTTGATGCCAAAACAACAGCTATCATTTTGGAAGGTACCATGGTTGTGGATGATGTGGAAAATCTTCCACAAGCAATGTGTCTGCTCTTTGGACTGATTTATGATCTAAACTTAGAGTATCCTGCAGCTCTGAAGAGCACATTTGATTTCATACAGAGAGTGATTTTGTCTCTTGGCCACAAGTCACTCAAACCTAAAATCCAATCACTAAAAAATCGCCTGATGCAGTAATAGTAAAATCATTGCTATGATGTGATTTTTTCCCCCATGGTAAACCATTCCTGAGTTGAGCTAGCACTTATGATGGGGCGGCGGGAGGAAATGTACAGTACATCATCTTTTTTGGAGAACAGGACATGTTTAGGCTTACATCCTGCTTCGTGTTAAGGTGTAAATTAAGTAGCCATCTAGAACACCATAAGTGCGCAAGATCCTATCTGGTTCTGTGCGGGGAAACTTGCTCGTCACGTGACAGCCTCATAGACTTCGGCTCTGCAGTCAGTACCGTCTTCGGGTCTGATTCGTTCGTTCGTTTATCACGTGACCACTTTTGGCTCAGTATCTGACAGTCAATATTACTAATGTAATGTTGTATGATATTTAGGAATGATCATAAAATTATCAAAACTTCCGCGGATTTCTGCAGGACTTGAAGAGCTGGACACTGGGTGAGATCGCCTGTGCTGCGGGTCTGTCAGTGTGTGTGTGTGTGTGTGTGTGTGTCTATATAGTGCCCTTTGCACTTACCCATTTGTTTTGGGTTTTCTGTTTGTTAATGTATTAGTTATCACAGTATGCATTTTGGGCTGCTATTTTATTTTATTTTATTTTTAAATGGACGGGTTTTAAGCTGTAGCTTGGCTGGAAATCTTAGGTCCAATCCGGAAATCACTGGTTACTATGGTTACCGCGTCCTGCGGTCTTCACTGGTGTCCTCAACCGTTTAATAGCAAAGTAAAATAGAAATTAGGCTAGAGTATTTCACACCTCACAAGGAATAGTCAATTTTATTACAGTCTGCCTTGAAAATGCATGTGTAAGGATGTCTGCCACCAAATCGATTTCTTCTCCTCTGTCAGTCATTGTGAGTTAAAATAATTTTATTTAGTTTGTGTGGTTCTCTGCCTCTGACTACTCCAGTTGTCCAATCAACGGACGGGAAATTGCTGACGTAATCGTATGCCTGCTAGATGGCGCCAATGACGCCAACTCGAAATCTGATTGGTTAATGTAACAATTTTAATTGCCACTTATAATAAGCTACGGGCGCCTGCACTATTCATTCTGAAGGCCTTAAGACAGATTTCTTTCACTCTGGCAACACATGATGTCAGCCACTGGCTGAAATATGATTAGATAAACATTCTTATCATTACTGGAAGCAGCGCAACCAAGAGCAAAGCTAGGAAATGTAGAGAATAGACTACTGGGAATAATTTAATACACACGCATGGAAAAATATATTAAAATGCAAATCAGTGATTCAGATCACTGCTGTTTAGGCCAGCAGAGAAGGCCTTGCTGGCACTGATGGCCCACCACTGGTTTAGATACTTTAGAAACTATTTTGGATTGGAATATTCCAGATGTAGATGCAGACACCACTGATTACTTTTTAACATTTTATTTCTGTACCACTTATCTGATCTATTCTCAGGTCAAAGGGAGCCTGTGCCTATCTCAGGCATCATCGGGCATCAAGGCAGGATACACCCTGGACAGAGTGCCAATTCATCGCAGGGTGCACACACACACTCATTTACACACTACAGAACTCCAATCAGCCTAGAAGCATGTCTTTGGGAGGAAACTGTAGCACCCGCAGGAAACCCACCAAGCAACATGCAAACTCTACACACACACACATACACACACACAGTGAGCAGGAGCAAGACTTGAACCCAGGACACATGGAGATGGACGCGTGGAAGTGTGAGGTGAACGTGCTAACCACTAAGCTGCCTGATTGCAAACATATAATGTGTAATTAATTTAAAACTTGTTTAATTTTTATATTATGGCTTAACAGTTGTATAATTATCATTAGAATAATTACATTTGTTTAATTATATTGTTGCTATTATCTGTATATTACAAATAGTTCCTGCTTTGGGTTTGCTTAAAATATATATAGGTCCTTTAACTAAAGCTGAATGTAAATCCTGGATTTATCTGTAAGAATCAACAATCTGTCAGCAACATTGGTGACACTGTCATGTGATGCTGTGGGTGGAGCTTCATAAAATGAACATATTAGAGTACAGAAAGAATATTTCCGTTCAGCTAAGACCATTCATGGTATAAAAAAAGCTAATAAACTAAGGTGCACAAAATCACAGAAAATAATGAACTGCTGAAGTGCGTCTGATGTAAAGTTTTGTTATTTATTTTATATGGTGTTTATTTAGATTTTCTTGTTTTGTTTTAAATCCTAAACTTTTACACATGCACCCACCAACTGGCCTGCACTTCACCTAGCATTATCCTGTCATCATGCATTATCAGTGTCATCAGATTTTATAAACACTACAGTTGACTAGAACTGGATCATTCATTACTGCATTGGTTTGTTTTTGTATTCAGTGTGAGAACATTTGAAGAAAAGACTAAGAATCATTTCATAAAAGTATGTTGGTTTAAAATATTATGTTGAGATTCATAACCAAGCATCTAAGTAAATTTATCTAAAGGCAGTTGTGTGTGTTTAATCCCCTGATAGGACAGAAAGTATATCATGTGAATATAAAGCATTTCTCAGTGGCCAATTTAGTTTAGTTGTTGAGTTTTACAACCGTGTTCAACATCTGATTCCTTTTAGTTTTCCCTTATTATTTATTTTTTCTGCTTTGTATTAAGTAACGTAAAGAAAATATAAAAAACAAAGATACAGTGACAAACCCAGCAGTATTTAAGAGAGAAATGGATGACACCCCAAACTGTAAATACAATTTAAATATAAGGTCTAATAAAAATTAAAAATCCAATATATGTGTGGCTGTATGACCTTTTTGCACGGCTTTATTTATTAGTGTGTTAAGGTTTTTCTCTTCAGTGAACACAAGATGGCGCAGTCACTTCTCTTATTGTGGGTTAAGATCTAGAGCACCACACAGTGAACATATCATCGCAGCAGAATTTTACAATATACAATATACCAACACTATATCATGGAAGGCAGCACTGAATCTTTTGAGTTTGTTGCAGTGAATAACAGCAAGTTCACCACCACTGCCTTGAAGAGGCAAAAACTAACACATAATGTATTACAGTATTACAGAGAAAAAATCCTTTATAAATAACTGCTTTTTTCTACTGTTTTACACAGTGTTCAGTGTAGGAAAGATAAAAAAAAAACAACAACTAAGAATTATTTCTTAATTGTATTTTGGTTTCAAATATTATCTTGTGATTAATAATCAAGTATTTAAGTAAATTTAAGGTAATTTTGTGTCTTTACTTCCCTGTTAGGACAAGATGTAGGACAGGACTTTCTTAATGGCCAATTCAGTGGAGTTGAGTTTTATAGCTGCTTTCAAACATGAAAATGACAAATTCAGCAGTATTTAAAGAGAAATATATGGGGGTTATGAAGACATACTTTTGTGTGAATATTTCTTCTGTATTCTCAAATAAACCTTATTCTTTTAATGGTTCTAACAATAAGCCACCTTCTGCTGTACAAATGACACACAGAGGAAGGTAAATAAACAAAACAGATTTCTGTACACAAAACCAATAAATACCACTGCTAAGTACATTTAATCCAGTAAAACTGTCTTAGATAGAATTTCACAGAACAATGAGGCAATAGAACAATCTGTAAAATTACAAATGGAAAGTAGCACTATGCAACCAGTGTCACACAGTGCAGTCACAAACACCAACTACTAAAGAAAGGACTTCATTACATATTATAACAATTCCTGAATGTCCATCCATTAAAAGATTCTTATTTTATTAATGAGAGAGAGAGAGAGAGAGCGAGAGAGAGAGAGACGCAAAAACAAGTGATGTAACTAACAATGTTAAAATATCACAGGAAAATTGAGTAAATGGTACGAGTGAATCCATGGCTTAGGACCACATTGTTTATTAATACAAAAACATTTCTACAGATTTATATAAACAGTATACAGTATAGAACAGTTATCATGAATATGCATAAATACAAGTAGGTGGAGCTAGAGGTGGAGATGTACATCAAATAGTAACACTGACATTCATTTCTAAAGCTAGAGGATTGAACTAAACACTCAGGAAAACAATGTTGTTCCTCTTCGTGGTGTTTTTCACTCTTGCTGATGTTGGTAAGTCATATACACTGCACACAAAATATTATTTTTTCTAATTAAGAAGACACAATTTTCCATGTGAAATGTGTCATTTATGATTAAAATAATCACAATATTGTTGTAATGTTTTTATAGCAGAGGCTGCTGACAATAACATTAAACCAGATCAAACCAATGTATTTTCAATGGAAGGCAGCAACATCTCACTGTCCTGCACATATACTGGATCAGTTTACAGTCTCCACTGGTATCGACAAAAACCTGGATCAAGACCTGAGTTTCTGCTGCTGATTCATGAAGCCAGTGAAACTGTCACAAAGGCTCAACCACCTCATCCACGATTGTCTGTACAACTTAAAAAAGAGCAAGATAAAACGAATAAGAAAGTGGATCTGATCATCTCCTCTGCTGCTGTATCAGACTCTGCTCTATACTACTGTGCTCTGAGGCCCACAGTGACAGGAAATCCAGCTGCACTGTACAAAAACTTTCACACAGTTTTGTTTCTCACTTATTTACAAATCCCTTTTAAAGAGTATCAGAAACTTTGAATCATTCACTACAGTGTGAAATGAAAATGTCAAAATAACAAAATACAGATAGCCTTCAAGACCCAACCTGTCAGGATCATAGTCTGAAATTCTAACTGTAAAGGATCAAACACCATTTTACACATATTAGTGCATTTGTTTACTTGGAATAGCATAATAGTTTCAGTTTTTGATTTGATTTGCGCTATATGGCGACGTTTTAAATGTTTTCTGGAGGAATTCACCAAATGTTTTCGGGTTTCTTCAGGTTAATCTAAGGGATTTCTGCCTTTTTTTCTTAGTAGAGAAAAATAGGTTTAAACTTTAATTCATGATAAAGGCACACGGTCACTTTTTGTTTATACATGTTTAACAATGCTTTTATGAATCACTGTGTTTGATAGTGATGTGTCGTTCATGAAAGATTCGTTCATTTTGAATATGACTTGGGAGAGATTCGTTCATTTTGTATTGACCGCGCATGCGCAAGATCCTATCTGGGTCTGTGCGGGGAAACTTGCTCGTCACGTGACAGCCTCATAGGCTACAGCTCTGCAGTCAGTACCGTCTTTGGGTCTGATTCGTTCGTTCGTTCATCACGTGACCACTTCCTGGCTCAGTATCTGACAGTCAATATTACTAATGTAATGTATAATATTTAGGAATGATCATAAAATTATCAAAACTTCCGCGGATTTCTGCAGGACTTGAAGAGCTGGACACTGGGTGAGATCGCCTGTGCTGCGGGTCTGTCAGTGTGTGTGTGTGTGTGTGTGTATGTGTAAATAGTGCCCTTTGCACTAACCCATTTGTTTTGGGTTTTCTGTTTGTTAATGTATTAGTTATCATAGTATGAATTTTGGGCTGGTATTTTATCCAGGGTAAGACCTACCTTCGTCCTCCGACACCCTAACTTATCCATGGAATGGATTACACAACGTGGTGAATTTACAAAGATGGGTAAATTGTCGCCTTGAAGGGATGCTCTTGGATAGCAAAGATGCTCAAATAGGCTTTGGCTTTCAAGTGGAGATTGATTTGTGTTAAGTTGCCCAGCATCTGCTATGAACAAATTCCACACACCCTGCACCAACAAGGACTGTCTTCACAGTACTATATTGCCCTGATCATTATGCCACGTCTACCAGCAGGGACTGTTTTCATTGTAACAAATAATTCCCACACCAGTAGACCACCTAGACCAGTTGACACTCTTTTCATTGGGACCAAGCAGAGTGCGTGTTAGAGAATTTTATTGCGGATCAGAAGGCCCCCTGGACGAATCCGCGTACCCCTGCCTGACTCCACTAATTCAGGTATCCTTAACTGGTTAACAGTTTACAACATTAAAAGTCGTCTGGAAATGACCAAACCTACAAATGATGTCATGTGTAGATAATCCCATGGCAGGAGGAAACTGCGGATTGACTTTTAATCTATGAACCCTTGGTCCAATATTAAAATGACAGGTTTAAAACACTTTGAAAGTGCATCCATTTAGAATACACCTGTTGTCAGTTGATAGCCCTTACCTGTGGGGGTATAGCTCAGTGGTAGAGCATTTGACTGCAGATCAAGAGGTCCCTGGTTCAAATCCAGGTGCCCCCTGCTGTGCTTACTTTGGGATACCTTTAACCCTCTGGGGTCTGAGGCCTTTTTGAAGATCTGCAGTGAATCTGGGCTCTTCTTAAATTTGTGTAAATTTCAAATCTTTACCAGTGTAGTAGCTAATACATTTCAACTTATTTACATAGAGCACAAACTGGGCTTTCATAATATGGCTGATGTAAGTATGTTAGATTCATGTGTGACTTTTAAGCTTATGTCAAAATACACATACACGAAAATAGAATTTTGAACTCTAGCAGAAAAACAGTGAAAATGGAGAATAAACAAACCTTGCAGATTGTTTTGAACACAGGACTGAGTTCAGGAAAGTCTTGGGTGTGGGCCCATAGAAAAACAGCTAAATTATAAAACTCAGAAAGACCTTTTATTTGGGGTAAAGTGACTGATGTGCCTAACTTTTTTCAACAGAGCCTCTGTTTCACTGAATAATCAATGACTATTCATGAATATGTAAGACCTATTGACACCTGGCTCAGGTGACACCAGGTTTCCCCAGGACTCCTCAATGACGCATCAAAGAGGCTCACTGACGCGTCGCTGACACCTCTCAGACAAAATCCAGATATCTGGCATGTTAAATATCTGGGACGGTCAGCCGACTCGACATCACATGGTGTCAATTGTAGCTACGACCTCCAGCCAATAAGAGAGCAAGTCAACTGAGTTGAGGTCACCGGAAGAAAAGCAACAGCAGCAACATGGCTTCAAAAATAGTGTGGACACAACATTTATTACCGAAAGTCTCGTGTCATTTCCGGATCCACCTGTTGCATGTGTTTTCGTGACAAAACGTGGTTTGGGGACGGCGTTGAGTGACAAGAGTTGTTGTCAGATCATGTGGTGTGCGACCCCCTCTTGTGGATCATTTACAAAGCGTTGCGTAGTGTGAACACCACAAGGACAAAAAGACATAGAGTGAAGTCATGTAGTCTGAACAGCAAAGCGATCTGCCGACGGTTAAAGTCTTGTAGTGTGACCAGGCCTTAAGGTTCTGTGCAGAGAGCTTATTCCAAGGTTTGGGATCCCTGACAAAATTAGCTCAGATAATGGTACTCATTTTGTGAACAAAGTGATTCGAAAAGTGTTCCAGTATTTAAGGATAAAGCACAGATTGGGTTGTGTCTATCATCCGCAGTCACAGAGAATGGTGGATAGAGCTAATAGAACATTGAAGGCTAAACCAGCTAAGATTTGTGAGGCTGGAAAGATGAATTGGGTACAAGCTTTGCCATTAGCATTGATGAGTATGAGAATGCAAACTAACCGAATGACGCATCTAACCCCGCATGAAAAGCTTACTGGACGACCAATGCCTGTAACATACTTATGAGGACCTTATAAAGGTCCTCCGCTTGAGCAGCTCAAAAATGAACTTGGTAATTATGTAAAGCATCTAACTGAAATACATCGAGCTATATTCCAACAGGTGAAAGGTGCCACTGAAGGAAGAATGAGTGAAATCGATGAAGAGCTGAGAACTGTGCAACCAGGGGACTGGGTGTAGGTCAAGGTCTTCAAGCGAAAGTGGAACGAGCCCAGAAGGTCGGATCATTAAAGGTCATCCTGGCGACACCTACAGCATACACAGGAAAAATGCCACGATAGAACATCTCGAGCTCCCAGTCTCATGCCAACGAGGGGACCAGAGAACTGTGACAGCGCTGTGCACAATCTACACCACTTGTGCCCATTTGTTTGTCTCCTACACTCAGTTTCATTTTCCTAAGGCCCCACCCGATTGAAGGAATTGAAAAGCTACTGCGAGTTCATTCACCTACATCCCTATGCATACGGGCCCAGAAGGTAATCTGAGTAAGGTACTAAGACAGTTGAAAGACCTCAGAGATGAGCACATAGAAAACACTTATAAACCATCAGATGATTGGTTTTCTTAGTTATTCTCTTCAAACTGGAAGGCTGTTTTGTTTAGACTAGGGACCATTGTAGGAATAGTACTACTGATATTCATATTTTTGTCATGTTGCTTAATTCCTTTGCTTCGTGCAACGTATGACACATTGGCTATTTGGACAGTATGTACAAATGACACAAGAGATTAAGCTGAAGTCTGAATTGGATGATACCATTGATGAAATGGATTTAGTAAAGTTAGCAGCGTAATGGAGGGGCACTAGAGAGACACATAAAAAGCCTTGTTGGCAAATGACTAGGGAGAATGGAGTCCAAGCCCTATAGACTATTTGTAGACCCTTTTAAAGGCTTATACACACAGTAAAAATTTACGCTGATAGTACGTATAACACTGTAGTGTGAACACAATCACATGTTCCAAAACAGACTACACACTTAACACACTCCTATAGCTAACTAGTGTTAGCTATAGGAGAGAGGACCAGTATGGTCGATGGTACAAAAGGTAGTATGGTACTTCTGCAGACATAGAAACAGGTAAATTTTGGGTAGTTTATTAAATGTATAATCATGTAAGGAACCAGATGGTTCATTGTTTTATAAAAGTTCAATGTTTTATAAAAGGACATTGCCTTAGCTCACATGCAGCAAAGTAACATGCAGTTGTGTGTACATGCATAATGAATGTCTGAATAGATGAATAAACATTTGTTACAGTCATAATAAATTAGTTGGTGCATTGTTAGGCCATTAAGAATTATTCCTGAACTTTCTGACACATCTGCAATCCATGGTTCTGACGTAAATAAAACGAAAAAAAAAAAAAAACGAGGAACATAGTCTGTCAATAAAGTGGAAGTATCTTTGTTAAAATGGATAAATAAGTTGAGAAAAACAGAAATCCTTGAGCTTAAGTGAGAGAATGCCACAACAGTCCTTATCTTACATGACTCTGACTTGAATGTTTGAGAGAGAGCTTAAGATTATTTTTTTAAATTTTAAACTTATATATACTTTAATATACTATAATGTACAAAAATATATCACAACACCTACACTATATTGCCAAAAGTATTCGCTCACCTGCCTTGACTCAGATATAAACATCCCATTCCTAATCCATAGGGCTCAATATGACGTCGGTCCACCCTTTGCAGCTATAACAGCTTCAACTCTTCTGGGAAGGCTGTCCACAAGGTTTAGGAGTGTGTATATGGGAATTTTTGACCATTCTTCCAGAAGCACATTTGTGAGGTCACACACTGATGTTGGACGAGAAGGCCTGGCTCTCAGTCTCCGCTCTAATTCATCCCAAAGGTGTTCTATCGGGTTGAGGTCAGGACTCTGTGCAGGCCAGTCAAGTTCACCACACCAGACTCTGCCATCCATGTGTTTATGGACCTTGCTTTGTGCACTGGTGCACAGTCATGTTGGAAGAGGAAGGGGCCAGCTCCAAACTGTTCCCACAAAGCTGGGAGCATGGAATTGTCCAAAATGTCTTGGTATGCTGAAGCATTCAGAGTTCCTTTCACTGGAACTAAGGGGCCAAGCCCAGCTCCTGAAAAACAACCCCACACCATAATCCCCCCTCCACCAAACTTTACACTTGGCACAATGCAGTCAGACAAGTACCGTTCTCCTGGCAACTGCCAAACCCAGACTCGTCCATCAGATTGCCAGATGGAGAAGCGCGATTCATCAATCCAGAGAACGCGTCTCCACTGCTCTAGAGTCCAGTGGCGGCGTGCTTTACACCACTGCATCCGACGCTTTGCATTGCACTTGGTGATGTATGGCTTGGATGCAGCTGCTCGGCCATGGAAACCCATTCCATGAAGCTCTCTGTGCACTGTTCTTGAGCTAATCTGAAGGCCACATGAAGTTTGGAGGTCTGTAGCGATTGACTATGCAGAAAGTTGGCGACCTCTTCGCACTATGCGCCTCAGCATCCGCTGACCCCGCTCCGTCAGTTTACGTGGCCTACCACTTCATGGCTGAGATGCTGTCATTCCCAAACACTTCCACGTTCTTATAATACAGCTGACAGTTGACTGTGGAATATTTAGGAGCGAGGAAATTTCACGACTGGATTTGTTGCACAGGTGGCATCTTATCACAGTTCCACGCTGGAATTCACTGAGCTCCTGAGAGCGACCCATTCTTTCACAAATGTTTGTAAAAACAGTCTGCATGCCTAGGTGCTTGATTTTATACACCTTCTGGCCATGGAAGTGATTGGAACACCTGATTCTGATTATTTGGATGGGTGAGCGAATACTTTTGGCAATATAGTGTATATGTGTGATTATGACAGAGAAGGATAATGGAGTTTGGTGGACTGTGATAATGATTGCTTCCATCTACCTAAGTGAGGATGATGTTCCCCAATCCTGCTGTACCCCACATATAGGGCAGTGGTGGTTCAAGTGGTTAAGGCTCTGGCTCATTGACCAGAAGATCGGGGGATCAAGCCAAGTTGCCACTGTTGGCTAAACCCCTCTGCTCCAGGGGTGCAGTATCATGGCTGACCCTGTGCTTTAACCCTAACCTCCAAGGATGGGATATGTGAAGAAAAAGTTTCATTATGATGTAATGTATATCTGACAAATAAAGGCTATTTCTATTTCCCCAAGTTCCCTGCGTCCGGCCTTGTCTCTGCTCAGCACCATCTGGAATTCACAGCCACAGAGCACACCGCCGACAACAGCACCCTTTACCTTCTTACCTCACCACATGAACTTTAAAATAAAACAGCACATTGCTCACATCTGTATTCATTCATATATACAGAAGAAGCCTTTATTTGTCACTTAAACATTACAGCAAAGTGAAATTCTTTCTGCACACACTGCAACTTTGGAGATTGTGGTCAGAGCACCAAGTCAACAATGATACAGCACTCCTGGAGCAGTGAGGGTCTTAAAAGCCTTGCTCAGGGACTGAACATGTGGTTGAGTTACCACTGCCCCAAAATATTGCTTTCAACAGGCAAGAACAGACATTTGCATTAGATCACAACACAAAGGAAACAAGTGAATGTCAGAAGTTGGATTCGAACCCATGCCTCTAGGGGAGACCACTTGGCCATCCTGACACACTAAAAGTTTATAGATTGTCAAGCTAATTATCTGAACTAAAAGCAATTAAACATCTAATCAGCTTGACAGGTCCTCTGTTGAAGTGCAGGATTCTGTATAGGTTTTGTAGTACCACAGAAACTAAACTACACTATTCCAATACTCAACTGTTTTATTTGTTAATACTGATAAATCAAGTGTTGTAGTCATTCTAGATAACATTCAAATATAAGATGTTAGGAGAAATTGGACTGCTAATCTTTGTTAGTTAATTAACTGGTCAATAAACAATAATCACCAGCATGAAATGGGATTTCCACCTGTTTGGAGTGTCCATACTCAGTAATTAATTTCTTTGTCAGGTTACACTCCACAGTGGTGGTTAATGGCTCAGAAGTAAATAGACACACTGAGCTTTGTAGATTTGTATTGGAATTGTAGTGTTTGAGAAGTATTTTCAATATACTGCAATATATTCATAGAAAGGTGCCAAAAAAACCCAGTTACTATTATGGTTAGACCTGAAGAGTAAGAAAGGGTCCATAGAGTGAACATATTCTGTAGTTTGTTCACAATACTTGACAGATTTATTTCTTTTATTTATAAACTTCTTTAGAACAGAAACTTATCTTATTTACATACTTCTTTAGAACAGGAACTTTTGCAGCTTAAATTGGGCTGACCGATGAAATAGAATCTGAAAAACAACATGACTATGTCGAATGGATTAGTGTTATGTTTGGTTACTTTAGAAACCAGTTTGGATTTAAATGGAATATTGGTTCCAGATAAAGATGCAGACACCTCTGACTATAAATATACACTGTGTAGTTAAATTACTGGTTTCAATTTTTATAAATAAATGATTATTTAAATGAATTAATTAAAAGATTTAATGATTATTACAATTATTTCCTTTAATTAATTTTTCCTGCTTCATGTTTGTTTGCATAAAATATAAATATAGCTCCTTTAACTGAAGCTGAATGTAAATCCTGGATTCTACTGAAATAATCAACAATCAACACTGTCATGTGATACAAAATCACACATAAATGAGAAAGAAAAGATAATGAATCAATAAAACAATAAACCCAGCCACTAATAAACGTGCTGCTGTCACTCTGTAACCATGTCTCTTTCAGGAAATGTTCAAGAAACTCAGCATTGTAGATTTTGTATCTATCATGTAGATTTTTATTTTTTACCTAATGAAATCATTTTTACATTGAAGATAAAGCTTTCAGATAATGTTGTTGTGTTATTGGTCACATAAATAAACAAACAATTATTTGATTAACTGATTTATTCATTGTCTAGCCCACTTGACATTGGACTAATATGGTCCAAAAAGGAGTTAGAGACACCTGGTATAATATTTAAATCCTAATTATTAGATGAATGTTAAATGTCTTGTTCCACATGTGAGACTGAATGTAATGTCAGGATGCAGTAAGTCAAGAATCTGTCAGTAAAACTGGTGACACTGTCATATGATGCTGAGGGGTGGAGCTTCATGAACCTCTGAAATATTAATATAATAAAGTACAGAAAGACCTCAGAATATTGTCATTTTGCTAACACCATTCATCATGATCACTGTTATATTCATGTGTCTGTGGCTGTCCTTAGGTAAGGTATCATTGACCTTCTCAGAAAGGAAGTGTTACATTAATGATTAATTAGCCTGTGTGATGTTAAGAATAATTAGAAAATGAGTCTGAGCAATGTAACTCAAAAATAAAAACATTGCTCTCTTCTCAATGACAGGTGACTCCATGGCAGATCCAATAGAGCCACATGTCACTCAAAGTTGTAGATGAAGGTGATGATGTTACTCTGTCCTGCAGCTACAAAGACTTCAGTGGTACAGTAAGCAACCTACAATGGTACAAACAACATCCAAAATCTAAACCTGAGTTCCTTTTTTCATCACTCCAAGTGGATTTAAAACTGACCCTATGCCACCACGTCTGTCTGCTGAAGTTGATGATAAAACTAAACAAGTGGATCCGATCATCTCCTCTGCTGCTGTATCAGACTCTGCTCTATACTACTGTGCTTTGGAGCCCACAGTGACAGGAAATCCAGCTGCACTGTACAAAAACTTTCACACAGTTTAACTACACTGAAGGCAAATATACTGCCATTTTATTCCTCTTTTAGCTGATCCCATTAGGGTTGGTTTAGCTGATCGCAGTGGCTGGGTTCGTTCTGTACTAAGGCCACAGCGAGAAAATGCTAGATCCTAGATGCTGGACTCTCTCTGTGTATCTTACATATCCACATCAATTAACTGATATATGCAATTGATTTGATTTTGATTTTTAATTTTTGACTATATATACAGTTGTAGAAATTAATTTATTTATAATCACACCCTCTGGTGTCACCCAGAGGAGGATGGGTTTCCTTTTGTCTTCCTCATATCGTCTCAGGGAGATTTTTCTTGCCACTGTTGCCTCAGACTTACTCATTAGGGATAAAGTTAATTTTAAACTTTGTAATTTCTATTCTGAATTTCTGTATTTCTGTAAAGCTGCTTTGAGACAATGTCCATTGTTAAAAGTGATGTACAAAAAAAAATTAAGTGAACTGAATTTAATTCCTTTTGGAAATAGACACAGCAAATTTACTCATAAGAGATTTTATTTAAATCTGGATCTAGTTTCCTAGGATGATCACTGTAGAACTTTTGCATTCATTTTTCATATAAAAGCTTGATCTAGTGGCCAGTGAGCTTATTCATCACATATGCAGTTCCACAGAAACATATCTTAAATATTTATAAAAGTACAAATAATTTAAACACCACACAAACAGGTAGAGGCTTATAGTATTGTATAAATGATAAATCCTGAAATACAACACCAGCCATATTAATGACTTCAGTTTTCTGTCACTGAAACTGTGATGTAATGATCTGTACAAAGTTACACTACAACAGCATCACTTCCTGGGTGTGTCCTTCTAGAGACGTGTAAAGTTCAGCACATACAGCACTATTATACAGAATCCTCACAGAGCTGTGTTCAGAAATGGATCAACTATACAACTTACTGTACATAGTGAGATACATACCACTGATTCTCACTCTAGTTACAGGTCATTCATTTTCAATTATATTTAAACAGTTAATTAATTGCATTAATTAATAATTATGTTGGGTTAATCTAGTAATTTATTGTTTTCTTAAGTTTATATTGGGTTTACAGAAAATACTTCACTAATACTTCATTGCTTTTATATATATAAAAGGTAGTTTTGCAGATAAAATTGGTCCAATGGATGAAGATGTCAACATTATTGGGGAAGAAACAGACACAGTTACTCTGAAATGTTCCTATGAGACAACCATTGAATTTGTTTTGCTTTACTGGTACAAACAATATCCTAACAGCGCACCACAGTTTTTACTGTTTAAAGGTGCAAGGTCAAGTACTGGCCAGAGCACTCCTGATGATGATCGATTAGAGACACAAACAAGCAGAAACTCTACTGAACTTACTATCAGAGGTCTAAAGCTCTCAGATTCTGCACTCTATCACTGTGCTCTTGAAGGAGTGGCACAGTGACACAGAGTCACTGAAAAGCTTTACAAAAACAGTAAAATGGTACATATGAAGTATCAGAAACCACAAGATCAAAGAGACTCAACTTTATCAACATTGTGGTTAACCACAGGAAAAAAAAAAAAAACATTTGTAATAACATTTGCAGCTTGCAAAGATAACAGAAAAAAGCATGCTGAGAGATTAACACAGCAACTACACAATTTTGTGGTAATTTCACAAACTTACATGTTTCAGGTGTCAGATGTTGCTGGTGAATACAATGTGCAATCACATTAATAAACAGCCTACAACCCACTGTAATCAATTTTCATTTGTCTTCCTGCTTCATACCTAGTGTTTCTTGGAGAAGCTCGAGATGCTCTGAAACTCTGACCAGGATAAAACATTGAAAAGGATCCGGCGTAAAACATTGCCAAATTTAATCATGCGAATCGTCAGTACTCTGAATTTCATACCAGCTCGGTTGAGGCCCGGGTTAACAACGACCGCCATCGGTGCCGTTGACCTACAGGGCGCTGGTGGAAATTGGGCTACTGTTGGTCACAGAAGTAGAGGAGGGAGGAGAGTGTGTAGACAGAGAGAGAAGAGGAAAGGTAAGAGTGTAGGACTGAGAATAGGAACTCTGAATGTTGGTACTATGACAGGGAAAGGTAGAGAGCTGGCTGATATGATAGAGAGAAGGAAGGTGGATATACTGTGTGTACAGGAGACCAGGTGGAAGGGTAGCAAGGCTCGTAGTATAGGAGCAGGATTCAAGCTGTTTTATTATGGTGAGGATAGTAAGAGAAATGGGGTAGGTGTGGTCCTGAAGGACGAGTTTGTGAGGAATGTTCTGGAGGTGAAGAGAGTGTCAGACAGGGTGATGAGTCTGAAGTTAGAGGTTGAAGGGGTGTTGTTGAATGTTGTTAGTGGTTATGTCCCACAGGTAGGTGAGTTAGAGGCGAAAGAGAGATTCTGGAGTGAATTAGATGAGGTGACAGAGAGTATTCCCACAGGTGAGAGAGTGATGATAGGAGCAGATTTTAATTGGTGAGGGGAACACAAGTTAAGGTAAGATAAGGAGGTGATGGGCAAGTGTGGAGTTAAGGATAGGAACCTTGAAGGGCAGATGGTAGTGGACTTTGCTAAGAGGATGGACATGGCTGTGGTTACCACTTATTTTCAGAAGAGGGAGGAGCATAGAGTGACTTACAAGAGTGGAGGTGGAATGATTGTTGGTGCCAGACCTACAGTATTTCTTTGGCCTGTTAATACCAATCACCATTTGAATGACACAGAATCTCAGAATGTTTGCAACATCTTGTAAAGTCCATGCCTTCATTGATTCTTAATTTGAAACATAAAATTTATGATGAAATTATATATTTTCTTTAGTAATAGCCTAGTATAGAAAGCTTATTTACTTTAATAGCAACTATATTAATGCTGCTTTATCACAAAAAATGTTTCCAAGTTTTAATTGTAAATTAATCATATATCTATAAAGCAAGAGGAATAAATAATGCTTTAATAAAGCTTCAGTATAATGTAGCATAATCAATGATTTACAACTTAAATGCAAATTTTAATGTTAATTTAATATTATAGCAAAAGTTATGAGAGTGGTGCACTTAAAGTAGTCTGATGATCAACTATTTCCCTGATGAACAGTTTTTGGGATTTAAGTATCTTAAAATCAGATGTCCAACCTTCACATAATTAAATAAATTAAAAAAAAAAAAAACTCAATACAAGAAACAACTGTTCTCAGATACAAAGATGACCTACCAGAAACTGCTCATGGATCAGTTGATTTTTTTTCTATATTCTACAGTTAAAAACTATTAAGAACATCAACATTTTCGACAGATATAGTTAGTAAAGGACTTATTGTCCAATATTTTGACAAATAATTGTTCTTACTTGCCTATTTATGGTTAAATTATTTAATAAAATCCTGATTGTCCTTGAAAATAATATTACTACATGTTAAATATTACTAATTTAAATAACTGTAAAATCAGCAATGCAGTAGCTGACAACCAGCCCAACAGATTTGTAAGAACCCAGATAAATGTTATTTGTCCTGCTGTGTCTTCATTAAGACAGTTTAGTTCATACACAGTATTTTTAAGCTGTTTATTTTATTATAAAATTTACTTCTTTTGATCTGAAGCTGCTTCTTTACATTTTTTTTATTTAAACTTGACTTCTTTTATTGACAGATCATTTCTTTTGTAGTTAAAATTGACACATTTTCATTTTCAATTTAAATTTAAATTTTATTTAAGTTTCTTGATTTATTTTTTTCTTTTTTGAATTTATTCGGATTTGTTTAGTTTCATTTAATGTTGAGTTCTTTAATTTAAACTCTATTTCAAATGCCACTTTTTATTGAAAACATTTTAGGTTTATATTTCTTTGTTTTTTTGTATTTCTTTATGTTATGCTTATTGTTTTATTTAAAAAAAATAGCAATGCTGAAAATTGGGTCATAGGGAAGCATTGAGGCTGGTTTAGGTCATTCAAACTCTAGCAACATGCAGATTATTATAGCAACCTGCTGGAAACAACCTGGAATATCATAGAAACCTGCCTGCAATAAACTAGCAGCCAACTGGAGTCACATAGAAACATCCTAACAACACTGTGATACAGCGAGACCAGTTGGTGCACCATAAATGCCACCTAACAACACCCCAGCAAGTACCTGAACCATGATAGCAACCATTTAAACAACCAAGGAATCAGCTGAATTTCATGAGTAACTGGCTAACTACTAGTGTGGAGCCCAGGCCCAAGTTTTCAACTAGGCACACATTGAAACCTCATATAAACACTATACCAACCACGGGGAACTTTGTGACAAAATCTAGCTGAGTTCTGTTAGCAACTAGCACACTAAAATTCTGCAACTAGGAAGAATCAGAAAGGAAGAATCAAAATAAAGCCTTCTATAAACACCATAACAACCATCTTGGACCTTTGAACATCATGTTGAAACCTCATACAAAACACCAAAGCAACCACCTAGAACCCCATAAAAGCCATCAATCAGTATCCAAACAACCAGCTAAACTTTTATCAACTAGCTAAACTAAAGTTTTGCAACCAGAAAGAATCGGAATCAAATCTGCTTAAAAACACCATAGCAACCACCTGGGACCACAAAACAGCACCTAACAACATGCAACTAACAGCTGAGCCTTACTGTTAACCTACATGCTCCAACCTTGCTACCAGCATAGGTCATATTGAAACCTCATAGAAACACTAAAATAGACCAGTCAAATCAGACTCTAGCAACCACCTGATTTTCATTAGCAACCAACAAAATACAATTCTTTAAGCATCTTAATCCATACTGAAACTCCTTGCAATAGCAATCATTTGGGACACCAAAATAGTTTCCTGGACAATCTTAAGTAATCAATTAGCAACAACAATACACACCACAAAACCCCCAAATAATGGCCATCATGCAATACCAGTAACCATATGAGTTCCCTAGCAACTAACAAGCCTGTAACTCCTGCAACCAGGAATAATCATAATAAAACCTCATTAAAAAAAACATAGAACCCAAATACTGTTTCTAATACCAGGATTAAGTAGCTGAGTTTCTTTAGCAGTTCCTACTAGTTACCACCTTGTAACCAACAGGAATCATGTTAAATCTCCTAAAAACACAATAGAAACCACCTGGAACCCCATAACAGCCAACAAGCAATATCTAGTAACCAGCTTAGATCCATTAGCAGCCAACAAACTACAACCCTGTAAACAACTTAAATCATACTAAAATATTTTTTGAAAAACCATAGCAACCACATGGGACTCCATTACAGCTTCCTAGTGTCACCCAACCAAATAAATGAGACCTTATAATATAGCTACCAGCCACCTGAGTTTCTTTAGCAACCAGCTAATTCATTTTTTTTACTACCTGGAATCATTTTGAAACTTATAGTAAACATCACAGAAACCACTTGGAACCTCATAACATTCACCAAGCTATACTGTAGCAACCACTTGAGTTTTCACAGCAGCAAAGAAGCTACAATCCTGGGATGGTAAAATCCCACAGTTCCAAGGATGGTAAAATCCCACAGTGTATTTCACCATATAACCTCTGAAAATCAGAGCCCCAATCTTGAGCCTATCCCAGGAATACTGGGCGTACATTGGGTCCTTGGATTGAAGCCTCTTACAGGACAACATGCTAGAACACACATTCACACCTAGGAGCAATTTAGCCAAACAGCTAAATTATCAGCTACTGGCATGTCTTGTGGCCATGGAAAGAACATGCAAAACCTTGTGGCTCAGAATCAAAGCAGGGATGCTGAAGCTATGTCAAGGTGCTACTTACCAACTTGACTACTTAGCTGCCGTAGCTCACTAGTGTGTGCACTATCTAATGCAAATTTTAACAAAAAAAGTAGATGATTCAGAACTTAGCCAACTGCCTGCTATCAGGTTGCAGACGTAACCTGGTAACTTTATGTGACTTCATGTCACATCTAAACAGCACAGCCGGACCTTCATAAAGTTGAAGAAAAGAGACATGCTTTTACTTGGACCAAAGTCTGCAGTGAATTACTGCACACCTCTAAAATGTGCAAATAAGAAATACCAGCACAAATGTATGCCAAAAATGATTCACTGTGAAAAAAAAATAGAAAGTGCAGCAGGTAAGCAAAGGTTCAGTAGTGATAGAGATCAAGGAGCACGTTGATGCTAGTCTGTTTATCACAGAGGTTCACATATTGCAATGTTCATTCAGGGTAGGTACTGAAGTCCGTCTTTAGACCCAGACGATAACTATAGCATTAAATACACTGTTTAGCATGTAGCACTACAGAATGATTAAAATTAATCTGAATATATGATTGAATGCAGTTACTATACTATAGACACAATATGCAAACAATTAGTAAAGAGTTTCTCATTCTAGTGAACTGCTTAATATTATCACCAAATCTATCAAAATTTAGCCTTAACAGATTTAAACATGCAATAAAATATTATGAACATTCACTGCTTGTTATTTAAATAGATTTAGCACATATAATGCCAGAACTAACATGACTATGAGTAAGTAAAAGTGGGTGGAGCTAGATGTGGTAAGATACAGTTTAGAAAGTTTCACAGAGATCCTGCCATTTATACCTACTGCAAGAGAGACACAACAGTCATGTTACTCTTCTTTATTTTCATAGTTGGTAAAAACATTGGTAAGTCATTTATATTATACACAAACTTTAGATGAATGCTGGAGATTTGAGCTGATACCTAAAAATGATAATTCATTTTTAAAAACTCTTACACAATGAAAGTAGAAATGTTTATGTTGTTGTAATGTTTTACAGCAGGTGCTGTTGACAGCAGCATTACACCAGAACAAACCATCATATCTTCAAGTGAAGGCAGCAACATCACACTGACCTGCACATCTATTGTCATTTCTGTGACAAACAAAAGCATCTGCTGTGTCAGAAACATTGAACTCATCTGAAACTCTTGAGTACAGGAGCATTTTATTTTTTATATTTAACTACCTGTAACCTTTGGCTGAGCATTAAGGGGTTAATTAAAGTTTGCAAAAAATATTTTTTACTAATTTTCAAATAAACCTTATTTTCTTACTTAGTGGTTCTAACAATAAGCCACCTTCTACTGCACACATGACCAACAAAGGAAGGAAAACAATAAATACCACTGCAACATACATTGAATCCAGTAAAACTGTCTTAGATAGAATTTCACAAAACAATGAGGTAATGGAACTGAGAAATGGTATAAGTGAATTCATGGCTTCTTAGGACCACATTATTATTATAATAATAATAATAATAATAATAATAATAATAATAATAATAATAATAATAATAATAATAATAATTCTATAGATTTATAGGAACAGTATATAGTATAGAACAGTTATCATGAATATGCATAAATACAAGTAGGTGGAGCTAGAGGAGGAGATGTACATTAAATAGTAACACTGACATTCATTTCTAAAGCTAGAGGTTTGAACTAAACACTCAGGAAAACAATGTTGTTCCTCTTCGTGGTGTTTTTCACTCTTGCTGATGTTGGTAAGTCATATACACTGCACACAAAATATTATTTTTTCTAATTTATAAGACACAGTTTTCCAAGTGAAATGTGTCATTTATGATTAAAATATCACAATATTGTTGTAATGTTTTTATAGCAGAGGCTGCTGACAATAACATTAAACCAGATCAAACCAATGTATTTTCAATGGAAGGCAGCAACATCTCACTGTCCTGCACATATACTGGATCAGTTTACAGTCTCCACTGGTATCAACAAAAACCTGGATCAAGACCTGAGTTTCTGCTGCTGATTGATGAAAGAAGTGAATATGTCACACATGCTCATCCACCTCACCCACGATTGTCCATAAAACCAGATAAAACGAGTAAGAAAGTGGATCTGATCATCTCCTCTGCTGCTGTATCAGACTCTGCACTATACTACTGTGCTCTGGAGCCCACAGTGACAGGAAATCCAGCTGCACTGTACAAAAACTCTGACACAGTTTAGTTAGACTGAAAGCAGCTCTTCCAGTGCTTTAGAGAGAGTTACATGTCCTTTTGGGGGATTCTGTCTTTCTCTCTACTGGTCAGGGTCATGGTTGATATGATATGAACTCTGTTCACATGAGGTAGGAAAACACCCTTTGCAGATCTCCATATACAAACCATACACAAACCCTTTCACACACTCATTCACACAAAAACATTATTTCTCCTAGCAAATGTCCTACTTCATGTTTTTTGGAGGGGATGCAAAACTGCACACAAACTGACAGTAACCTGAACTCATCATCAAACTGGGGACCCTGAAGCTGTGATGCAGCAACACTACCTGCTGTGTCACTGTGCTATCACACTGTTAAAATCCTTCTGCTTAGTGTTTTCTTTTAGTGAGGTGTTTTCTACCCTCATGGTACAATTCCATCTAACTTCACATATATAATAGTCAAAGTAATCAGAGATTTTCAACAAGTAAAACCTCAACATAATGAGATCATCTTCAAAACTAAGCTCTTATTCGCAAACTAAATCTTATTAGCAAACCAATTCCTTGTATTTTCAAACAAGTAACTGTGAACAATGTCATGTGAATATAAAGTATTTCTCAATGGCCAGTTCCGTTCAGGTGTTTAGTTTTACAACAACTGTTTTCTTTTAGTTTTTCCTTCTTATTTCTTTTTCTGCTTTACATTAAATGATATAAAGAAAAAACAGAAACACATATACAATGACAAAAGCAGCAGTATTTGAGAGAGAAATGGATGGGCGTTATGAAGCCACCACAAAGTAAATGGTGTTGTAAATACAGTTTAAATATAAGGTCTAATATATAATTACTAATCCACAGTATATATGTGTGGCTGTGTGACCTGTTTGCAGGGTTTAATTTATTGTCTTAAATTAGGTTTTTCTCTTCAGTGAACACAAGATGGCGCAGTCACTTATCTTATTGTGGGTTAAGTACTAGAGCACCACACAACCTGCTCACATTCTCTGAGATGATGGAAGCTACTTTTCACAGTAAAACCTTTGTGACATAGAGTATACTTGTTCTTCTATCATACATACTGCTGATATAATATCCTAACCCCTGCCCTGGTTACTCTTAGTGCCTAAGATAATTTCAGAGATACCATTCTGATTAAACAACACAACTGTCCACTTAACACTAAACTGTCATAAGAATAAATACTCATCTAATGTCATTTCTGTGACAAGCAAAAGCACCTGCTGTGTCAGAAACACTGAAAACTGGAAACTTATCTGTAAATCTGCCTTTACTCTTCTTTCTCTTCTTCTGATGCTACAGTGAGTACAGGAAAGCTTTTTCTGAATTATCAAGGAAAAATATTCTTTCTTATTCTGAAATAAACCTTATTCTCTTCCACTTAATGGTTCTAACATTAATCTGCCTGCTGGTGTTTACACAACAGTTACCTAATTTGGAGACATCACTAGCATACATCATTTAAATATTTAAGAATGTAATTATTAGATTAGATTTTTACTAGATTAAATTGATAATTTTTACATAAATACATTAATTTCCTACTTTCAGTATGTGTTTACTTAAATGTGCTCTGGACAGGTTCCCCATATGAGGCTGAATGTAAAGCCAGGATGTTTCAGTAAGAATCAACAATCTGACAACAACATTGGTGACACTGTCATGTGATGCTGTGGGGTGGAGCAATTTTGAAGCTTTATGGTGTTAACATATTAGATTACAGAAAGATCTCCACTATTTTCACTGAGCTAAGACCAGTCATCATGTTCACTGTTATATTCATGTATCTGTGGCTTTCACTAGGTGAGTTTACATTGACTTTTTATTATTACAGAAATATTAACTATATTATATTAAATATTAGTCTGTGTGGTGATGCAGTGTGAAAATGCAGTGTGTGGGTCTTAGGTATTTCCTATTGATTATTTAAAGGTTAAAAATGTTATGTTGTCTTCTCTATGACAGGTGACTCCATGGTAGATTCAATAGAGCCAGATTTCACAAAGTTGTAGATGAAGGTGATGATGTTACTCTGTCCTGCAAATACAAACCCAGCACAAGTTCAGCAAACAACTACCTGCACTAGTACAGGCAATATTCAAAATCTAAACCTGAGTTCCTTCTGTATATTCACCAAAGAGGAAAACCAATCAGTCCCAACAATCCCTCAAGAATGTCTGTTAAAGTTGATGATAAATAAGTGGATCTGACAATCTCCTCTGCTGCTGTGTCAGACTCTGCTCTATACTACTGTGCTCTGAGGCCCACACCTCCATCATCATCACTACATTCAGGAAAATATATTGCTAGCATCCTGAACAGCTGTACCAGAGTTTAATAGGTGAAACTGCATTGAGTCTCGGAGCACAAGTACCTACAGCAGAACAAAAACACTAGAAACATCAGGGTCTCTCTGACCTTTAAGATAAATATCGTAATGAGTAATGCAAACCTTTTAACCGGTAAACAAACCTTTCCTTTATTTTACTCAAGCTGTTTTTACTGTAAGGAACGTGACAGAATGTTAGATGTGTTATTATGAAACTGCGATGAGAATTGCAGAATATGTCAAACTGACATAATTTCCACATTATAATATTTACCCCATCAAACGGATCACTTTTCCCAACTTTTCCCACGATGAGAAGAAGCACTTATGATGGGGCGGCAGGAGGAAATGTACAGTACATCATCTTTTTTGGAGAACAGGACATGTTTAGGCTTACATCCTGCTTCGTGTTAAGGTGTAAATTAAGTAGCCATCTAGAACACCATAAGTGAATTACAGAGAGTTTTTTGTTTTTTACGTTTTAACAGGATGCAGTTGGCGTACAGCTGGCCTCCGTGGCTCCGATTCGGTTCCTGAGGACTCCTTCTCATCGGGACTCCATCAAAGCAGAGATCTCCGGGTCCTGTGTAAGCTTATGAATGCCTGTGTAACATGACAGCTGTTTAAATCTGAAAGACTTTGATAATAGAGAACTCCATTAGGACTCCATTATGTAAAGTTAATTTCTTTTTGTAACTTTTCTGCTCTCTGCAGGCCTACCACTACAACCTCGTGGACGTGTTTTACGAGCTGCTTCTCTGCGGATACTTCACGAAGGGCTTAACGCCTCAGCCAGTAAGCGTCTTATCGGGAGATTTAAAAGCGATGCTTGAATGTAGTTTGAGAACAGGATCTATTTTATTTCATTTTGTTTTCCCATATTTTAAACCCTGGCATTAACGGAGCTTGTCGTCTCCCTTTCCTAAAGGTTCAGGGAGGACTCTCGGAGCGCCTGCTTGCGCTCATCAAGTGGGATGTAGACGTTCGGGAGCCTGGAGCAAAGATCTACTTCACAGTGCTTATTGTAAGTGTTCAAATATCTTCTGATGCCATGTTACACAAATGGTCAGCATTGTATCTCTAAGACAGTGACATTACACTGGATTTGTGTTTGTGTCATTTGTTGATAGAATCAGCTTACAGGCCTTTTTGTGGTACTGTTCTCTCAGCCCCTGGAGCTCTACACCGACCCGCCAGCTTTAGCCAGCACGGTTAGGCATCTCCTCAGGCAGCATGTCGAGAAGAAGATGGTGAAGACTTTGGAGAGGCTCTTGGCAATGTCCTTCCCTTACTTCTACACCTTCCCAGTACCCACCAACACAACACACACACACAAACACACAATTTATTGCACAAGTTCCCATTCCATACTTTGTTACAGTTCATATTTTGTCCCTACATTGCTCAAGAGTTCCACAGATGAGTATAAATTGATTTTGTAACATTTCAATTGTCACATTTTAAAATATCTCTCTTCTTTTTCCCCTTGACAGGTCTGCACAACGATCCCAGGACTTTAGGACCAGAATTGCACAGTCAGTTGTAGCCTGTGTAGCATTTTATCATTCTCACTAGAAATAATTGCTTTCTCGTTACATTTCCAGGTTTAGTGTTAATGAATTTTCTGTGTTTGTCTTTCATCTAATATCATTTCAACCAATATTAACCCTCCTCTCATCATCCTCCTATCCTAACTCTAATAAAGTATTTCATTTGCATCTATTACAGCCTCGGTCAGATCATTTCTATACATCAGGATATGTGTATATATATAAAATGTTGATTTTCAACTCAACTCCAATACATGACATTAGGTTTAAACTTTAATTCATGATAAAGGCACATGGTTACTTTTTGTTTATTCAGTACACTGTTACTCTGAAATGTTCATATAAGTGAAGCAGAGATAACATTCTGCTTTATTGGTACAAACAATATCCTATAATTATATATCCTGTAACTTTTTTCCATTCATACATTTATTTATTCTTTCATGTGTTTATTATACCTGTGTGTATAAATGTATGTTACTTTACCAAATGTGAACTAAGATCCAGAACAAAATGTGAGCACTCCAGACCATAATTCCATTGTATAGTTACAAGTTAAAAT
Organism: Hemibagrus wyckioides; assembly: GCF_019097595.1. Classification (NCBI taxonomy): domain Eukaryota; kingdom Metazoa; phylum Chordata; class Actinopteri; order Siluriformes; family Bagridae; genus Hemibagrus; species Hemibagrus wyckioides. The sequence continues at coordinate 172,679 of NW_026690807.1, read as the reverse complement.
GGATGAATAAGGAAAGTGTTAGTCAAATTTGCTTTCCTTTTATTGATCATAATGAAATTCATCAAGATTGAGTGAAAATGAAATGAAAATGGAAATTGTGTATTAACATTTGTATTTTCAGTTAAATGGATGTACAATGTCTGCCAAATGTCTCAGTCCTGCCTCCACATATGGCTTTCATGGAAGAGGTGAGAGGAAGAAGCCCTTTCTCTCCAAAAAAACATGGCGGCATCTTAACAAATTCGGGAACAATATTTTTTTGGACTGATGGTTAATCATTATTCATAGTTTCATGTTTGGTGAAGGTCAAACAGAGTTTATCACAACAAACACCTCATACCAAGTGTCATGTTGGTGGAGGGGTGAGGATTCGGTTGTTTTGCAGCCACAGGCTCTAGAAAACTTTTATTCATTTGGACATTGATGATCTCCACTTTATATTAGAATATTCTTGAGACAAATGTAAGACTGTCCATGAGCTTATATTGGGGTGAAACTGGGTCATATTAAAGGACAATAATCACAAGCACACCAGCAAATTTGTCTCTTTAAGGATGCTGAAGACTTGTTTTTGTCTAGGTTAATGTCAGAAATACAGATAAAAAAGAAAAAGACGGGTTATTCTTGTGTTCTGATATGCTGAAATGCTGTAATGATTCCAAATGAATCTGTGAATTGAAACTGTGAACTATTCCCAGCGTGGTGAGCAATACTTTTGTTTAAAATATATTGATGGTTCTTGATGTAAATAATGTATATGTCTATTTAAATTCAGCTCCTGCAGATGGCAGTACATGACATGAAAATACTCTAGAACTGAACCTGATTGGACCTGGACACAACAGAACCATGTGGAGTGTTAAAGTAGCCATGAACATTAAACCTGAACAAAGCTTCAGCACAGATACATGGTGTGTGGAGTGCAGTCCGACTGAAACACTTGAATTACTGCAGAATCTTGAGCTTAATACAAGATGCTTATGTATTTGTGCACATGCTCTCAAACACCACCTTGTTAGGATTTTATATTATTATAATTTTATGGGGAATTTTTTTAAAATCCTATCAATCACTACAGTACCTCTGGTGTTTTGTTTAGACTTTAAGGGTGTACTATAAATCTGCTGAAGAATTTAATTTCACAATAAGAATTGTTTGTAATTGCAACAATATATTTTGTAGATTAGAAAAGGTTTAAGTTCATAGAAATAGGAAATACAGGAAATAAATATATGAATCTTTTGCTCATTAAATTCTTTTAGAACATGTGTGTGTATTTTACATAATGTGGCACATCCTTCACTCTGATTGGTTAAAACAGAGGGAAGCTGCATTTGAGGCTTTGTACACAAGAAATGCTTAGATGCTTCACTGAAGACAGAGTAGAAGGAAACTTGACATTTACAATAACATAAAAAGGAAACTTTCAGAAGAACAGAGAAAATTAAAAAATGATGGTTTTCTGTATGTTTCTGTTTTTTACCATGTTCATAGGTAAGCTTATATTTTATATATCCCCATATATCATGTTTAAATGTTTTATAACTAGTAAAGAAATGTTTCCATGTGTGAGTGTTTTAGATTGTAAGCATGTACTGTATGTATACTGTATAATATAAAATGATAGTATTCTGAAATAAATGTCCTCTTCAGGTGAGAGCACACAGGACAGCATTACTCCAACATCTTCTGCTGTCTATGGTAAAGAGGAGCAAGCAGTTACACTCTCCTGTGATTATAAATACACTGTTTCTATGAACAATCTACAGTGGTATCGACAATATTCCAATGCAGCACCAGAATTCCTCGTTCTATTGATGGAATCGGGAGGGAATCAGACAGGTGATACTCCTCATCCTCATTTGTCTGCTAAAGTTCATAAGAGTCTGAAGTGTGTGGATTTGGAGATCTCGCCTGCTTCAGTATCAGACTCTGCACTGTACTACTGCGCCTTGCAGCCCACAGTGACAGGAAAGTCAACTTCACTGTCCAAAAACCTACAGAGACCTCAAACATGAAAGTGTTAAAGAATCACAATAAGAAGAAAAGACTGGAAGCTATGCATAACATCAGCATTCTGATTATTGATCCAATAGAAATGTATGTATATAACCATATATGAATACTTTATTTGAATTGAATAGACAAAACATTCTAAGTGAATCCAAATACAGATAGAAAAGTTAGGTGTGTGTTTGAAGAAGCCACATGTTCACTCCCTCTGCAGTATTAAGTGCAGTTCTCATAAACAATAGTGGCAGGTTTGATGGTTTATTTACTTAATGACAGTGTAAAGATCACATGCTGGAATTTGATTCTGTTCTAGGAATAAAAATGTGGATATTGTACAACTCTTTTGACAAGCAGCTGATCTGATTTATTTTTAATTCATGTTTGTTTGTTTTACTGAGAATGAGATTTAATGTGTTCATCATGTGTGTCTTTGCAGGGTCTTTAATAAATTTTTGAGAATTACAGGATACCTGAAAGTATGTATAACTAAGAATAAGAACTCTTACCAAACCATACCCCACCAGCCACCTGAGTTTCTTTAGCAACCAGCTAATTCAATTTTATTAGCAACTGGAATCATTTGTAAACTTACTGCAAATGTCACAGAAACTACTTGAAGCCTCATAATATTCACCAAGCTATACTGGAGCAACAGTACAGTTTCCAGCAAAGAAGCTACAATCCTGTAAACTTGACCTATACTGAAACCTCCACCTGACACTAAAGCAAGCTTGTTCTACAAGAATTGATTTTGATCTTCATGTCCACCGAGATTAATGACATATTTGGCCCAATGGCAAGAGCTGCTTACTTGGTTCACACTTAGCGTCTGGATTCCAAAAAGGTTCGAATCCCACAGGAGCCCTCGCTTTATTGTTAACTTGACTTTGTGTAACCGAGTTCCTTTTACTCGGACCCCAGTCCATATGAACAGGAAGGTCATACAGTTACAGAGTACAGTGAACCTCCATTGGCGCACATCAAGGGGAACAGGGATAACCTGGCTTGTTGGTCTAGGGGTATGATTCTCGCTTAGGGTGCGAGAGGTCTCGGGTTCAAATCCCGGACGAGCCCGGGTTCTACATGGAATAGAGTGGTTGGGACAAATCTAATGGAAACTTGCCCTGCTGGCTTGCTTCTCACTTGGAAGTTTGTTTCTCCAGAGGTCCAAGGAGGTTCAAATCCCACTGTAATTACCTCTGAAAATTAAAGCTCCAACCTGGAGCCTCTCTCTGGAATACAGGGAGTGGGATGGAGAATGTCACACTTTGTGGAGACATGAACCTCTGAAATATTAATATAATAGAGTACAGAAAGACCTCAGAATATTGTCATTTTACTAACACCATTCATCATGTTCACTGTTATATTCATGTGTCTGTGGCTTTCATTAGGTAAGTTAACATTGACCTTTTCAGAAAGGAGATAATAAATTAATGATTAATTAGCCTGTGTGATGTTAAGAAAAAATAGAATATGAGTTATATAACTCAAAACTATTTGCTGTTTGAAAAAGCAAGGTGTGAAACGGAGCAGCCGGCGTTGACACCAGTTGCCGAAACCTGGGAGCTATTTCAGCACCTGGGTCTGGGGGCTCCGGTACCATGTGAGCTCGTTTTTTTTTTTTTTGCAGCCAGCTAATGGCAACTCTTAAGCACATTTGCAGAAGGCACAGAAGCCACAACCCCTGTAAAGCCTTTGTGGTGCCAGAGCCCACAACCACTGCCTTGAAAAGGCTCAGCTGGCAGCGGTGGGATTTGAACCCACGCCTCCAAAGCGACTGGAGTCTAAATCCAGTGCCTTAGACCACTCGGCCACACTACCCAAGGGCTCATTACTTATAGACCTCTGTGGAGAGCACACTGACATACTGTCTGGGTGTGTGGTACACAGGCTGCACAGATGAGGACAGACAAACTGTGCAGAGGGTGAAAAACAGCTCAAAAAATCATCGGCTGAACTCTGCCCTCCCTGGATGACATGTCCAGGTCCCGCTGCTTCAGCAAAATCAAGGCCATCACAGGAGACTCCTCACATCCTGCTCATCACTTGTTTGACCTGTTGCCATCTGGGTGGCACTTCAGGTCAACAAAGTCTCACACCACCAGACTTACAAACAGCTTCTTCCCCTGGGCCATTCGGACTGCAAACAATCACTGAACACACACACACACATTCTACCTAATAAAATGTGCAATTCCACTGTGCACTTTAATCTGTCTTTGAATTGAGTACAAGTTATAACTTAATATTGGCTTTGCACAAATTAGATTTCAAGCAAATATATAATTGGGAACATTTTGTTGCAGCTTTATGAATGTTCTGCTTATATTGCAGTAGCCCTTTAAAAAAGGGTACAAGTATGCATATGTATGAAAGGAGAGTCCATAACCTGAGGTACTGAGATATTGAGAAGGGTTCAGTAAATTAATTCTATTTTTACATATGTTTCTTTATTGACATGCACAACCAATTATTACAACATTATTACAACAATACTAATTCTAACAAAGTCCTGAATATGTACAATATGGCTATATTTGTGGACACCTAACCATCACACCAGTATGTGGGCATTCTCCAAACTGCTGCACAATTGTAGGATGTCTTTATATTCTTACAAAAACATGTTCCAGCTCAATGAAGATGTTTATTACAAGTTTGGTGTGGAATAAAATGAGTTACCTGCACACAGCCCTGATCTCAAACCCGCTGAACACTTTTGGATGAATTAGAATTCTGACTGCACCCCAAGCCACACATGCCTGATGTTTTAGGGCTGTATGGACACATGGACATACAGTATCTCACAAAAGTGAGTACACCCCTCACAGTTTTGTAAATATTTTATTATATCTTTTCATGTGACAACACTGAAGAAACGACACTCTGCTCCAATGTAAAGTAGTGAGTGTACAGCCTGTATAACAGTGTAAATTTGCTGTCCCCTCAAAATAACTCAACACACAGCCATTAATGTCTAAACTGTTGGCAACAAAAGTGAATACACCCGTAAGTGGAAATGTCCAAATTGGGCCCAAAGTGTCAATATTTTGTGTGGCCACCATTATTTACCAGCACTGCCTTAACCCTCTTGGGCATGGAGTTCACCAGAGCTACAGGTTGCCATATATTTACAAAAATGTGAGGGGTGTACTCACTTTTGTGAGATACTGTATATTGCCACTTACTGAACAATCATCTAATTTTTAATATTATTAGTGTATATTTTGCAACAAGTTTGAAGTAATATCTAAATAAAGCTAGTCTAAGTAGATTGGGTGAGCAAATGGCTGTGTGTGTGTGTGTGTGTGTGTGTGTGTGTGTGTGTGTGTGTGTGTGTGTGTGTGTGAAAGAGAGAGAGAGAGAGAGAGAGAGAGAGAGAAAGAGAAACAATTATTTTTTTCAATTATATTTCTGCACATATATAAATTTGGTAAGTTCAAAAACAATTTTTTTTGGTGTTAAGGTTTTTCTCTTCAGTGAACACAAGATGGCGCAGTCACTTATCTTAATGTTGGTCAAGAACCAGAGCATCACACAACCTGCTCACATTCTCTGAGACATAGAGTATACTTGTTCTTCTATCATACATACTGCTGATATAATATCCTAACCCCTGCCCTGGTTACTCTTAGTGCCTAAGATAATTTCAGAGATATCATTCTGATTAAACAACACAACTGTCCACTTAACACTAAACTGTCATAAGAGTAAATTCTCATCTAATGTCATTTCTTTGGCACCTGCTGTGTCAGAAACATTAAAAACTAGAAACTTATATGTGAATGTGCCTTTATTCTTCTTTCTCTTCTTCTGATGCTATTGTGAGTACAGGAAAGTTTTATTTTTCAGATTTAACTGTTAGAGCTGAGAAATAAGGGATTAATTCAATCTTAATTACCAAGGGAAACTACTAATTTCTTCCTCATTCTTAAATAAATCATATTCTCTTCCACTTAGTGTTTCTAACATTAATCTGCCTGCTGGTGTTTACACAAAGTTTCTCTAATTTAGAGATATCACTAACATATGTAAAATAACATAAATACATTAATTTCCTCCTTTCAGTATGTGTTTACTTAAATGTGCTCTGGACAGGTTCCCCATATGAGGCTGAATGTAAAGCCAGGATGTTTCAGTAAGAATCAACAATCTGACAACAACATTGGTGACACTGTCATGTGATGCTGTGGGGTGGAGCAATTTTGAAGCTTTATGGTGTTAACATATTAGATTACAGAAAGATCTCCACTATTTTCACTGAGCTAAGACCAGTCATCATGTTCACTGTTATATTCATGTATCTGTGGCTTTCACTAGGTGAGTTAACATTGACTTTTTGTTATTGCAGAAATATTAACTATATTATATTCAATATTAGTCTGTGTGGTGATGCAGTGTGAAAATGCAGAGTGTGGGTCTGACTTAAGTATTTCCTGTTGATTATTAAAAGTTTAAGAACATTATGTTCTCTTCTCTATGACAGGTGACTCCATGGCAGATTCAATAGAGTCAGATTTCCCTCATAAAGCTGTAGATGAAGGTGATGATGTTGTTCTGTCCTGCAAATACAAATCAAGCTTTACAGGAAACAACCTGCACTGGTACAAGCAATATCCAAAATCTAAACCTGAGTTCCTTCTTATTGTTGACCAAAAAGGAGATCTAATTTCCAACACTGACCCAAGAATGTCTGCTAAAGTTGATGATAAAACTAAACAAGTGGATCTGATCATCTCCTCTGCTGCTGTATCAGACTCTGCTCTATACTACTGTGCTCTGGAGCCCACAGTGACAGGAAATCCAGCTGCACTGTACAAAAACTTTCACACAGTTTTGTTATATGGAAAGAAGTTTTGCCAATGCTTTAGAGAAAGTTACATGTCCTTTTGGGGGGATTCTCTCTTTCTCTCTACTGATCAGGGTCATGGTTGATCAGTAGTTGATCTACTGATCATTTTGAATTTACATGCCATGTTTGGAGGAATTCTGTCTCTAATGTGATTTATAAAGAGTATATTTATAAATCACATTAGATTTTTGACACATGTATTATTAGGAGACAGAATGTTCATTCAGACACAAATCTATCACTTGTGAGCCTCAGTGATGAATCTCTGCTCCTCTGCTGGTCTGCTCATGGAGACAGTCTTGGATGCACATTACAGAGTATTGTGACTAGCTCTGTACCAAGCTGTTTCTCGTGTTTCTTTGTCTGATTGCTATTTTGGTTTTGATCTCATTTTGTTTCATCGGTTTTCTGAGTCAGTCTAGTGTTTTTCGGATTAGTTTGCATCGTGGTTCGTCTTTACGGTTCTCTGACCTTTCTTGCCTGTCGTTTTGCATTATATTAATAAACTGCACATGGATCCTACTCACCCGGTGTCTGGAGGTTTGTTACAGCCATGCAGCCCACAGAGACACAAAACTCAAACAGACTGTACAAAAGTCAAGCTTGATTTTTTACTCAGCAGGGGGAGATGTTTATCTGTTTCATTCAAATACAGGTTTCTTTCTTATTTCTCAAAATTCGCTGTTTATTTGCTTTGAATATCAACAATGATCCTCTTACATATGTTGTTAATACTTATTGGTTGAACAGTCAGAGAAGAAATCTTTTAAAAATAAATGTTAATCTTTAATCAAAAATAATTATTTCTGCTAAGGTTCATGCTGTTATTCTCCTGATGCAATAAAAATGTAAAACAAAGTTAAATATCAATATGTCTTTAAATAATTTAAATTGCTGGGTTTTAATGTAACACTAGTGAACTAAAGACTTCACTCTTCATTATTTGGCAGCTTATAAAATAGCACTTGATCCAGCACTGATATTAAGTGAAACACTTGAATGACCACAGATACTTAAAAGAGCATTGAGCTTAATACAAGATGCTTATAAATAGTATTGTATTTTATATTATTATAATTTTATGGGGAATTTTTAAAATTGTATCAGTCACTGCAGTGCCTCTGGTGTTTTGTTTAGACTCTAAGGGTGTACTATAAATGTGCTGAAGAATTTAATTTCACAATAAGAATTGTTTGATTAAAAAAAGATTATTGAAGTAATGCATTACTTCAAGCCAAGTATATGCAAGTGTAATTAAGTAACAATACAGTAACACTTCATTAGTAATTATTAATGTGATATAATCAATTCTAATGAAATTAAATTAGTAATTATTATGTCCTTAGTAATAGATTGTCCTGTGTTCCACTTTACTATACTGTTCCAGATCATCATTAACTCTTGATTAACACCACAGGTATTATTAATATGCCGTCATTATGCAAAATCTTCTTCTTTTTAGACGGATCCTCTAATAAATACATTTGATGAATGCATATTTATTGTCCACATAATAAAGTGACAAGCAAAGCAACATTCATAAGTGGTTAATAACATTTGGAGTTTATACAAAGCTACATGATAATATTGTCTTTTGAGTTTTCTCTGCTAAGAAAAGTCATATTTTTAACTTGCATTATTTGAGATATAACCACAATACAATAAAGAGTATAGGAAGCCTTACAGTGTTGTATATATTTTGTAGATTAGAAAATGTTTACTTTATAGAAATAGGAAGTGTAGTAAAAAGATCATGTGTCATGTGCCACATTGATATTGAAGGGTAGTGACCCGAAACATGAGCAGTGTAACTGTTGAAGGATTTAAAGCCAGCAGACCTGATTAACATAGACCCAGTAGTTAAAAGTAACACAGCCACATTTAAGACTAAAACACGGAAAAATAATGAATGTTATGTTGTGTTCAAGTAGCAGAGCCCTGGACCCGAGTCACCCAGCGCACATACTAATACTACAGTGGGATCGGAAGAGAAATGAATGGAGAAAGATACAAAATGGGTTGAGATGAAATTACTGGTGTTTATTATTAGAGTGTAATCCAGTGTCATTCAGAGATGTTTGCGTGTGCAGCTGCACAAGGCAAATTATGTAAATGAACAAACATGTATGTAAGGTGGTTTATTATTCACACATTAATTCATAAGACTCACAGCATAGTTAAGGTTAGCTCTTTATTAGTTGGTGATTAGTACATGCCTTAACTCATCATTAGTTCAGATTTAAGTAACTAAAATCATTCACACAAAATTCAGAAATCTTGATTTATCATGATACAAAAATATTTTTCTGACACTACAGTCATCAAGAATCATACAGACTATAAGGCAGAATGTGGCACAAATGGCACCAAATGACAGCAGCAACAACAGAACCTTTTTAAATTGTGATTTAATGTTTGTATAATAATTATTTCAATAATTACATGATTAAACTTTATTATAGTGATTATTGCAGTTCATTATCAGTTCCTGCTTTTAGTTTAGCTTTTTGTGTTTGTTTAAAATAGATTTAGGACATGTTCCCCATGTGAGACTGAACGTAAAGCCAGAATGCTTCAGTAAGAATCAAGAATCTTTCAGTAACATTAGTGACACTGTCATGTGAGTGATGCTGTGGGGTGGAGCTTCATGAATCCTGATGATGTTAACATATCAGTGTACAGAAAGAACAGTTTCCTTCAGCTAAGATCATTCATCATGTTCACTGTTATATTCATGTGTCTGTGGCTTTCACTGGGTGAGTAAACATTTTTATTATTGCAAAAATAATATGTTCTGAATCAAGGATGAACACGTGTGTTTTAGCAAAATGTGAGTATGATTTGTTTAACACTTTATTATTCCTTATTATTTTAATAAACAATATACTCTCTTCTCTATGACAGGTGACTCCATGGCAGATTCAATAACACCACTTTCCACTCATAAAGTTGTAGATGAAGGTGATGATGTTACTCTGTCCTGCAAATACGAAAGTGCAACAAACAACTACCTGCAGTGGTACAGGCAATATCCAAAATCTAAACCTGAGTTCCTTCTTTATATTTATCAAAGTGGAAATCCAAAATCCGAACCTCCCCCAAGAATGTCTGCTAATGTTAAAGATGAACAAGTGGATCTGATCATCTCCTCTGCTGCTGTATCAGACTCTGCTCTATACTACTGTGCTCTGGCGCCCACAGTGACAGGAAATCCAGCTGCACTGTACAAAAACTCTGACACAGTTTTATTAAATTGAAAGATGTTCTACTGATTATGAATTATTCTGAATTTATATGCCAATTTTGGGAAATTCTGTTTCTCTTGTGATTTATAAAAAATATATATTATTGACACGTTAGATTATTTGGAGACAGCTCATTCATTTAGAGACAAATTTATCACTAGTGATCTTCAGTGATCAGTCTGTGCTCCTCTGCTGGTCTGATCATGGAGTCTTAGGGATCACATCACACAGAATCTTTTCTGGGCCAGAAAATCCCATTAGAGTCTCAATTTCCTGCAGAGACAGAAGAACACACACTTCCCTCCCCATCCTTATCAGTACATTTAGGAAAATATATTGCTAGCATCCTGAATAGCTGTACCACTGTTTAATATGTGAAACTGCACTTAGTCTCAACGCATAAGAACCTACAGATTGCAAAAACCACTGGAACCACTCTTACTTTGAATGAGCTACATACCATTTTTCACAGTATTGTCAAGATCAGCAGATGTTTTTCATAACCTCAGTGAAATACCTCAGAAAGTGGTTGTTATACTGTGCTATGAAGAAATAATTAAAAAATTATGACAAAAAAATATTAATGTATAATTGTTACATTCATAGAGAAGGCAAAAACTAAGGGTGAATGCAAGAACAACATTAAGATTAAGATATCCAGCGGTCTGGATTATAGTGACAACCATAAACGAACAAGAAACACTGTACATTCAAAAAATATCTATGGTGGAATGTAGGTGCACACACAGTCTTATATGTTCTTAAACCAATGGAGCTAGTATATGTGTGGAAGAGAGTACAAGCAACAAACAAACAAACATCAGACAACTGCTAACACTGAACCAAGGGTCTGAAACAGTGTGCTGCATTTTAAACTGGTAGCTCCACCTCTTTTGGTTTTTAGGGGGGTCTTGCCCACTCACTGGTTAAGTTTGTCACCCAGTTAATGGTGATTGCCACAGGGTCCCATCTACAGGAGGATGGCTAGAGACAGACATGCAGAAAAAAGCTAAAAATGGGGAAATAAAGCAATGTTATGTAGTGTTTGCACACACGCAAGCACAGCATCACACAGCACACATGCATTCTCCACATATTCCAACTTAGGAAGTTAGGGTCAGCCATGATATAGCACCCCTGGAGCAGTGAGGGTTAAGGGCCTTTGCTCAGGAGACCAACAGTGGCAGTGCTTGAACCCCAATCTGGCACTCCACAGTGGTGGTTAATGGCCCATGTGTAAATAGACACTCTGAGCATTGTAGTTTTGGATTTTAATTTAAATTCTAGTATTTCATAAGTGTTTCTATTTTTACCGAACCTACTAGAGGCAATATATTACTAGAAAAGTTCCAAAAAAACAAAAAAAGTTACTGTTATGGTTAGACCCGAACAGTAAGAAAGGGTCCATAGAGTGAACATAGTCTGTAGTTTGTAGCTCCTGTGTTCCATATAAATACACTACAAAAGACAATGCATTAGGGAACTTAAGTGCTTTATCATTTATCCATTTATCCACTGGATAATCTCTCCTACTGAATAAATTTAGAAATTAATTTTGTTCTACATTAAAATCATCTATTGAATGAAATTTAATTGTAAAATGTAAAATTAAAATTGAATGAAAATATTCAGAAAACAGTGCTACTTTCCACAAGGGGGCAGAATAAAGCAATAAACCCAGGCACTAATAAACATGTGCTGCTGTCACTCTGTAACCATGTCTCTTTCAGGAAATGTTCAAGAAACTGAACAGTGTAGATTTTAATTTTCTACCCAATTAATTCATTTTTACATTAAAGATAAAGCTTTCAGATAAAAGCAATAAATGAACACATTTAAGTGTTTAAGTGTGATGATCATAATTGATTAATTGACTGATTTGATTGATTGTCTAGTCCACTTGATATTGGACTAACAGTAATGTGGAACCAAAAGGAGTTTGAGACATATATAATATATAAATATGTAAAATCTTATTATTAGATGAATGATAAATGTCTTGTTCCACATGTGAGACTGAATGTAATGTCAGGATGCAGTAAAGAATCTGTCAGTAAAACTGGTGACACTGTCATATGATGCTGAGGGGTGGAGCTTCATGAACCTCTGAAATGTTAATATAATAAAGTACAGAAAGACCTCAGAATATTGTCATTTTGCTAACACCATTCATCATGATCACTGTTATATTCATGTGTCTGTGGTTTTCATTAGGTAAGTTATCATTGACCTTCTCAGAAAGGAAGTGTTACTTTAATGATTAATTAGCCTGTGTGATGTTAAGAATATGAGTTTGAGTTATTTAACTGAAAAATAAAAATGATTATGTTCTCTTCTCTATGACAGGTGACTCCATGGCAGATCCAATAAAGCCACGTTCCCCTCATAAAGTTGTAGATGAAGGTGATGATGTTACTCTGTCCTGCAGCTACAAAGACTTCAGTGGTACAGTAAATAACTTGCAATGGTACAAACAACATCCAAAATCTAAACCTGAGTTCCTTTTTTTCATCACTTGAAATGGAGATAAAACTGATCCTATGCCACCACGTCTGTCTGCTGAAGTTGATGATAAAACTAAACAAGTGGATCTGATCATCTCCTCTGCTGCTGTATCAGACTCTGCTCTATACTACTGTGCTCTGGTGTCCACAGTGACAGGAAATCCAGCTGCACTGTACAAAAACACTGACACAGTTTTATTATATTGATGGCAAATCTACTGTAAATCTATGAATAACTTATACAAATATAAGGTTAAGATTTTTACATGCTTACTAGTTACAAATAGTTTTGGAGTTGAACTTCAAGTCATTTAAAAAAATCAGCTAATACTCTAGTATAGATACTGATCTCATACCTCATACACAGCAAAATGCTAGAAAAATCAGGCAATTCTTAATTTTTAAAATACCTATACACTTCATTTAACCAGATTTTTATGTTTAGCTTGATCTTAATTATAGCTGTTAATAAGTGCCTGAGTAATTCTCAGCTTTCTAAAGATTCCCTGGATATGTGCATAACCAAGGGACAGTAACCTATTTATTTTGGGTATGCACTCCCTTCCAAAATTCAGGGCTTTTGAGAAAGGATTAAAACTGTTCTTTTTTTTTCAAAGACCAAGAAAATTATATGTTCAAATTCAGGGTGCAAAATTCGCCAAAAGAGATGTAGGGAGAGTTGATCAATAAAATATAAACAACATTTTACCTCTGTGATTAATCATACCATGTGATGTATGATCCCATAGACAGACTGTACAAATCATACTGTATAGCTTTCCCCACTTTCCATTCATCATTCTAAATAAATAAGCAAGAAACGAGAAGTGTTATTGTGGTACTATTTAACTAAATGTAGTTATTTAACTGAATACACAATAAGAAAGATAATTAGCCTGATAATTAAACATATCTACTCACTGACTTTATTTGACACAACCACAAATATAGGTCTACTGTACCTATAAAATCTCACATTTTACAAATTAATGTAAGGCTGCTCTGAATGGCATCTTCAATCTATTCATAAATATAAACCTATGCTTGGTATGTTATAGACAAATGTGTTTCTCTGCCTTTCCTTGGAGCTAGTCCAATTTTACATATTTTACAGACAATATCTTTAAAAAAGCAGTTAGTGAAACTTAGTAACTTGCTTTAGTACTTCCTTCTACACCATATGTGCATAATTAAAGGGTTAACTATAAATAACTTATCTGTGCCATCATTAATGTCACACATACTGAATTAAATATGATACACACTGCATCACCACTGCAAAAAAATGCACCAACACTGCAAACTACCATCATTAACACTGTACTTACACTACAGAACACTGTATCAATGTCATTAAGACTGTACCTCTTCACCAAAAATGCACTAACACTACATTAACACTGCAGTAAAACTGCACTTGCATTGCAGAACATCGTCAGACAGAACACAGAAGTGCGATAATGGATGCACCACGTTTTGCTGAATGAATGAATGCTGCTGAATCTGTGACCGAACTTCATGGATTAAGGGATGATCGTGGGATGTAACATCCGGTCAGTGGATGTACACATGGAATAATCGTGATACTCATGGTCTTGTTCAAGTTTTTTTCCTTCCTGGATTAAATTGATACTTCTCTCAATCTGAGATGGCGAGCCAACCTTAGGAGATCGACTCCGATCTAACAAGCTGATTCCACTAGGATCATCGATGAAACCCTTTTCAAGTGGAAGTTCACAAGTTATTTTTTTTTGTTGAGGACCACTTACGGGTAGGACTAAATTCAACCTTGCACTACATTCAAGTGAACTTTACACGAGCTTCATTAAGGTCTTTGTGAAACACAGAGGATATTGAACTTTCCAAGGATCTCTAACAGAGACTGAGCACTTTCTTTAATGTTTTTTTTCTTCTCGTTATTCACGAACGTTGTGAGTTTGTATGGTTCATGTTATTTTTCTGAACTTGGGATTCCTTATTCTGAATCACTGTGAAAAAAAAAGTTATATATTTCATGTTGGGTAAATCTGGTATCAGATAAAACCTAAAATTAATATCCTCCTTTAATAGAACATAGACCTACAACCAAACAAATAGAAACAAAATTAAAAGGGGACTAAAACAGAACTAAACTGAGTAGCAATATGTTAAAAAAATAAAACTCCAAAGTAGATAAACTAATAATTGGCCTCCCCTTAAAGACATAAAACAGGTGGACACTAGAATTGAAACTCATTCAAATACAATAGTTTTTTCTTTTCTTCTCTTTTATTGTTTATACATATGTACAACTGTTTTTTTTGCCTGTTTATTGTTTCATATTAGTTAATACAAAGCTCAATTTCTCTAACATTGTGTGGTCCCTTTTACTTAACTACATTTGTCCCTCCTCACAGAACCTAGTAACTGGTCCATCTTTGCATTATTACCAACGGGTGCTCTTTGTGTAGTCTGAGTGGGGCACCTGTTACAAATTACATGTGTATCATTACATAACTGAATTCCACAATGGGTTCATTCATTAATCTTCAGTGAAGACTTTATCCTGATCAGGGTCACGGTGGCTCCAGAATCTATCATGGACACACTAGGCACAAGGAGGAAACACACCATATCACAGGAGTGGAAAAAGTACTGAGAATCAAGCACATGGACACTAACACACATCATGAAGCCTTGTACATTGTAACTATTTGTGTACACCTATTTTATGTTGGCTACTAGAACCAGTGCTAGTCTATAGCATTAGCAATGAAAATGGATTAACTTGTAACCAGTTAATTTTGGCCGAGTTTGTGAACACTGCAAGACTTTTGTCAAAGTTAGATGGTGTTTATACCTTCTGAGACAAATAGGACTCATTTTTCAAGTACTTGTTTACTTCAGCATCGTGAAACATTTTATTTGGGGGTGTTAGGGAGGCTCATTATCAGGGTAGATACTGCAGTCTGTCTTCATTGTGTAGCATGTAGCAGTACAGAATAATTTTAATTAATTTGAATATATGACTGAATGCTGTACAGACACAATCATACACAATATGTAGGCAATTATTGAAGAAGTTTTTATTCTATTGAACTGTTAATTGTATTATCGCTAAATGTATCAAAAATCAGCCTTAACGGATTTAAACATGACATAAATATATTATAAACATTCACTGCTGTTTTCATTCAATTAATTTAAACAATAGATTTATTACATATGATACCAGAACTGACATGACTATGAGTAAAAGTGGGTGGAGCTAGATGTGGTAAGATACAGTTTAGAAAGTTTCACAGAGATCCTGCCATTTATACCTACTGCAAGAGAGACACAACAGTCATGTTACTCTTCTTTATTTTCATAGTTGTTAAAAACATTGGTAAGTCATTTATATTATACACAAACTTTAGGTGAATGCTGGAGATTTGAGTTGATACCTAAACATGATGATTCAGTTGTGAAAAAAAAATTGTTTATGTTGTTGTAATGTTTTATAGCAGGTGCTGTTGACAGCAGCATTACACCAGAACAAACCATCATATCTTCAAGTGAAGGCAGCAACATCACACTGACCTGCACATATGATGATTCAGCTAACTCTCTCCACTGGTATCGACAAAAACCTCAATCAGAACCAGAGTTTCTGCTACTGATTTTTGAATCCACAAAAAGTGTCACTAAATCTGAACATGACCCACGACTATCCACCAAAGTTCGTAAAAAGGACAAGAAAGTAGATCTGGAGATCTTTCCTGCTGCAGTATCAGACTCTGCACTGTACTACTGCACCATGGAGCCCACAGTGACACAAAACTCAAACAGACTGTACAAAAAGACAAGCTGCATGTTTTCCTCAGCAGGGGGAGATGTTTACCTGTTTCATTCAAGTACAGATTTCTGTCTTAGTTCTCAGACTTCACTGTTTATTGGTTGAACAACCAGACAAGATATCAGTTTAAAAGAAATGTTAATCTTTAATCAAAAATAATTATTTCATGCTGTTATTCCCTCGATGTAATAACAGTGTTAAACAAAGTTCAACATGCATTCAAATAATTTAAGATACCGAGTTTTAATGTAACACTAGTGACCTGAAGACTTCACTCTTCATTATTTAGCAGCTTACAGCTGCTTAGAGCTGACAGCACAAGTTAGCAAGTTCATTAAAACACAAGGCCATGATGAACAGAAAAGACTTCTCTGCTCTAAACACTTTGAGCAGACAGAAAGATATTCAGCCAAAAATATCTTGCTAAATTACAAGTTTTGGTTGAAATGGAAATGGTTGCTCCACTCCAGACTCTCACTGTGCTGCCACATGTTATATATATATATATATATATATATATATATATATATATATATATATATATATATATATATCTCTACCACAATATATAGTAATTGGTTAGTTGGGGATTCTCTCTTTCTCTCTTCTGGTGATTGTCATGTTTTTTGGAGGTGATGCAAAATTGCACACAAACTGACAGTAACCTGAACACATCATCAAACTGGGGATCCTGAAGCTGTGATGCAGCAACACTACCTGCTGTGTCACTGTGCTATCACACTGTTAAAATCCTTCTGCTTAAAGTGTTTTCTTGTAGTGTGGTGTTGTGTCATTGTTATTATAAAGAAAGATTTCTACCCTCATGGTACAATTCCATATTGACTGATAACAAGTGCACTAAAGACAAGGCTCAGGTCAATCCTCATAGCAGAATTCCACAATGCCAGTGGACTCATGATCCTCTCTGTTCTGTCTGGAGTAATTACACTGCAGATGAAGGGCATTTTATTGTCTAAGTGTCGTAACTTCACATATATAATAGTCAAACTAATCAGTGATATCCCGATTTTCATCAAGAAAAATCTCAACAGATTGAGATCATCTCCAAAACTAAGGATTATCTTATTATCATCAAACCAATTCCTCGTATTTTCAAACAAGTAACTAGAAACATCTTATTCATTAGTGCATTGTTGTCTTCTGCTCTTCTGCAGTGTTCAGTGTGAGAAAGAATCATTTCGTAAAAGTATGTTGGTTTAAAATATTATGTTGTGATTAATGATCAAGCATGTTTATAAGGTAATTTACATTAGTCATCACTGTATTGCATTTCATTCCTGCCACAATGCCAAATACAAAGTTTTTATTATTTATAAAACGTATCAAAAATTAAAAGGTCATCTTAAAATATTTTTTAATTGATTCCAACCTAATGGAATTGAAATATTTTTTTATTTTTTTATTTGCAAACTAATGTCGTATCTTGCTAATAATTGTCTTTTGTTGTCATAAATTTTCTAGTAACTCAATTAAATGATTATCATCATTATCATTATCAATGATTATATTTAATGTTTGGGAAAAAAGAAAGAAAAAAGAAATGTTTGAAACATTCCAAATACAACACTCTATGTTTTTGTTGTAAAATAAACATTGTTGTGGTCAGTAAATTGCCATAAATTCCCAGTGTATCAAATATGATACAAAAAAATTGTAATAGAATTGTAATAGGTATTGCTCCACATTTATCACCTTGAACTATATATAGCATCTAAGACCATTCACTCAGACCAGCAATGAGGAAATAAGGAAATCTCCAGAACTAAGGAATAAGTTTTAGGCTTTGCAGGAAATAAGAAGACCTCACATGTTTTGTCAATTCTGTTGTGATGGAATATATCTGTGTAATTTAACATGTTTAAAATGTTGTTGCTTCATTTTATGTGATGTGTGTACTTTAATTTGTTCGTATTAAAGCTTGACACAGGAAACAGACTTATTTATTAGTGCATCATTTGTTTTCTGCTCTTTTGCACAGTGTTCAGTGTAAAAAACTTTAACAATGCAAACAAGGAGACCATTTGCGTGCGGTGCTGCATGTGCCATTGTCACACCTTTATATACTTTTATTTAGGAATAAATATTTTACAATGATAAAATAACACATCTGATGCAATGGTTTGTGAAGTAACAGTGTTTTTGTTGTGTGTTGTACTGGTTACTCAGTTCACTGTCACTGATATTGTTAAGTGATGACCTGTAAAAAGTTTTGCTCCAACAGCATCACTTCCTGGGTGTGTCCTTCTAGAGACGTGTAAAGTTCAGCACATACAGCACTATTATACAGAATCCTCACAGAGCTGTGTTCAGAAATGGATCAACTATACAACTTACTGTACATAGTGAGATACATACCACTGATTCTCACTCTAGTTACAGGTAATCGTTGTTTTATTAACTAATACTCATGTCTTAAAGAATTAAAAAATAATACTTCATTATTGTTTTTATATTGTTTTTATATTTGTATTATATTTTTATAAATATTTTCATCTATACACAGACAGTTTTGCAGATAAAATCTGGCCGAAGGATGAAAACATTGCCATGAAAGAAAAAGACCCTATTACTCTAAAATGTTCATATGAATCAAACAGTGATTATGTTTGGCTTTACTGGTACAAACAATATCCTAACAGCACACCACAGTTTTTACTGTATAAAGGTGCGAGGTCAAGAGCTTCTGATGATTACAACCCCTCTGGCTCTCGATTCAATGCAGAAACATCCCCAGACTCTACTGAACTTACTATCAAAGATCTGCAGATCTCAGATTCTGCACTCTATCACTGTGCTCTTAGAGTAGTAGCACAGTGATACAGAGTCACTGAGAGACTGTACAAAAACCTATATAATAATTCATTTGAAGTTCAACGTTTAATATCAAAGATACTTCCTTTACCAACTTATCAGTTAACCACAGACACAAAAGACAGTTGTGGAAACATATGCAGCTGAAGAAAGAGAATAAAATAAAGAGGCACTGTGTCACTTGTTGCTGGTGTGTACTGTTTTATATTCATTGTACTTTGCTGGCCAGTTTTTCCCCATGATTTATTTAAATTAATTTTTATTTAGTTAAATGTATAAACACAAACTAGGACAAATGTCAAATGTTCTAATAAAACAATTTTGTACAACTTGTTTGTGGAAATATTGTCAACATTTCACAACATTCAGAAGTGTCTGAATCAAAAGGTGTAGTATAATCTAGTGAATAAGAATATATTTTTTAAGTTATCATAAAGTAACATTGCCAATCTTTCAGAAAATCACTCAGTGTGATGCAGTAATTGCAACTAAAAAATTACAACTAAAAACCCTGGCATCACTCTGCCCCCTGGTGAGACATATTCTGATCAACAGTGTCAGCTGCAGGAAGTGTGGAGCTCCACAGGCTATCACAGTAAACTCCACTCCTTCAGCTTTATCTTTCAGCAGATTACCATCTCTCGCCTACCAACACAATGGTGTATTCATATCCACACAATGTCACAGCCCATCTTCGAATGCGTGGTGAGGCCATTTGTGGCACTTCCCTCTGTTCATTGAACAATGAGATCAGTGGTTTGTGATCTGTGACAATGGAGAAATGTCTCCCGTACAAATGTGTGGAACTTTTTGACTCCAAAAATTATAGTGAGACCCTCCTTCTTTATTTGAGAATCATTTTTCTCAGCTGTATTCAGGGTATGTGACACAAACCCAATCGGGTGGTCTGTTCCATCCTCCATCCTGTATGAGAACACTGCCCCTAACCCATATGGGGACGCATCACAAGCCAAAATGAGTGGCTTATTGATGTCATAGTGCACTAATATAGCAGAAGACTGCAGAACACTGCAGAAGACTTTTTGAGTTTTTGAAAGCTTCTTGTTGCTCACAGTCGCAAGTCCAAGATGGTGGCACATGTGGATGCAGCGGCTCGGAGTTCCCGGACATACAGCAGCAATTTTATTTACTATTTTAAGTTTACTTTTCCAGGCACTCAGTCAGAGAATGATGGACGAGCTGCAGTGCACCCTCAGAGACCTTAATTCTATCCCCCCTGAGATTCTGCGCCCCAAAGAGCTCAGTGGAATGATTATCATCCCGCCCGTGAGGCGCCGGAGGCAGTTTAGAGACAGGAAAAAAAAGCTAGGCTACAGGCTCATCCACACAGACCAACGCTGCCAAGTCTCTTTCTTACGAAATCCTGGTCACTCGTCAACAAGATGGATGAAATACGACTAAGGATTACTTCTCACTGCATGAACAGCTGCATGATGGTAATCACTGAGACTTGGCTGGATAGTGCTGTCCCCACCTGGATAGTGCTGGTAAGAACAAAGATGGAGGATTGTGTATATATGTTAACAATGACTGGTGTACATCTGCAGACATTATTAGCACACACTGCTCTCTTGATATAGAATATCTGGCTCTAAAATTCAGGCCATTCTACGTACCTAGAGAGTTTACTGATATTCTGGTCACAGCTGTTTACATCCCACCACAGGCTAATGCCAAGCTAGCCTTGGAGGAGCTGCATGAAGCTATTAACAGCCAGCTTAATGCTTATCCAGAAGGAGCTGTGATTATAGCAGGAGACTTTAATTATGCAGACCTAAAAACTGTGATGCCAAGACTGCACACCAATGTACACTTCCCAACCAGACAGCAGAGCATACTGGATCAAGTGTACACAAATATTCCATGAGCCTACAAAGCTGCACCATCTCCACACCTTGGCTCTTCAGATCACATCTTCATAAAGATGACTCCATCCTACAGACCTCTCATCTGCAGAACACAACCATCCTTCAAAATTGTCCAAGTATGGAGTGAGGAGTCTACTTCACAACTGCAGGACTGTTTTGAAAACATGGACTGGGAGTTGTTTGCAAAGAGTGGAGACCTGAAAGAATATAGCTCATCCGTTTTGGCCTTCTGCACCAACACCGTGCTAACCACCAAGACTATCAAGGTGTTCCCCAACCAGAAAACATGGCTTGAAAGGAATGTGTGTACTCTGCTGAAGGCGAGAGACACTGTCTACAGGTCAGAGGACAGACTGGCTAATAGTAATGCCCAGAGAGAGCTGAAAATAGGCATCAAAGAAGCCAAGCAGAGATATCAGCAGCGAATCGAGGGCCACTTCATAAACAACAATCCCCACAGCATGTGGACGGTTATCAAAGCCATAACTAACTATAAGAGTAGCACCCCACTGACCAGCGATGACACCACACTTCCTGACACCCTGAATGAGTTTTTGTGTGCTTTGATAATCAGACCAGCCAGAAGACAACACCACTGCCCAGAGATGAGCCAGCACTCGTCCTCGAGAACCATCAGATGAGATCCACGCTGAGAAAGATTAACATCACCAAAGCAGCAGGACCAAACAGGGTGCCAGGGTGCACACTGAAGTCATGTGCCGACCAGCTAGCAGGCATGTTTACCAATATATTCAACCTGTCCCTGCAGCAGGCTGTAGTCCCCACATGTCTCAAATCCACCACCATCGTCCCTGTGCCCAAGAAATAAGTCAGGTGTCTCAATGACTATCGCCTCGTCGCCCTGAAACCAATTATCATGAAGTGCTTTGAGAGGCTGATTCTCCCCCACATCAAGGTCTGCATCCCTTTTGATTTGGACAGCCACCAGTTTGCCTACTGGGAGAACAGGTTAACAGAGGATGCAGTCGCAACCGCACTTCTTCCTAAGAAAACTCAGAAAAGCCAAAGTACCATCTCAGCTCCTAGTAAATTTCCACAGGAGTACAATAGAGAGCATTCTTTGTTTGTAATCTCCACAAATGAGAATTGAACCATCTAGCTTTCTCACTGGCACAATAGGAGCTGCCCATTCTGAGAACTGTACTGGTTTTATAACCTTCTCATCTACCAGTCTCTGAAGCTCTGCCTCCACCAGGGGTTTGACAGCAAAAGTTATTCATCAAGGCTTATAGAATCATGGCTTGGCCTTTGGGTTAACATGAATCTTTGCTGTGTTGCCTCTAAGCTGTCCCAGCATTCCTCTCTAGAACATCTTCCAATTTCAGTGCTGGCATGGCTTTTGCTTTATTTACCAACTGTGGCAACAAGTTTAAATCTCTTAGCCAGCTACGCCCCAATAAATTTGGCCCTGCCCCTTCTACCACTATCATGGCCATTTTTTTTACATCCTTGCACTGCACTGCTCATGCTTTATTGTTTTTTACAGATCTTGTCTAATTTATTTTTTTACGTCTGATGACAGACCTCACACCTGGGCCTGTTACACTAGCACACACGTTTTGGAAATACCCTGTCATTTAGAACAACTGGAATTTAATCTTTAAATCACTGTCACACATCATAGGAAGATCACTCAATCCAGAGCCAATCCAGGCAATACGGTATCTTTGGCGTCAAAAATCATAACCTAGAGTTGTCAAACAAAAAATCTAATATTATTGCATTTATCATTCTATTAGCACAAAGATTGATAAAACGTAATCGTAAACTCATTGTGCCCTGATGACAAATGTTATACAGTATAATACCTTCCTCCCATTATTTATCTATTTATTTATTTTTAATTAATTAATTAATTAATTAATTAACTTAGTTAGTTAGTTAGTTATTTAATTGGTTAATTAGTTAAATTGCTTTTTACATTGCTCATTTTACTATGATCTGTTTAAAAAACTCAATTAAAATAAAATAAAACAGTCTTTGCTATATATTGTACCTATACAGTAATTTCTTATTTGCCTGGAAAGTAGTTTGAGTTTCAAAAAGTAATGATGGACAGCAGAAGCTGGAGAGTAAACTTCAGCAAAACAACATCATGTGTACATGTGGATGGGCATGAAGCAGATCACAGGCTCCAGTATGAAGGACCATCAGCAGGGGGCAGATTGGACAGAGCCAACAAACTGAATTTGTTTTTTAAGTCTGATGCAGGAAAGGGTACCGGTACTGTGGAAAACATCTTGTCTAGTACGAATATGTAAGAAAGCCACCCCATCTGGCCTCAGAGACTACAGACCAGTTGCTTTGATGTCACATGTCATGAAGGTGTTGAAGAGAATAGTTTTAGCCCACATGGTACCCTCATGGTACAATTCCATATTCACTGATAACAAGTGCACTAAAGACAAGGCTCGGCTCAATCCTCATAGCAGAATTCCACAATGCCATGTGCCTCTCTGTTCTGACTGGAGTAATTACACTGTAGATGTCTTGTTAATACAATCTGAATATAGGTTGAACGTAAAATGTATAATAAAAAGTATATATGTTTGGCTGTCTGGGAAAACATGTCAGATATCACTGTGGCTGAATTCTGAATTCTGTTATTTATTTTAAGTGTTATGTTTTTGACACCTCAACTTTAAAAATCCATAAACTTATTTCACCAAAACAATGTTTAAATCTTTTAATTTCCTTTATAATAATGCCTAGGCTGTTGTCACTGAACCTTTCATACTACACAATTGTAATTGCATGTGATCAGTTTATTGGTGTAATAGGGGTGTGTTCACTACATGCTCACTCACAGATAATGTTCACACACTACACTATCTTTTACCTGCTGAAGTGTCTGACCTTTAAATCCCACTTTCTCATGGAAATGTGTGTGTGTGTGTGAGAGAGAATTAACAATGAATATTTCTACAAATATATTAATTTGCTAAATTAAAAAACTGTTTATTATTGTGTTTAGTTTTTTCTCTTCAGTGAACACAAGATGGCGCAGTCACTTATCTTATTGTGGGTCTAGAACTAGAGCACCACACAACCTGCTCACATTCTCTGAGATGATGGAAGCTACTTTTCACAGTAAAACCTTTGTGACATAGAGTTTACTTGTTCTTCTATCATACATACTGCTGATATAATATCCTAACCCCTGCCCTGGTTACTCTTAGTGCCTAAGATAATTTCAGAGAAGAAATACAAAACTGTTATAGGAATAAATACTCATTTTATCTAATTTTACATCATCTTGAGTACAGTAAAAAGTTTAATTTTTCATATTTAACTGTTAGCTGGTATTAGGTTAATTAAGCCATAATAATCAAATTTTAGAGAAATTCTTATTCTCAAATAAATCTTATTCTCTTCCACTTAGTGGTTCTAACATTAATCTGCCTGCTGGTGTTTACACAACAATTGTCTAATTTAGAGACATCACTAACATATATAGTTAAACCGTCAAGAATCTAATTATTAGAATATATTTTACTAAAATAAATTATTCATTTTCATCTGGACAGGTTTCCCATATGAGGCTGAATGTAAAGCCATGATGTTTCAGTAAGAATCAACAATCTGACAACAACATTGGTGACACTGTCATGTGATGCTGTGGGGTGGAGCAATTTTGAAGCTTTATGGTGTTAACATATTAGATTACAGAAAGATCTCCACTAATTTCAAGTGCAGTTGTACTACTGTAGTATTTTTTATATGTAACTACCTTTAACATTGTGTTGTTAGAGCCTTCCAGTCCACCTCACTCCTGAATGTAAAGCCACACACTGGTGACACTGTCATGTGATGCTGTGGGGTGGAGCTTCATGAACTTAACATATCAGTCTTCATAAAGACTTCAAAATATTTTCATTCAGTGAAAACCAGTCATCATGTTTACTGTTATCTTCATGTGTCTGTGGCTTTCACTAGGTGAGTTTTGAATTTTTGTTATTTTAAAAATATTTGTTGAATTAGTGATTAATTAGTCTGTGTGTTGTAAAGGCAAAATATGAGTCAGATTTATGCAATTCTGGCTTTATTATGTAAAGCTTAAAAACAATATATTCTCTTCTCCATGACAGGTGACTCCATGGCAGATTCAATAAAGCCACTTTTCCCTCATGAAGTTGTAGATGAAGGTGATGATGTTACTCTGTCCTGCAGCTACAAAGACTTCAGTGGTAGTGTACAGAATCTGCAGTGGTACAGGCAATATCCAAAATCTAAACCTGAGTTCCTTCTTTATATTTTTGAAAATGGAGATCTAAGTCCCAACACTCCCCCAAGAATGTCTGCTAAAGTTCATGATGATAAGAAAGTGGATCTGATCATCTCCTCTGCTGCTGTATCAGACTCTGCACTATACTACTGTGCTCTGAGGGCCACAGTGACAGGAAATCCAGCTGCACTGTACAAAAACACTGACACAGTTTTGTTATATTGAAAGCAGTTCTACTGATGATTTCGACTTCACATGCCATATTTGGGGAAAATTTCTATTGTGATTTATGAAGAGTTTATATTTTGAGACGTTAGATTATTACTTGCTATCCTCAGTGATCAATCTGTTGCTGATTTTTATTTTTTTTATTTTATATTACTATACTGTATGATAACTTTCAAGTTGCTAATCTTTACAAGTTTTCTGTTTCCACGATTCGTAGGTATGAACTGCTTAATCTGTCTGAATATCATAAAAACTATGCTGATGCACAAATCTGCTATAAAGCACAGCGAAAATATATCAAGTATGCTGATGGCAATACAGTGTTAAGTCTCATCAGCAAAATATTGAGTTTACAAAGAGAGAGAAGGTGGAGAAGTGCGAGGACAAGTGTAGAAGGATTAATCCATAGGCGGAACTCTTAATTTCCTGGAGACATGTACGAGAGAAAACATAAAGAAAAGAAATAAAAGGCATCCTGTGCAGCTGAACCATTGTATTATATAAAAAGTACATGCTGTCTCAATGCCCAAGGCACTACAGCAGATAGTGAAAATCACTGAAAAAAAAGAAGAAGCCATCTTGCAGAAGGTATAAGAACATGTGGACAAAAGATGATGTGGAAATTTCCAACCTGAAGTTTTGATCTCTGTTTGTAGCTAATGTATTTTTTATTCACTTTAATAATTAAATAGGACAGATTAGTTAAATTGCAGGTTAAATTTAATTCAATATTTATTTATTGTTCTTAGCAAACCAAGATTTCATCCTGAACATCAGCACTTCCTGGGTGTGGCCTTCTAGAGAGGTGTAAAGTTCAGCACATACAGCACTATTATACAGAATCCTCACAGAGCTGTGTTAAATGTTGAAAAAGACGTGTTATTCTCATGTAAAGATATGCTGAAATGCTGTAATTATTACAAATGAAACTGTAAACTATTCCCAGCGTGGTGAGCAATACTTTTGTTTTAAATACAGTATATTGATGGTTCTTGATGTAAACAATGTATATGTCTATTTAAATTTAGCTCCTGCAGATGGCAGAACATGACATGAAAAGACTCTAGAACTGAACCTGATTGGACCTGGACACAACAGAACCATGTGGAGTGTTAAAGTAGCCATGAACATTAAACCTGAACAAAGCTTCAGCACAGATACATGGTGTGTGGAGTGTGGAGTTAGGTGTGTGTTTCAAGAAGCCACATGTTCACTCACTCTGCAGTTCACTCACTGACTCTTCACTGTTCACATATATTACTCAGATTCCTAACTGCTCACTCTATTTCACACAACAGAAAATGTCTAAGAACAGAAAATATCAAGAAATAGCAACACTTCCAATAATTCACAGTAAATACAAATATCTGGTTTCTACAAAGTGCAAATATTTGTCATCTATTATCTAGCTCTTAGTAATCACACAAGCTGGCAAACTGTTAGATTATAACACATAGAGGGCAAGTGTTTCAATGCAAAGGAGTGTGGAGAGAGAGAGAGAGAGAGAGAGAGAGAGAGAGAGAGAGAATAGATTCTTACAACCACAGTTTTTGTTAACACAAAACAGGGACGTAATTTCCACTGGGGACAGAGGGGACATGTCCCCCCACTTTTCAAACTTTTTGTTTTCAGTAACGTCGCGTGCACACTCTAAAAATATCTGACTGAAAGGTGTAATGAACAGGTATCACGGTTGCTGCACAGTCAGCGATGAAACACTAGAAGCAGCAACAGATGACTTTAATGTCATCATGGATGGACAGAAAAAAAAGAGATGTGAGTTGTGGTTGATTCAGTAAATTAATCAGGATAATCATATTTTCATAAACATTCTGTGTAGCATAAAAACGAGTTGACTTTAAACCAGGCATTTTCTCTCAGCAATGTATGACAAGCAGACTCTGGATGCTAGTTTAATGTTAGACTTAATATGATCATAACTCAGTGGTTTTCATATCAGAGGACAGATGAGGTGGACAGTTATGATGCATGGAAAGATGTGATTGAATGGATAGATGGAGAACAATGAAAAATCTTCTTTGTATATATATATATATATATATATATATATGTATATATATATGTTTGTGATTCCTACCCTGGTGTAGTACAGTGTTGGAGACATAAAAATGATTTACCTTAGGTATTTGTGCTGCACAGAAAATAAGCACAAGGAATGTAAATATTTTAATTTATTCATTAACTAAGGGTGGTGGTTTATGCATGAAAGACAATTATTAAAGTAATCATCAACATCTTCATATAAGTACATATTAATTTTACTGCTGTCTATCTGCACCTGATATTACACAATAATGCTGTAACACACACAGTTCATAAAAGCTTTCTGCTTTTTCTATTCTAAACCCCTGAGGTTTGGTGGATGTGTCTCTGACAGACGTCCTGTTAAACAAGTCATTTATTTTACATTTTCAGGTACAGCAGTCAGTTTAAAATAAAAGTTTCTTTAACAGAGGAAATTGAGTCTCACATTATTTACATTTTATTCACACATAAAACATTAATGATGAACATTTTTGACTTTATAAAATGATTTTCTCAAGTCTTGGTGATCAGCCCCTATTAAACAATAAAGAAAGTAAGACATCTTTTTATATACACAGTTTAGTAGCCTACTATTCTTTTTGGCCGAATTTATCATTATAATCAACTTCATTATTTCCTGGATTTTGTATCACCAAAGTCTCTAAATGTATGTAAATGCAGGAAATGGGATTCAAATCAAAAATATTTTCCCCCATTTTGTGCCCCCCCCACACTTCTCAAATCCAAGTTACACCCTTGATGCAAAAACATTTCTACAGATTTATATAAACAGTATACAGAACAGTACAGTTATCATGAATATGCATAAATACAAGTAGGTGGAGCTAGAGGTGGAGATGTACATCAAATAGTAACACTGACATTCATTTCTAAAGCTAGAGGTTTGAACTGAACACTCAGGAAAACAATGTTGTTCCTCTTCGTGGTGTTTTTCACTCTTGCTGATGTTGGTAAGTCATATACACTGCACACAAAATATTATTTTTTCTAATTAAGAAGACACAATTTTCCATGTGAAATGTGTCATTTATGATTAAAATATCACAATATTGTTGTAATGTTTTTATAGCAGAGGCTGCTGACAATAACATTAAACCAGATCAAACCAATGTATTTTCAATGGAAGGCAGCAACATCTCACTGTCCTGCACATATACTGGATCAGTTAACAGTCTCCACTGGTATCGACAAAAACCTGGATCAAGACCTGAGTTTCTGCTGCTAACTGATGAAAGCGGTATACTTTTCATACAGGCTCAGCCACCTTATCCAGGATTGTCCATAAAACAAACTAAAACGAGTAAGAAAGTGGATCTGATCATCTCCTCTGCTGCTGTATCAGACTCTGCTCTATACTACTGTGCTCTGGAGCCCACAGTGACAGGAAATCCAGCTGCACTGTACAAAAACTTTCACACAGTTTTGTTATATTGAAAGAAGTTTTGCCAATGCTTTAGAGAAAGTTACATGCCCTTTTGGGGGATTCTATCTTTCTCTCTACTGATCAGGGTCATGGTTGATATGGAGTCTGTCCCACACATGAGGTAGGAAACACCCTGAATGGGATGTCAGTCCTTTGCAGAGCTCCATACACAAACCCTTTCACATACTTATTTACACATAGTGAATTTATTAGTAAATTTACTACTGTCATGTTTTTTGGAGGTGATGCAAAACTGCACACAAACTGACAGTAACCTGAACTCATCATCAAACTGGGGATCCTGAAGCTGTGATGCAGCAACACTACCTGCTGTGTCACTGTACTATCACACTGTTAAAATCCTTCTGCTTAAAGTGTTTTCTTGTAGTGTGGTGTTGTGTCATTGTTATTATAAAGAACGATTTCTACCCTCATGGTACAATTCCATATTGACTGATAACAAGTGCACTAAAGACAAGGCTCAGGTCAATCCTCATAGCAGAATTCCACAATGCCAGTGGATTCATGATCCTCTCTGTTCTGACTGGAGTAATTACACTGCAGATGTCTTGTAATTGAAATTTAAATATAAGGTATGTTTATATATTTATATATAAATTATTTGATCCCCTGCTGATTTTGTACGTTTGCCCACTGACAAAGAAATGATCAGTCTGTAATTTAATGGTAGGTTTATCTGAACAGTGAGAGACAGAATAACAACAAAAAAATCCAGAAAAACACATTTTAAAAAAGTTATACATTGATTTGCATTTTATTGAGTGAAATAAGTATTTGACCCCTTTGCAAAACATGACTTAGTACTTGGTGGCAAACCCTTGTTGGCAATCACAGACGTCAGACATTTCTTGTAGTTGGCCACCAGGTTTGCACACATCTCACATCTCAAGGAATTTGGGCCCACTCCTCTTTGCAGATCCCCTCCAAGTCATTAAGGTTTTGTGGCTGACCCTTCAGCTCCCTCCACAGATTTTCTATGGGATTAAGGTCTGGAGACTGGCTAGGCCACTACAGGACCTTAACGTGCTTCTTTTTGAACCACTCCTTTGTTGCCTTGGCCGTGTGTTTTGGGTCATTGTCAGGATGAAATATCCATCCACGACCCATTTTCAATGCTCTGGCTGAGGGAAGGAGGTTCTCATCCAAGATTTAACGGTACATGGCCCCGTCCATCGTCCCTTTGATGTGGTGCAGTTGTCCTGTCACCTGGGGATGGTGTACTTGGGGTCATAGGCAGCATTCCTCCTCCTCCAAACACGGCGAGTTGAGTTGATGCCAAAGAGCTGGATTTTGGTCTCATTTGACCACAACACTTTCACCCAGTTCTCCTCTGAATCATTCAGATGTTCAGATGTTCACCAATTGTTTTCTTGGTGACTATGGTCCCAGCTGCCTTGAGATCATTGACAAAATCCTCCAGTGTAATTCTGGGCTGATTCCTCGCTGTTCTCATGATCATTGAAACTCCATGAGGTGAGATCTTGCATGGAGCCCCAGACCAAGGAAGATTGACAGTCCTTTTGTGTTTCTTCCATTTGGGAATAATTGCACCAACTGTTGTCACCTTCTCACCAAGCTGCTTGGCGATGGTCTTGTAGCTCATTCTAGCCTTGAGTAGGTCTACAGTCTTGTCCCTGACATCCATGGACAGCTCTTTGGTCTTTGCCATGATGGAGAGTTTGGAATCTGATTGATTGCTTCCTTCGGTGGACAGGTGTCTTTCATACAGTTAATGAGCTGAGATTAAGAGCACTCCCCGAGAGTGCTCCTACTGTAATCTCACTTCCTTACCTGTATAAAAGACATCTGGGAGCCAGAAATCTTTCTGATTGATAGGGGATCAAATATTTATTTCACTCATTAAAATGCAAATCAATGTATAACTTTTCTGAAATGCGTTTTTCTGGATTTTTTTGTTGTTATTCTGCCTCTCACTGTTCAAATACCATTAAAATTACAGACTGATCATTTCTTTGTCAGTGGGCAAATGTACAAAATCAGCAGGGGATCAAATAATTTTTTTAAAATGTTGATTTTCAACTCAACTCAAATACATGAAATTAATTTCTCACTTATATACAAATCCCTTTTAAAGAGTATCAGAAACTTTGAGTCATTCACTACAGTGTGAAATGAAAATGTCAAAATAACAAAATACAGATAACCTTCAAGACCCAACCTGTCAGGATCATAGTCTGAAATTCTAATTGTAAAGGATCAAACACCATTTTACACATATTAGTGGATTTGTTTACTTGGAATAGCATAATAGTTTCAGTTTTTGATTTGATTTGTGCTATATGGCGACGTTTTAAATGTGTTCAGGAGGAATTCACCAAATGTTTTCGGGTTTCTTCAGGTTAATCTAAGGGATTTCTGCCTTTTTATTCTTAGTAGAGGAAAATAGGTTTAAACTTTAATTCATGATAAAGGCACATGGTCACTTTTTGTTTATATATGTTTAACAATGCTTTTATGAATCACTGTGTTTGATAGTGATGTGTCGTTCATGAAAGATTCATTCATTTTGAATGAATCTGTAATATGATTCGGGAGTGATTCGTTCATTTTGTATTGACCGCGCATGCGCAAGATCCTATCTGGGTCTGTGCTGGGAAACTTGTTCGTCACGTGACAGCCTCATAGGCTACGGCTCTGCAGTCAGTACTGTCTTTGGGTCGGATTCGTTCGTTCCTTCATCACACTTCCTGGCTCAGTATCTTACAGTCCATAATATTAATGTAATATTGTATAATATTTAGGAATGATCATAAAATTATCAAAACTTCCGCGGATTTCTGCAGGACTTGAAGAGCTGGACACTGGGTGAGATCGCCTGTGCTGTGTGTCTGTCAGTGTGTGTGTGTGTGTGTGTGTCTAAATAGTGCCTTTTGCACTTTTGTTTTGGGTTTTCTGTTTGTTAATGTATTAGTTATCACACTATGCATTTTGGGCTGGTATTTTATTTTATTTCATTTTTAAATGGACGGGTTTTAAGCTGTAGCTGGGCTGGAAATCTTAGGTCCAATCCGGAAATCACTGGTTACTATGGTTACCGTGTCCTGCGGGGAGAAAGAGCTTCTGATTAAACCCTTAACACCACTCTAGCAACATAGTATGACGGATACACGGCACATCAACACACACATTAGCCATGATATTATCATAGATCTACGGTGTAAATGAAAGGCAGAAATACATTCAACACAATGTCCAACCATTGGCCTACCCCCCATTTGGTTGTTAACAGTCCCTGTCGAATCCTGTTGCAGCATGCTACCCCCACTCGACTGAACATTCTCTGTGTGTCCTGCTCTGTCATCGGTTCAGCGGGATTATCCATGAGAGGCGTGCTGTTCGTGCCACTGGAATTTTCAGTTTCCTCTGCTAAGAGACAAGACAGATTCAGGTGAAGTCCAGTTCCATCAGCTTCCAGGCTTAGGGCAGGAACTTCCTAAGGTTACCAACCGTCCGAGTCTTTAAATACCCAGCTGTTCTCCAAGGGTTGCAGAGAATGGTAGGGTTTGGGCTTGTCATGATGAACGACCTTTACTTTGGTCCTAGGATTTCTTTGGATTCAGTACACTAGGTTGTCAAGATGTCCCAAGATAAAGTAAGGGCCATCGTAGTTGGGGAGAAACTTCCTGATCTTGTTTTTCACTTGCTTGGTTCTTTTGACAAGATACCACACTGCATCACCGACCTTGTAGCATGTTCTGGTCACTCGCTTATCATACTGTTTAGCACGCTCCACAGATTGGCCTTGTGCATTCCTCGCCACCTGATTTGCAAACTCCAAACTTTCTCTCATCTGAATCACATATTGTGGGACTGATTCAGTCACTGTGTTGCTTAGGGGCTTCCCTGTGATGAGGTCGATGGGCTCCATTATCTCCTGGCTGAAAAGCATCATGTTTGGGGTAAGCCCAGTCGAGCTGTGTTTGGTCACTCTGTAAGCCATTACAGCATAAGGAACCATAAGGTCCCACTCCCAATGACATCGCACGGAGGTCGTGGCTAGGATTTTCTGTAGAGTGGCATTAAGCGCTCTGCGCTCTAGACTGTTGAGTCGTCCGTGGGCATAACCAAAAAGATTAAGCATATCGCCTATAGACTCAATGAATTTGTGTTAAGGTGCCCATTGATGGCCAAGAACATATTCCAAACACCTCCACCATCTACAAGGACTGTCTCCACATTTAAAAAATTCCCTTGATCATTATACCAGCTCTACTCACAGGGACTCACTAAATAAAAGTATTAGCAACGACAACAATGTAATCCAGGGTAAGACCTACCTTTGTCCTCCGACAGCCTCACTTATCTGTGGAATGGATTAAACAACGTGGTGAATTTACAAAGATGGGTAAATTGTGGCCTTGAAGGGATGCTCTTGGATAGCAAAGATGCTCAAATAGGCTTTGGCTTTCAAGGGGCGACTGATTTGTGTTAAGGTGCCCAGAGTCTGCTATGAACAAATTCCACACACCCTGCACCAACAAGGACTGTCTTCACAGTAATATGTTACCCTGATCATTATGCCACGTCTACCAGCAGGGACTGTTTTCATTGTAACAAATAATTCCCACACCAGTAGACCACCTAGACCAGTTGACACTCTTTTCATTGGGACCAAGCAGAGTGCGTTAGAGAATTTTATTGCGGATCAGACGGCCCCCTGGACGAATCCGCATACCGCTGCCTGAATCCGCTGATTCAGGTATCCTTAACTGGTTAACAGTTTACAACATTAAAAGTTGTCTGGAAATGACCAAGCCTACAAACGATATCATGTGTAGATAATCCCATCGCAGTAGGAAACTGCAGATTGACTTTTAATCTATGCACCCTTGGTCCAATATTAAAATGACAGGTTTAAAATGCTTTGAAAGGGCAACCTGTTGTCAGTTGCTAGTACTTACCTGTGGGGGTATAGCTCAGTGGCAGAGCATTTGACTGCAGATCAAGAGGTCCCTGGTTCAAATCCAGGTGCCCCCTGATGGATTTGCTTTGCAGTACCTTTAAATTGCTCAACCTGTCCATCTGACTGAGGTCAGAAAGGTGTTCGGTGGGTTTTGTCAATGTCTAGCAACTCACACATGCTCTGGAAGACCTCTGATTCAAAATTGGTGCCTTGGTCACTATGGAGTGTAAGTGGTGCCCCATAATGGCAGACCCGTGTGCGATACCAAAGTGAAACATCTTCTCGCATTTGGTACCAACAATACCTGGTCCACAACCAAGACAATGTTCACTCCACACCGAAATGTCCACCCACTGGCTCCTCGTGCATCTGGCGCATTACATCTTCCTGGAAAACTCGCGGCAGGATTATCTGGGGATAAAACTCAGGGCCCTCATTCAGGTACAGTCTTTGCCACTGGCTTCAGTAGGCTTTTGTTGCTGGGCCATAGGGGGACACATTCTCCCAGGAAGGTCATTCATTGGCTTCCTCCATCCACCTCTTGATGGGAGCAATTTCCGGATCGGCTGTCTGAGCAGAACGCAGTTCCCTTGTTGTACTTGAGAAAGCACAGGTCTGATTCCGAAATTGCTAGCATCTGTGTCCAGAACAAGATCACCAATGTCCATAGGGTAGCCAAGGATGGGGGTGGTAGTGAGCAGCTTCTTTAACTCATCAAATGCCTGTTGGCTCTCAGGGGTCCAGTGAAATTGGGCATGTTTCCTCAACAGGTTGTGAAGGGGCTTTGCAACTGCAGCAAAATCTTTGACAAACCGCCTGTAGTAGCATGCAAGACCCACAAACTGTTGAACTTTGTGAACACTCACAGGCTGTGGCCATTCTCGAATTTCCTGCACCTTCTCTGGGTCGGCGGCTATACCATGCTCTGAGATGATGTGGCCAAGGTAGACTACCTGGCAGCAGAAGAGACAGCATTTTGCAGGTTTCAGCTTCAGGTTCGCTTGGCGCAGCCTTTTGAACACCTGTCTATCTTACATTAGAGCGAGCAGAAAATAAAACAGGATGGCAAGAGAACATGTTACCGCTGCAGAAAGAGTGGTCATCCGGCACAAGAATGCTGGTTCAAAGACAAAGACTGCAGAAACTGTGGAAGAAAGGGACACGTTGAGCATGCATGTCAAAGCAAAAAGCTGACCATAAATGAGAAAGTAAAGCCAACTAAACAGGTGGAACAAAAAGAAGGATATGTCAGGAAATTTAAAAAGAAACACATCAATCAAGTAGAAAATACAGGGAAACAAGAGGATGAATCTGAAGAAAATGACTTCTCACACATAATGTCTGTGTCTTCAAATTCTGATGGCTACTGGGTGACGCCACTGTTAAATGGGGAGGCCGTCCCTATGCAGGTGGACACAGGAGCAGCTGTATCACTCGTGACTGAGTCAACTTACAGAGAGAAGTGGCCATACCTCCATCCCAAGGAAGCAAAGCTGACTCTGAAATCATACACAGGAGAGCTTGTGCCTCTTTTAGGGGTGGTGGATGTAACTGTGAAGCTGAACAGCCAGAAGGTAAAATTACCACTATATATTGTGAAAGGTAGTAGTCACATTTGATGGGCCGAGCATGGCTAGAGAAAATAAAGTTAAATTGGCAAGAAGTGCACTTAGTAGCGAAAGAGTCTACCAGCTTACAAAACATCCTGAGGAAGCATGCAGAGGTGTTCGGAGATGAGCTGGGGAACATGAAAGACATCATTGTAAAGCTGGCCATTAAACCCGACAGTAAACCTAAGTGCCTTAAAGCCCGCCCTGTTCCCTATGCAACTAAGCCTAAGGTGGAAACAGAACTGGACCGCCTGGAGAACACTGGAGTACTGAAGAAAGTGGGCATCAGTGAGTGGGCCACACCTATTGTTCCTGCATTAAAAAGGATGGAACGGTCAGAATTTTTGGCAATTTCAAGGTTACGATAAACCCTGTTTTAACTGTGGAACAGTACCCCTTGCCGTTAATTGAAGATCTTTTTGCTGGATTAGCGGGCGGCCAGAAATTCAGCAAAATAGACTTGTGTCATGCTTACCTTCAAATGCAGGTTGATCCTGCTTCCCAAGAGCTGTTGACCATCGTGACACACAAGGGCCTATATAGATATCAGCGGCTACCTTTTGGAATAACTTCGGCTCCAGCATTGTTTCAACGTACCATGGACCAGATCCTGAGTGGCCTAAATGGAGTATAGTGTTATCTGGATGACCTGTTAATCAAGGGAAAGATGATGAGGATCATCTCCATAACCTAAATACAACGCTACAGCGGCTAAAAGAGCATGGTCTCCGGGTAAAGAAAGACAAATGTGAATTTTTCAAACCCACCGAATATCTTGGACACGTAATTGACAGCGCTGGTCTCCATAAAGCTCCATCTAAGGTAAAAGCTATTATGGATGCACCGTCCCCAAAGAATGTGTGCCAGCTGAGCTCATTCCTGGGACTACTGACATACTACGCAAAGTTCATGCCAAACCTGGCCAGCAGGCTTCGTCCCCTACACAAACTGTTGAACTAGTCCCAACAATGGAAATGGTCCGACAGATGTGAGAAGGCATTCAGGGATGTGAAATGTGTATTAACATAGTCCAAGGCCCTCACACATTATAACCCTTCTATACCAATGCCATCCGGTGAAGAAAGACCAGTTGCTTTTGCGTCAAGGACCCTGAACTCAGCAGAGAGCAATTATGCCCAAATTGAATGAGAAGCTTTAGCGATCATATTTGGTGTCAAGAAATTTCATCAATACTTGTCCTGGCGCAGATTCACTCTACTTGCTGACCACCGACCACTTACCTCTATCTTTGGCCCTCAAACTGTCATTCCCTCACTGGCGGCAAATCGCATGCAGCGCTGGGTTCTGTTCCTGTCGGTACATCAATACGACATCAAATACAGGAGATCTGAGCAGCACTGCAACACAGATGGACTGTCCAGGCTGCCCCTGCCGGACACACCATCAGAAGGTGGTCAAGCTGACATCTTTTACTTCAAAGAAGTTCAAAGTGCACCTGTCACGGCGGCTCAAGTGAAACGATTCACCAGAACTGACCCAGTTTTGTCAGAAGTTTTGACCTGGATCTCTCAAGGCAAGAGAGGAGAGATGACAGAAAAATTAAAACCTTATCTGGTTCGGCAAAATGAACTAACTGTACAGTCTGGCTGCTTACTATGGGGTTATCGTGTTGTTATACCCCTGACTTTGAGGAACATTTTGCTGAAGGAACTTCATGCAGGACATGCGGGAGTAGTGAGGATGAAGGAGATGGCACGCAGCTACTTCTGGTGGCCTGGGATAGATGCAGAGATTGAAGAGGAAGCAAAGGGAAGTCCAGATTTCCAAAATGTAAGAAACATGCCACAGATGGCCCCATTGTACCCATGGGACTTCCCAGAGGAGCCATGGCAAAGAATACATATAGATTTTGCAGGTCCAATAGAGAGTCACATGTTTCTAGTGATTGTCGATGCTCACAGCAAATGGCCGGAGGTAGCAGTTATGAACAGCACATCCTCTGAGAAAACCACTGAAGAGCTTAGATCCACATTCAGTCATTTCGGACTACCTCAGCAGCTTGTAAGTGATAATGGCCCTCAACTGGTGTCAGAAGAGTTTCAGTCCTTCCTGTGTGTGAATGGGATTCAACACATAAGATCTGCACCGTATCATCCATCCACCAATGGCCTGGCAGAATGTTTTGTTCAGATTCTGAAGAAGGCCCTAAAGACATCTCAGGGTAAGGGTTCCCTAAATCAGCACTTGAACACTTTTCTGTTCTCTTACAGGAACACTCCCCATGCAGTCACGAAAGTCTCCCCAGCTACAGCACTGTTGAAATGACAACTGCGCAACAGACTGGATCTGTTGAGACCAAAAGGAACCAAACAGGTGGTCCTGTTACAGCAGCGTAGGCAGCTGGAGAGACGACGTAAGTCAAAATTTAGGAGTTTCAGCAGAGGTGACAGCATACTTGCTCTTAATTACGGGAAGGGAGAAAAGTGGGTACCTGCAAACATTCTTGCACAGACTGGCCCTGTTTCATACATTGTTGAAACTAAGGACAATCAGACATGGAGGAGACACGTTGACCAGTTATTGTTTTCAGCAATCTCCAGTGATAATCCCAGTGAATGGGAATTTCAACAACAACACACGTCTCACATTGACTCTGGTAGGGATGTAGTACTAGAAATCTTGCCCGCACCACTTTCCAATAAAAGTCAGATAGCTGTTCCCTCCGAGAATATATCTCCTACACCAGTGACAACAGACACTGTTGTAACAACACCTCCCGTGTCTGATCTTCATCGTTATCCGACCAGAGTGTGGAAACCACCACAAAGATTAGATCTCTAGTTAGTGGTTGACCCACAATGTTGGGGCAGAATAATCCCCAGGGTTCAATCAGGGAAACAAGGCAGTCTACCGTCTTTCCCCTAGTGTTAGAAGTTTTATATATATATGTTTAAAAAAAATGTATTTGTTGAGGTTGATGTTTAAAGTAAAAGGGAAGGAGTATGTTGTGTATTGCTATCAAAATTTTGCACAGTTTGGCCTTACGGCACTCCGTATTGATTCTCTGTTTTATTACATATGCGCAGTAGGTGTAAACAATGTTTTCCCCTCTTGTATCCGGTGCATAAGCAGTAAAGTTGTGTTATAGAAAAACTCCTGTCAGTCTCATCATTAAAAACAGTACATGGTCACTTTGTGCAGACGCAACAATTTACATGTATAAAAACAAACTAAGATTTGTCGTCAACAATTCACAACATTCAGAAGTGTCTAAATCAAGAGGTGTAGTATAATCTAGTGAAGAATATTTTCTAAGTTATCATAAAATAACATTGTCAATCATTCAGTGTGATGCAGTAATTACAACTAAAACATTACATCTAAAAAACCCTGGCATCACTCTGCCCCCTGGTGAGACATATTCTGATCAACAGTGTCAGCTGCAGGAAGTGTGGAGCTCCACAGGCTATGACAGTAAACTCCTTCAGCTTTATCTTTCAGCAGATTACCATCTCTATCATGCTGATCTTTAATCTTTTACTGTTAATGCTTCTTCTAGGTATGTTCATCTTAATATTAGTTCTTATGACCAAGCTGGGACATGAAGTGTGAGAAATAGCACAGGGTTATATATATAGGAGGTAGAACAGAACAGTTGACATGACTCTGACTAAGTAAAAGTGGGTGGAGCTAGATGCGGTAAGATACAGTTTAGAAAGGAGTAAGAGCAAGAATCAAGGGGAAGTTGTACAGGACATTGGTGAGACCGGCCATGCTGTATGTTTTAGAGGCAGTGTCACTGAGGAAGAGACAGGAGTCAGAGCTGGAAGTAGCAGAGCTGAAGATGTTGAGGTTCTCTTTGGCAGTGACACGGTTGGACAGGATTAGGAACGAGTACATCAGAGGGACAGCTCATGTTGGATATTTGGGGGACAAAGTTAGGGAGGCCAGATTAAGATGGTTTGGACATGTCCAGAGGAGGGAGAGTGAGTATATTGGTAGGAGAATGTTGGACATAGAGCTGCCAGGCAGGAGGCAAAGAGGAAGGCCAAAGAGGAGGTATATGGATGTAATAAAGGAGGATATGAAGCTAGTAGGTGCAAGTGTTGAGGATGTAGAAGATAGGGATAGGTGGAGAGAGATGATTCACTGTGGAGACCCCTGAAGGGAAAAGCCGAAAGAAGAAGAGGTTTCAAATTTTATCTTCTGATTAATAATCAAGTATTTAAGTAAATCTAAAGTTTTGTGTGTTTACTTCCCTGTTAGGACAGGATGTACAACAAGACTTTCTTAATGGCCAATTCAGTGGAGTTGTTAAGTTTTACAGCTACTATCAATATCTGTTTTCTTGTGAGGAAAAAAACATGGAAATGACAAATTCAGCAGTATTTGAAAGAGAAATATATGGGGCCTATGAAGACATAGGTATTTGTATAAATATTTCTTCCATATTCCAAAATCAGTGTCACAGTGCAATCCCAAAAACCACCTACTAAATAAAGGAGAGAGAGAGAGAGAGAGAGAGAGAGAGAGAGAGAGAGAGAGAGAGAGAGACAGAGAGAGACAGAGAACCAAAAACAAGTGTTGTAACTTTTAATGTAAAAATATCACAGAAAAATTGAGTAAATGGTATGAGTGAATCCATTGCTTCTCAGGGCCACATTGTTTTATTAATACAAAAATATTTCTACAAGCTTTATATAAACAGTATTCAGAACAGCAGATCTGTCATGAATATGCATAAATACAAGTAGGTGGAGCTAGAGGTGGAGATGTACATCAAATAGTAACACTGACATTCATTTCTAAAGCTAGAGGTTTGAACTAAACACTCAGGAAAACAATGTTGTTCCTCTTCGTGGTGTTTTTCACTCTTGCTGATGTTGGTAAGTCATATACACTGCACACAAAATATTATTTTTTCTAATTAAGAAGACACAATTTTCCATGTGAAATGTGTCATTTATGATTAAAATATCACAATATTGTTGTAATGTTTTTATAGCAGAGGCTGCTGACAATAACATTAAACCAGATCAAACCAATGTATTTTCAATGGAAGGCAGCAACATCTCACTGTCCTGCACATATACTGGATCAGTTAACAGACTCCACTGGTATCAACAAAAACCTGGATCAAGACCTGAGTTTCTGCTGCTGACTGATAAAAGCGGTAGTTATGTCACTGAGGCTCAACCACCTCATCCACGATTGTCCATAAAACCAGATATAACGAATAAGAAAGTGGATCTGATCATCTCCTCTGCTGCTGTATCAGACTCTGCTCTATACTACTGTGCTCTGGAGCCCACAGTGACAGGAAATCCAGCTGCACTGTACAAAAACTTTCACACAGTTTTGTTATATTGAAAGAAGTTTTGCCAATGCTTTAGAGAAAGTTACATGTCCTTTTGGGGGATTCTCTCTTTCTCTCTACTGATCAGGGTCATGGTTGATATGGAGTCTGTCCCACACATGAGGTAGGAAACACCCTGAATGGGATGTCAGTCCTTTGCAGAGCTCCATACACAAACCCTTTCACATACTTATTTACACATAGTGAATTTATTAGTAAATTTACTACTGTCATGTATTTTGGAGGTGATGCAAAACTGCACACAAACTGACAGTAACCTGAACTCATCATCAAACTGGGGATCCTGAAGCTGTGATGCAGCAACACTACCTGCTGTGTCACTGTGCTATCACACTGTTAAAATCCTTCTGCTTAAAGTGTTTTCTTGTAGTGTGGTGTTGTGTCATTGTTATTATAAAGAACAATTAGTTATTTTAAGTATTATGTATTTTGACAGCCCAACTTTAACAAGTCATGAACATATTTCACCAAGCAATGTTTAAATCTTTTATTTCCTTTATAATCCTGCATAGGCTGTTGTCACTGAACCTTTCATTCTACAAAATTGTAATTGCATGTGATAAGTTTATTGGTGTAATAGGGGTGTTTTCAC
This sequence comes from Hemibagrus wyckioides, assembly GCF_019097595.1. Taxonomy (NCBI): domain Eukaryota; kingdom Metazoa; phylum Chordata; class Actinopteri; order Siluriformes; family Bagridae; genus Hemibagrus; species Hemibagrus wyckioides. The sequence continues at coordinate 131,075 of NW_026690807.1, read as the reverse complement.
TACATGCTCACTCACAGATAATGTTCACACACTACACTATCTTTTACCTGCTGAAGTGTGTCTCACCCTTAAAATTTTCATGAATGTGTGTGTGTGAGTGTGTGTGTGAAAGAGAGAGAGAGAGAGAGAGAGAGAGAGAGACAGAGATAGAGAAGGAGAAATTTTAAATTGCTAAATTATAAAACTATTTATTAGTGTGTTAAGGTTTTTCTCTTCAGTGAACACAAGATGGCGCAGTCACTTATCTTATTGTGGGTCTAGAACTAGAGCACCACACAACCTGCTCACATTCTCTGAGATGATGTTGCTACTTTTCACAGTAAACAATTGTGACATAGAGTTTACTTGTTATTCTACTAAATAGTTTATTTATATTCTTCTTTATAATGGGCAGTTTAGCAGATTAAATTGGGCTGACCGATGAAGATGCCAACATTGTCAGAAAAGAAACAGACTCTGTTATTCTAAAATGTTCATATGAGTCAAGCAGTGATTACACTGAGCTTTACTCTTCTTTTCCTTTTACCAACTTAAGAGTCATGCTTTTCTCACAAGATGGAGATATTTACACTTTTACATTCACTTCATCATCATCCTTTCACATTAACCATCATTTAACCATCAAATGTAGTAACATTGTATTTTAATGGACACAATATTAGAGGTTAACTAATGTTGTATTGTTTGTAGAATAAAGCCCAAACTGCACTTCACTAACAACTCCTCATACAGCTAGTTTGTTGTGTAACTGGTTATTATTGCATGGACCCAGTGGACACTGTGGATCAGAAACCCAGTAAACGCTCTGTTCTGGACATTCTTGTACCATTAAAGTTAGAATATTAATGCTACATTTGATTTATTTGGTTTATTCTAGATGGAATCTGAAAAATACATGCAAACAACATGACTATGTCAAATGGATTAGTTTTAAATGTTTGCTTACTTTAGAAACTAGTTTGGAGTTAAATGGAACATTGGTTCCAGATGTAGATGCAGACACCACTAATTTAATGTGTAATTAAATAACATTAATTACTTTATTTACTGTAAGAGGAATAACTAATAAACTAAGGTGCAGAAATAGACAAAAGATCAAAAAGAGAGCAAAAGGTAAATAAAACATCCAAAAATATCCAAACCAATTCACACAGAAAGTTGATCAGCAACAGTGGAATAGTTCTGTGTTGTATTAGTGACTCAGTTCACTGTCATTGATACTGTGAAGTGATGATCTGTGTAAAATTATGCTCCAACAGCATCACTTCCTGGGTGTGTCCTTCTATAGACGTGTAAAGTTCAGCACATACAGCACTATTATACAGAATCCTCACAGAGCTGTGTTCAGAAATGGATCAACTATACAACTTACTGTACATAGTGAGATACATACCACTGATTCTCACTCTAGTTACAGGTCATTCATTTTCATCTGTTATAATAATTATTACAATGATTTTTAATCAGTTAATAAATTATATTGATTAATTACCATATTTGTATTAATCTAGTCATTTTTTTATTTTTTATTATATGATTTGCAAAAAATACTTCACTGATATATTTCTTTATGTTCTTCTTACACCAGGCAGTTTTGCAGATAAAATTGGACCAACGGATGATGATGCCAACATTGTCAGGAAAGAAACAGAGACTGTTACTCTGAAATGTTCATATGAGGCAAGCAGTGAATACATTTGGCTTTACTGGTACAAACAATATCCTAACAGCGCACCACAGTTTTTACTGTATAAAGGCGCAAGGTCAGATAGTGCTTATGAGAGCACTCCTGATGATCGTCGATTAGAGTCGAAAACCAGCAGAGACTCTACTGAACTTACTATCAGAGGTCTAAAGCTCTCAGATTCTGCACTCTATCTTTGTGCTCTTAGAGTAGCAGCACAGTGATACAGAGTCACTGAAAGGCTTTACAAAAACATAACAATGGAATATCTAAATTTATAAAGCCACAGAAGCCCCTTTACCAACATATCAGTTAACCACAGACAAACAACATTTGTGGTAACACATGCAGCTGGTGGGGAAAAAATGAAAAGAGATTAAAATAACACCTACACAAGAATCATAGTATATTCACAAACATCATGCTATTTTAATGACAATAACAGAATTGTTTTATCAGATGTTACTGGGGCATAGTATGGGCAATTAAAAAATGTACATTTTCCTTTGCTTCAAACTATACTCTTAAATACCTCATGTTAAGTGTGTATTTGTTTGTTTGCTGCATGTTTACTACTATATTATGTCTACTATTAGTCTTATTGTCATATTCTGTTCATCTTTATTATGGCACTATCATGTCTCATGTCTATTTTTGTCTATTTTACATGCTGCTGCTGTAACAAGTTCCCTTTAGGAGATTAATAAAGTGTCATATTATCATGACCTAACACTGTGCCTGACTGTGTGCCCTGACCCTGTCACTGTGTCTGGAACCATCACTATACCCTGACCGGACACTGAGCCTGGATCTGTCACTGGATTTTAGACCTCTAGCTTTCTTAGGTTTTGCATGTAGAGAGTCTCAAAAACACACAAAGAATGTACTTAGATTTAATGTTTGATTGATAAATGAAAAGGTGGCTGGTTTAATGTGATGAATACTCACTGGATGTGAACATTTCCCTGCTCAGAGGTACACTACACTGGACTGGACAAGGCTGGATTTTCAGACACTGAAACATGTAAATGACCCTGTAACTACTGTCAGGCTGTTTATAGTTAAGAAATCATGAACATAATTAATAAATGAAGTGATCAATAATCATAAACAAGTGAATTTTCATTAGGTCCATTTCATTAGGTGGTCATGGGTTTGAAAGTTCAGAGGCTGGCTCAATCTGAACTTTCACACCCATGACTACTGGTATTGCTAGCACCTTCATCTACCAGTTTGACTACAGGAACACATTTCCACTGTAATTATCTATGACATTATTACAGTCTATAATGGGGGACTCTTCTAAAGTTAATTAAAATGGAAAGAAGGCTAAACTTAACCTTTAAGATTATCTCTAATGTTAGCTCACCATGTTAATTAGATGATGTTTATTCAGTTGCTTCTGCTAACATTATGAATAATAGCATATCATATTTTCTTATGCTATAGCAGTTTTCAACAGTAATGTCCTGTTAGCTTTTCGTGCTAAATATAACTGAAACCATTGTTTAGCTAATGTTAGCTAGTTACCATGAGGAGACAATTATACTAGCTGAGATGATAATGCTGACTAGCCAGAGCAGGTTAATGTTGGTCTACAAAAACGTTAAAACTTAGAAATTTCGTAAATGTAACATTATCTTATATTCTTGTTTTCAAATGTTCTTAAAACTTTGATGCCTTTTTCAAAAAATTGTGCTTTTTTTGTAAGACATCCAGTTAGCATTTTCCAGTTATTTTTGCTAGCTAGCTTGTATTCCTCAAGGCATATATTGCAACTGTTATTTAATATCTCATTTGTAACGGTAAACGTTATGTATTCATTTATTTGAGGAATTGTTTGTTCTCTGATATAACTGTGAGAATATAGCTTGCAAGCTAACATTAGCTATGTCTGTTTATAACAGTAGCTTGCAGAATCAAATGCTGCACTCATACAGTAGTTCAGAATTATCAGCTAACAAAAACACAAAACCTCTTGTTACCTATACAGCCTGAATACAAGTACAGCTTTTCTATTCCAATTTCTGAGTTAATGATCATTTATTAGGACAGTAAGCAGCTGTTTATATTATTTATAAGGTATAGTTGGTGTGATCATGCAATGTGTCTCATAGCAAACAAAAACCTAGTAAATCCTAGCAAACCTATTAACAAAAACCTGCATTATGACCAAAGCCTCTGATGCTAATTAATGAAGCTAGTGAACATGTAACACCAGCCATACAACATCATCCATGATTGTTCATTAAGTTTGACAAAAGTGGATCTGTTCATCTCCTCTGCAGCAGTGACAGACTCTAAACTGTACTACTCTGGTGCACACAGTGACAGGAAACCCAACTAGACTGTAGACAATGTACTACACATGATTCATTCATTCTGTGGAAATGCTTTCTTTATATTATGTTGGTAGATGCAGCTCAGGCTCTTTTGGTGAAAGCAGGAAAAAGAGCAGAGAGAGAAGAGGGACAGAGTGATAGCAAAGCTAACAGAGAAAAAGATTCTCCTTTCCATTTTCTTACTCATTAATATGTTAGTGCTGTGCATTTTGTATAGTACATGACCAACAAAAACTACATACTGTGCTAATGAACTGATGTTAAACAAAATAGCCTCACAGCTCTACATTTATTGAGTGTATACACTGACCAGGCATAACATTATGACCAGTGACATAACACTGATGACTCCTCATCATGGCACCTGTTAGTGGGTGGGATATATTAGGCAGCAAGTGAACATTTTGTCCTTAAAGTTGATGTGTTAGAAGCAGGAAAAATGGACATGTGTAAGGATTTGAGTGAGTTTGAGAAGGGCCAAATTTTGATGGTTAGATGACTGGATCAGAGCATCTCCAAAACTGCAGCTCTTGTGGGGTGTTCCCGGTCTGCAGTGGTCAGTATCTATCAAAAGTGGTCCAGGGAAGGAACAGTGGTTTGACCGAAGGCTGGTCCATGTGGTCCAATCTGATAAACAAGCTACAGTTGCTCAAATTGCTGAAGAAGTTAATGTGAGTTCTGATAGAAAGGTGTCAGAATACACAGTGAATGACGGATCAGGGCCGTTTTAGCAGGAAAAGGGGGACCAACATGATATTAGGCAGGTGGTCATAATGTTATGCCTGATTGGTGGAACATTCTGCTCATTCAGCCACTCAGAATAAACTGTTTAATGAAGTCACACAGGACATCTTTAAGTAGCAAAACATAACTATTAGATGAATACAAAATGAATTTATATGAGTTTCTGGTTGTCAGTGAAATGTGGTTATAGTGAGAATGTTCTTTTAACTGAGAAAATTGTAGGAGAAAGTTTCTGTTCCTTAACAATTTTTTTGTCTAGATGATATTCTGTTTGTGTCTCCAATCCACTTACTGTCGTGTTTTAAGAAGGTGATAGGAAACTGGATAACCTGGAGAAAACACACACAGAACTCAGGAAACTAACTTGTGCTAGTGGCTCCTTTCTTCACAAGAAGGCAAAGTCAGTTAGTTTATCATGGGCTAAGTACAATACTAGTACTAGTTCCTACTCACATACCCCAGAGATGTAGATTTATTTGATTATGAATAACACAATGATATAGGCTATACCCTTTCTTCAATCATACACACATAGTACTTTCAGATATCATGCATTGCATAAAAATAGATTGTATATGATTTGCAATTTTATTGCAGTCTTAAGCAACTAAAGAAAGCTTTGGCTTCAGTTTCAGTAAACTCCACTCCTTCCAGTTTTGGCTTCAGTATTTCTTTAAATAAGTGTGACCTAATATATTTTACTCCAGCAGGGACAAGCACATTACAGCTACAATAAATAAAAGCAACTTTGTACATGTTCTCTTGTTATGGGGGTGTTTGTCATGGGATAATGAAAATACCCAACTCTTTACATGACAACCAGCAGTTATAAGATCAGATAAAAGCCCTTTAATATACACAGTTTGGTAGCCTACTATTGTTTTTGGCCGAATTTACTTAATAACTTCATTATTTCCTGGATTTTGTATTACCATAGTCTCTAAATGTATGTAAATGCAGGAAATAGGATTCAAATCAAAAACATTTTTCCCCATTTTGTAAGACAACACACACACACACACACTTCTCAAACCAAAGTTACACCCTTGATGCAAAAACATTTCTACAGATTTATAGAAATAGTATACAGTATAGAACAGTTGTCATGAATATGCATAAATACAAGTAGGTGGAGCTAGAGGTGGAGATGTACATCAAATAGTAACACTGACATTCATTTCTAAAGCTAGAGGTTTGAACTAAACACTCAGGAAAACAATGTTGTTCCTCTTCGTGGTGTTTTTCACTCTTGCTGATGTTGGTAAGTCATATACACTGCACACAAAATATTATTTTTTCTAATTAAGAAGACACAATTTTCCATGTGAAATGTGTCATTTATGATTAAAATATAACAATATTGTTGTAATGTTTTTATAGCAGAGGCTGCTGACAATAACATTAAACCAGATCAAACCAATGTATTTTCAATGGAAGGCAGCAACATCTCACTGTCCTGCACATATACTGGATCAGTTAACAGTCTCCACTGGTATCGACAAAAACCTGGATCAAGACCTGAGTTTCTGCTGCTGATTGATGAAAGCACTGAAACTGTCACTGAGGCTCAACCACCTCATCCAGGATTGTCCATAAAACTTAAAAAAGAGCAAGATAAAACGAATAAGAAAGTGGATCTGATCATCTCCTCTGCTGCTGTATCAGACTCTGCACTATACTACTGTGCTCTGAGGCCCACAGTGACAGGAAATCCAGCTGCACTGTACAAAAACTTTCACACAGTTTTGTTATATTGAAAGCAGCTCTTCCAATGCTTTAGAGAAAGTTACATGTCCTTTTGGGGGATTCTCTTTTTCTCTATTGGTCAGGGTCATAGTAGATACAGAGTCTGTCCCAGACATGAGGTGGGAAAACACCCTGAATGGGATGTCAGTCCTTTGCACTCCACAAACCCTTTCACACACTCATTCACACTAAAGTGCAATTTCTCCTAGCAAATCTTCCTACTGTCATGTTTTTTTGGAAGTGATGCAAAACTGCACACAAACTGACACTAACCTAAACTCCTGTTAAAATCCTTCTGCTTAAAGTATTTTCTTGCAGTATGGAGTAATTTTTATAATAAAGAAAGATTTCTACCCTCATGGTACAATTCCATATTGACTGATAACAAGTGCACTAAAGACAAGGCTCAGGTCAATCCTCATAGCAGAATTCCACAATGCCAGTGGACTCATGATCCTCTCTGTTCTGTCTGGAGTAATTACACTGCAGATGAAGGGCATTTTATTGTCTAAGTGTCTTAACTTCACATATATAATAGTCAAACTAATCAGTTATAGCCCAATGTTCAACAAGTTCAACCTCAACAGAAGGAGATCATCTTCAAAACTAAGGATTATCTTATTATCAGTAAACCAATTCCTTGTATTTTCAAACAAGTAACTAGATCCGTCTTATTCATTAGTGCATTGTTGTCTTCTGATCTTTTGTAGTGTTCAGTGTGAGAAAGAATCATTATGTTGTGATTCATGAACAAGCATCTGAGTAAATTTATCTAAAGGGAATTGTGTGTGTGTGTGTGTGTGTTTAATCCCCTGATAGGAAAGGAAGTATGTCATGTGAAAATAAAATATTTCTCAATGGCCAGTTCAGTTTAGTTGTTGAGATTTACAACTGTTTTCAACATCTGTTTCCTTTTAGTTTTCTATTATTTCTTTTTGTGCTTTATATTAAATAACGGAACCTGGTGTTGTAAATACAATTTAAATGTAAGTTCTAATATATAATTACTAATCCACAGTATGAATATATATGTATGGCTGTATGAACTGTTTGCAGGTTTTTATTTTGTCCAAGTAAAGGTTTTTCTCTTCAGTGAACACAAGATGGCGCAGTCACTTATCTTATTGTGGGTTAAGTTCTAGAGACACTACCACACAACCTGCTCACATTCTCTGAGATGATGGAAGCTACTTTTCACAGTAAAACCTTTGTGACATAGAGTATACTTGTTCTTCTATCATACATACTGCTGATATAATATCCTAACCCCTGCCCTGGTTACTCTTAGTGCCTAAGATAATTTCAGAGATATCATTCTGATTAAACAACACAACTGTCCACTTAACACTAAACTGTCATAAGAATAAATAATCATCTAATGTCATTTCTCTGACAAGCAAAAGCACCTTCTGTGTCAGAAACACTGAAAACTGGAAACTTATCTGTAAATCTGCCTTTACTCTTCTTTCTCTTCTTCTGATGCTATTGTGAGTTTAAACCTTAATTATCAAGTAAAAAAAAATTCCTTTTTCTCAATTAAACCTTATTCTCTTCCACTTAGTGTTTCTAACATTAATCTGCCTGCTGGTGTTTATACAATAATTCTCTAATTTAGAGAAATCACTAACATATATAATTAAAATACTGACAATGTAATTATTAGATTAGATTTTTACTAGATTAAATTGATCATTTTTACATAAATACATTAATTTCCTACTTTCAGTATGTGTTTACTTAAATGTCCTCTGGACAGGTTTCCCATATGAGGCTGAATGTAAAGCCAGGATGTTTCAGTAAGAATCAACAATCTGACAACAACATTGGTGACACTGTCATGTGATGCTGTGGGGTGGAGCAATTTTGAAGCTTTATGGTGTTAACATATTAGATTACAGAAAGATCTCCACTATTTTCACTGAGCTAAGACCAGTCATCATGTTCACTGTTATATTCATGTATCTGTGGCTTTCACTAGGTGAGTTAACATTGACTTTTTATTATTGCAGAAATATTAACTATATTATATTAAATATTAGTCTGTGTGGTGATGCAGTGTGAAAATGCAGAGTGTGGGTCTGACTTAAATATTTCTTGTTGATTATTTAAAGTTTATGTTCTCTTCTCTATAACAGGTGACTCCATGGCAGATTCAATAGAGTCAGATTTCCCTCATAAAGCTGTAGATGAAGGTGATGATGTTACTCTGTCCTGCACATACAAAACAAGTCGTACTTCAGACAATCTGCACTGGTACAGGCAATATCCAAAATCTAAACCTGAGTTCCTTCTTTATATTGTTCAAAGTGGAACGTATAATTCTGATCCTCCCCCAAGAATGTCTGTTATCGTTGATGCTAAACAAGTGGATCTGAACATCTCCTCTGCTGCTGTATCAGACTCTGCACTATATTACTGTGCTCTGCAGCCCACAGTGACAGGAAATCCAGCTGCACTGTACAAAAACTTTCACACTGTTTTGTTATACTCAAGGCAGTTCTGCTGGTGACAATCCTTTATTCTTGAGTGCAATTTATAATTAAATTAGAAGTGCACTAAAGACAAGGCATGGCTCCACATTTATCACCTTGAACTGTATATATCATCTAACACCAATCACACAGACCAGCAACGAGGTAATGAGAAAAACCTCCAGAACTAAGGAATGAGTTTTCGGCTTCACAGGAAATAAGAATTAGACCTCACATGCTTTGTCGCTTCTGCTGTGATGGAGTATATCTGAAATTTAACACTGCAATGTGTGTGATTTAAAGTTTTGTTGCTTCATTTTATGAGTGTACTTTAATCTGTTTGTGTTAAAGCATTACACAGGAAACCTGCTCTCCACATAGCATTATCTCTACAGATGGTATAACCACTACAGACCAATTCCTGGTATTTTTACACAAGTGACTAGAACTGCCTTATTTATTAGTGCATCATTAGTTTTCTGATCTTTTGCACAGTGTTCAGTGTGAGAAACATCAATTCAATTCAATCTGAACTCTGAACACTGTTCCAAACACAGAGACCACAGATTATCAGATATGCTCTTGTCATGTAATGGAGTGCAAGCAGAGACTCTGGTAAAAAGTGTGGAGTAAAGACAGAATTATCTTTTAAATGTTTTGAATGGTTTAAAGTAATATAAGTTCTCAAAATAGACCTACACAAAGCAGAAAGAAAGAATAATAACATCAATAACATCAAATCCCCCAAACTGTTATTGTACAATAAAATAAAACTGAATTCTTAAAAAAGTTTTTAACTTTATATAATAATATTTACATTTTAAATGAATATGTATAAATTTACCCGTGACTGTGTGAGTGTAAAGCTGCGAAGTATTTTATGTGCTTTGTAAATACTTAATTGCGCTGGTGTTGTCCTGCCATTTGCACATAACTTGTTTTTGTTCAACTTTAAAGATGCCTGGGCAAAGATAAAAATTAAAATGGAAAACCTCTTCAGATTAAAGTCATTATAATGCAAAATTTAACTGGTAGTTATTCCAGAAAAAAAGTCAAACTAAATAAAATTGTGACAAAGTAGTAATATTTCGCGAATAAAGTTAACACTATGAGAATAACGTAAAAATCACGAGATTCGTAGCAATACAGGATTAAATTCGTGATATTTTGAGAATAATGTCATTATTTACATTAACATGTTTAGAGTGATGAATAATATATTAGGCCTATTTGTGTATAGTGAAATTAAGGTATTAATAAAACGACTTATGCATATGCATAAAAGTGCATAAAAATGAAACTTGACTCATTGCATGCACATCCATCTGTTTTAATAATAAGGTAGGTATAACTTATCTGCTTTGAACATTACTCCAAACACGTTGATGTATATGGCCTTATAAATAAAACATTACAACTTAATCCCTACAGTATATTGCATGAGTTTAATACTGTTGCATGAAGTCAAACACATTAAATGACGTGCTTGGAAACGGAATTTCTCTCAGAAGCAGATTAAAACAAGCAACAAAGAAAGTAAACGTGTGGAATTCATATTTAACATTTTCAGCTGTGAGTTTTCAATGTCATAACTTCATGGTTAAAAAGTTTAAAAAGTTAGTATGAAAGGTTAAAGTATTGTAAGTTATTGTGTCTTTTGAGACACAGCCCTGACCTCTAACTCCAAAAGATATGTTTAAGAGGTGAAGTCAGATGCACTGATTCTCACTCTAGTTACAGGTAATTCATTTTAATCAGTTTACCAAAAGTTTTAATTCTTACAATCATATTTAATGAGTTAAACTACATATTAATCAAAGTAAAGTAAAGAATCTACATTTTTATAATCAAAAAGCATTTTACAGATACTAACAGATTCATTGTGTTTGGTGTTGTAGGTGCATATGATAATTTAGCTTATTAACCTTTTCTTACCAGTTTTGTCCATGATTCACTGTAATTAATAATAATTTATACATTTATAATTTATACATTATTTAGACAATGTTTGTTTAGTCATTTCTGCTAACATTCACACAGTTATGAATAAAAGCATATTATATTTTCTTATGCTACACTGTAAAACCTGATAAGTTAGGTTAACTCAAACCATTTGAGGAAACCGATTGCCTTAAACCATTTAAGTTTTGAAACTAATAAATATAAGAGCTGTAAACTTATATGTATTGAGTCATATGCAATTTTATTTTAGTGTTGGTATAGTCAGTCATTTAGAGTATTGGCAACTTAAACATTTTAAGTTCAAAAAAACGATCTGTTTGTGTTCAGTTAATGGATATAATTAAGTTCGAATAACTATATAGTTACTTAAATGGTTTGAGGAAATCGATGGCCTTAAATGGTTTGAGTTGACGGAACACAAACTAATAAAGTTAGTCTTGATTAATTTGAGTTCAGTCAACTCAAACCATTTAAGGCCATCGGTTTCCTCAAACCATTTGTGTAGCTAAAAAGTGATTTGGACTTAATTACATCTGTTACCTGAACACAAACAGATTTAAAGACTAAGTAAAATCTAACATGTATAAATCAATAATGACAGAATCAGCAAGTATTTTAAGAAATAGAATTTATTGAAATAAAACACTTATTTGTGTCACATATAGAAAGTTTAACACTGCACAAACAGCACAAAGGTTTTAAAATCCTAAAATTTCAACTTGAAAATAGAACCTTCTTCCCTCTTAATGGTACTCAAAACAGTACGAATTCTATGACACTAATTCAGCGGTTCATTTTTAAGTGCCAGCAACTTTAGCCTAGCCGTGCCGTCACCAAGATTCAGCAGTACCTTTTGCAGGAACCAAAAAAAACCTGTCAGCTTCTTGGGGTAGCTGATATGAAGGGCATAAAGCAGCCCAAAAAGCAGCATCAGAGCACTGACCCAGGATTTTGAAGACATCACCACGTCATCTTCAAGGACAATCAAGACATACAAACAAAAAAACAAAGAGGCAAAACAAAATTAATACCAGTGGTTCCCATTAGAATGAACTAAACCTTATAATTACAACATAACAAGCCTCTGCAAATAGTGCAGATCATGTTCATGACTTTGGAGTATGAGCTTTACATATGACAATGATATAAACATACAGAAAACAATGCACATCAAATTTAGATATTATATTTAGATAATGTGTTTAATGTGTGTGTTGAACCATGTTAATATTTTAGTAAAGTCTAAATTAAAGTAATTTTTGAAGCTTGAAAATACAGATTGCCTTTAATTGGACAGACAAAAGGAGAGAAAAAGATTTAAACGTACCTTTAACAAAAATCTAATGGAATTACACGAGGGTGAGTAAATGAATTATATAATCATCATTTGAGTAAACCTTTCCTTTAAGATTACTGAAATGATCAACTGTACAGCTATTCTAGCTGTATTTTTTTCGATATCGACAAAAAGATCAAAATGTTTCAGAAAGTAGTCCTGATGAGCCTTACCGTGTGTGTCTTGAAAACATCTGACGAGTCTTCCTTCAAGTAAAGCGGCAGTCCAGCCAGGACAAGAGTTCCAATGACACTGATGTCATCCTGATCCTTAAAGACAAAACAAAAAATGACCATACCTTTAATTCCCAACTAAGCAACATTTTGAATTTATTAACATGATTAATGATGAGACAACATTCTAACACTGCAAACCTAGCTACAACATGTAACAGCACTAGTTATTACCTGGCACTTTCTTACTAATCCACATAACAGGCAAATTCCTTTAGGCAGTTTAATAACAGCACAAGCACATTTTAAGGATTAGTTCATCCACACACAAAAATTGTCATCATTCACTTACTTGCATGTTATTCTACACTACTTTGTGTAATTTATTTATTTTGTTTGTATAGACTACTGTTTTAGAATGCCTTCATGTTTTTGTCTTTTCTGGCAACTGAAAACATTCATCATTATTATATTTAACTGATTTTAATTATTGATAATGTGACAATTTTTTTTAACCTGTACAGCCCTTGAGTATGTTCAATGGGAATTCCACTTACTTGTTCATGATAGTCTTTTAATATTTTAGCCATCTGGTTGCCAATGGTACCATCCTTCGATGCCTTAGCTCTGAAAAGTGTCAGGAGTTGTGGAGTGTGCTTGTCCAGGGAAATGTAAAAGGTTTGCTGCGAATTACAGGACTTGGTTACAGACGTATGTTATCTAGCTAGCGAACCTCGCTAATCATTTCATTTACACAATATCATATAGAGTGTAAAGCTTGCTGAACTCGGGTGAAGGTTTTAATAATTATTCCGTATAATATTTAGATAGATTTCGGATGATGGACTGGGACAGGAGGTTTTTGAGATTTTAATCAGTCACCGTGTACGGTGAATTTACACAAGCTAATGCTAATGCGAGATAATGCTAACTAATGCTAATATTTGTCTGTTTATTCTCAGCTTAACTAGTTTACAAACTCACAGGTTTATTAACGTTTCGGCGTTAAAAAGGAAATTTTTGTATTTTTACGTCTCCCTTTTTTTTAAATATCAAAATCCTCTATTTCTGGGTGTGGGTGAAAAAAACACTGGTTTATCTACACTGTTAGCAAGCCTGGATAATTAACTTGGTAGCATCATTAAGATAAATATCGTAATGAGTAATGCAAACCTTTTAACCGGTAAACAAACCTTTCCTTTATTTTACTCAAGCTGTTTTTACTGTAAGGAACGTGACAGAATGTTAGATGTGTTATTATGAAACTGCGACGAGAAGAAGCACTTATGATGGGGCGGCAGGAGGAAATGTACAGTACATCATCTTTTTTGGAGAACAGGACATGTTTAGGCTTACATCCTGCTTCGTGTTAAGGTGTAAATTAAGAAGCCATCTAGAACACCATAAGTGAATTACAGAGATTTTTTTGTTTTTTATGTTTTAACAGGATGCAGTTGGCGTACAGCTGGCCTCCGTGGCTCCGATTCGGTTCCTGAGGACTCCTTCTCATCGGGACTCCATCAAAGCAGAGCTCTCCGGGTCCTATGTAAGCTTATGAATGCCTGTGTAACATGACAGCTGTTTAAATCTGAAAGACTTTGATAATAGAGAACTCCATTAGGACTCCATTATGTAAAGTTAATTTCTTTTTGTAACTTTTCTGCTCTCTGCAGGCCTACCACTACAACCTCGTGGACGTGTTTTACGAGCTGCTTCTCTGCGGATACTTCACGAAGGGCTTAACGCCTCAGCTAGTAAGCGTCTTATCGGGAGATTTAAAAGCGATGCTTGAATGTAGTTTGAGAACAGGATCTATTTTATTTCATTTTGTTTTCCCATATTTTAAACCCTGGCATTAACAGAGCTTGTCGTCTCCCTTTCCTAAAGCTTCAGGGAGGACTCTCGGAGCGCCTGCTTGCGCTCATCAAGTGGGATGTAGACGTTCGGGAGCCTGGAGCAAAGATCTACTTCACAGTGCTTATTGTAAGTGTTCAAATATCTTCTGATGCCACGTTACACAAATGGTCAGCATTGTATCTCTAAGACAGTGACATTACACTGGATTTGTGTTTGTGTAATTTGTTGATAGGATCAGCTTACAGGCCTTTTTGTGGTACTGTTCTCTCAGCCCCTGGAGCTCTACACCGACCCGCCAGCTTTAGCCAGCACGGTTAGGCATCTCCTCGGGCAGCATGTCGAGAAGAAGATGGTGAAGACTTTGGAGAGGCTCTTGGCAATGTCCTTCCCTTACTTCTACACCTTCCCAGTACCCACCAACACAACACACACACACAAACACACAATTTATTGCACAAGTTCCCATTCCATACTTTGTTACAGTTCATATTTTGTCCCTACATTGCTCAAGCGCTCCACAGATGAGTATAAATTGATTTTGTAACATTTCAATTGTCACATTTTAAAATATCTCTCTTCTTTTTCCCCTTGACAGGTCTGCACAACGATCCCAGGACTTTAGGACCAGAATTGCACATTCTGCTTTATTGGTACAAACAATATCCTATAATTATATATCCTGTAATTTTTTTCCATTCATACATTTATTTATTCTTTCATGTGTTTATTATACCTGTGTGTATAAATGTATGTTACTTTACCAAATGTGAACTAAGATCCAGAACAAAATGTGAGCACTCCAGACCATAATTCCATTGTATAGTTACAAGTTAAAATGGATGAATAAGGAAAGTGTTAGTCAAATGTGCTTTCCTTTTATTGATCATAATGAAATTCATCAAGATTGAGTGAAAATGAAATGAAAATGGAAATTGTGTATTAACATTTGTATTTTCAGTTAAATGGATGTACAATGTCTGCCAAATTTTAAATGGATCAGCAAAAATCCATTCACAGTTGCATTTCCCAGGTCTTAAGTGTTACGACCCTGACCTGTGGAAACAGCACTTACTCTTCCCTGCACCACCTTCCATTCACAAACCTGTGCTCCACCTCAGTCCTGCCTCCACATATGGCTTTCATGGAGGAGGTGAGAGGAAGAAACCCTTTCTCTCCAAAAAAATGGCAGCATCTTAACAAATTCAGGAACAATATTTTTTTGTACTGATGGTTAATCATTATTCATAGTTTCATGTTTGGTGAAGGTCAAACAGAGTTTATCACAACAAACACCTCATACCAAGTGTCATGTTGGTGGAGGGGTGAGGATTTGGTTGTTTTGCAGCCACAGGCTCTAGAAAACTTTTAATCATTTGGACATTGATGATCTCCACTTTATATTAGAATATTCTTGAGACAAATGTAAGACTGTCCATGAGCTTATGTTGTGCTGAAACTGGGTCATATTAAAGGACAATAATCACAAGCACACCAGCAAATTTGTCTCTTTAAGGATGCTGAATCTGAGGACTTGTTTTTGTCTAGGTTAATGTCAGAAATACAGATAAAAAAGAAAAAGACGGGTTATTCTTGTGTTCTGATATGCTGAAATGCTGTAATGATTCCAAATGAATCTGTGAATTGAAACTGTGAACTATTCCCAGCGTGGTGAGCAATACTTTTGTTTTAAAATATATTGATGGTTCTTGATGTAAATAATGTATATGTCTATTTAAATTCAGCTCCTGCAGATGGCAGTACATGACATGAAAATACTCTAGAACTGAACCTGATTGGACCTGGACACAACAGAACCATGTGGAGTGTTAAAGTAGCCATGAACATTAAACCTGAACAAAGCTTCAGCACAGATACATGGTGTGTGGAGTGCAGTCCGACTGAAACACTTGAATTACTGCAGAATCTTGAGCTTAATACAAGATGCTTATGTATTTGTGCACATGCTCTCAAACACCACCTTGTTAGGGGTTTTATATTGTTATAATTTTATGGGGAATTTTTTAAAATCCTATCAATCACTACAGTACCTCTGATGTTTTGTTTAGACTTTAAGGGTGTACTATAAATCTGCTGAAGAATTTAATTTCACAATAAGAATTGTTTGTAATTGCAACAATATATTTTGTAGATTAGAAAAGGTTTAAGTTCATAGAAATAGGAAATACAGGAACTAAATATATGAATCTTTTGCTCATTAAATTCTTTTAGAACATGTGTGTGTATTTTACATAATGCGGCAAATCCTGCACTCTGATTGGTTAAAACAGAGGGAAGCTACAGTTGAGGCTTTGTACACAAGAAATGCTTAGATGCTTCACTGAAGACAGAGTAGAAGGAAACTTGACATTTACAATAACATAAAAAGGAAACTTTCAGAAGAACAGAGGAAATTAAAACATGATGGTTTTCTGTATGTTTCTGTTTTTTACCATGTTCATAGGTAAGCTTATATTTTATATATCCCCATATATCATGTTTAAATGTTTTATAACTAATAAAGAAATGTTTCCATGTGTGAGTGTTTTAGATTGTAAGCATGTACTGTATGTATACTGTATAATATAAAATGATAATATTCTGAAATAAATGTCCTCTTCAGGTGAGAGCACACAGGACAGCATTACTCCAACATCTTCTGCTGTCTATGGTAAAGAGGAGCAAGCAGTTACACTCTCCTGTGATTATAAATACACTGTTTCTATGAACAATCTACAGTGGTATCGACAATATTCCAATGCAGCACCAGAATTCCTCGTTCTGTTGACGGAATCGGGAGGGAATCAGACAGGTGATACTCCTCATCCTCATTTGTCTGCTAAAGTTCATAAGAGTCTGAAGCGTGTGGATTTGGAGATCTCGCCTGCTTCAGTATCAGACTCTGCACTGTACTACTGCGCCTTGCAGCCCACAGTGACAGGAAAGTCAACTTCACTGTCCAAAAATCTACAGAGACCTCAAACATGAAAGAGTTATTGATCCAGTAGAAATATATGTATATAACCATATATGAATACTTTATTTGAATTCAATAGACAAAACATTCTAAGTGAATCCAAATACTGATAGAAAAGTTAGGTGTGTGTTTGAAGAAGCCACATGTTCACTCCCTCTGCAGTATTAAGTGCAGTTCTCATAAACAATAGTGGCAGGTGTGATGGTTTATTTACTTAATGACAGTGTAAAGATCACATGCTGGAAAATTTGGATATTGTAAACTTTTTTGACAAGCAGCTGATTTGACTTTTTTTTTTTTTTTTAATTTATTTGTTTGTTTGTTTGCTTGTTTGTTTGTTTGTTTTACTGAGCATGAGATTTAATGTGTTCATCATGTGTGTCTTTGCAGGTTCTTTAATATATTTTTGAGAATTACAGGATACCTGAAAGTATGTATAACTAAGAATAAGAATTGTGGAAAATACAAACACAGTTTCCATCACACAATCAGGAAATAAATAAGCTCTACTGAAATAGTGCCCCATAATCAATTCTTGAGGTAGATGAGCTACAACAGCTAAAGACCACATGGGGTTTCATTCCTGTTCACCAAGAACAGAAATCTAAGACTACAGTAACAACCCTGTAAATGACATAAATCATACTAAAATATTTTTTAAAATCCATAGCTACCACATGGGACTCCATTACAGCTTCCTAGTGTCACCCTATCGAACAGATGAGACCTTGTCACAGTTACCAAACCATACCCCACCAGCCACCTGAGTTTCTTTAGCAACCAGCTAATTCAATTTTATTACCAACTGGAATCATTTTTAAACTTACTGTAAATATCACAGAAACTACTTGAAGCCTCATAATATTCACCAAGCTATACTGGAGCAACAGTACAGTTTCCAGCAAAGAAGCTACAATCCTGTAAACTTGACCTAAACTGAAACCTCCACCTGACACTAAAGCAAGCTTGTTCTACAAGAATTGATTTTGATCTTCATGTCCACCGAGATTAATGACATATTTGGCCCAATGGCAAGAGCTGCTTACTTGGTTCACACTTAGCATCTGCATTCCAAAAAGGTTCGAATCCCACAGGAGCCTCGCTTTATTGTTAACTTGACTTTGGGTAACCGAGTTCCTTTTACTCGGACCCCAGTCCATATGAACTGGAAGGTCACAGAGAGTTACAGAGTACAGTGAACCTCCATTGGCACACAGCAAGCTGAACAGGGACGACCTGGCTCGTTGGTCTAGGGGTATGATTCTCGCTTTGGGTGCGAGAGGTCCCGGGTTCAAATCCCGGACGAGCCCTGGTTTTACATGGAAGAGAGTGGGTGGGATAAAACTAATGGAAACTTGCACTGCCGGCTTGGTTCTCGCTTGGAAGCTTGTTTCTCCAGAGGTCCAAGGAGGTTCAAATCCCACTGTAATTACCTCTGAAAATTAAAGCTCCAACCTGGAGCCTATCTCTGGAATACAGGGAGCGGGATAGAGAATGTCACACTTTGTGGAGACATGAACCTCTGAAATATTAATATAATAGAGTACAGAAAGACCTCAGAATATTGTCATTTTACTAACACCATTCATCATGTTCACTGTTATATTCATGTGTCTGTGGCTTTCATTAGGTAAGTTATCATTGATCTTTTCAGAAAGGAGGGTAAAAGGTAAATCCCTATGCCACCACGTCTGTCTGCTAAAGTTGATGATAAAACTAAACAAGTGGATCTGATCATCTCCTCTGCTGCTTTTAATGTTTGATAATATACAATTAGAAGGTAATTTATTCATAATCACACTCTCTGGTATCACCCAGATGAGGATGGGTTCACATTTGAGTCTTCCTCATATCGTCTCAGGGAGTTTTTTCTTGCCGCTGTTGCCTCAGAGTTGCTCATTAGGGGTAAAGTTAATTTTCAACTTTGTAATTTCTATTCTGAATTTCTGTATTTCTGTAAAGCTGCTTTGAGACAATGTCCATTGTTAAAAGTGATGTACAAATAAAAATGAAGTGAACTGAATTGAATTGAACTGAATTTAATTACCTTTTGGTTATAGACACAGCAAATTTACTTATGAGAGATTTTGTTTAAATCTGGATCAGTTTCCTATGATTTTCCACAGCAAATTATCATAATTATTTATAAATGTACAAATAATTTAAAAACCACACAAACAGATAAAGGCTTATAGTATTGTATAGATGATGAATCTTGAAATACAACACCAGCCATAATGACTCTAGATTTCTGTCACTGACACTGTGTGAAGTGATCTGTCCAAAATAACACTAAAACTGCATCACTTCCTGGGTGTGTCCTTCTAGAGACGTGTAAAGTTCAGCACATACAGCACTATTATACAGAATCCTCACAGAGCTGTGTTCAGAAATGGATCAACTATACAACTTACTGTACATAGTGAGATACATACCACTGATTCTCACTCTAGTTACAGGTAATTCATTTTCATCAGTTTATCAATAGTTTTAACTATCACAATCATATTTAATCAGTTAATTAATTACATTAATTAATAACCATGTTTTTTTTTGGCGACGCTACCCATGCACTTGGAGGGTTGTAGGGCTGTGGTCAAGGGAGGCCTGCCAGGTCGGGAAAGAGAGGCACTCTGGCAGGCGGTCACAATGGTTGTACCACGCATGCTTCCATTACCAGACGTGATTCAAGATCCAAACCCAGGAAAGGTTTGAAAGGCTTAGGCTCTTGTTGACAAGGTTTGCTGATATGAACTTGCATCCCAGTCTGTTGCAATAAATTCAATTCAATTCAATTTTATTTGTATAGCGCTTTTAACAAAGAGCATTGTCTCAAAGCAGCTTTACATGAGAAACCACATCAAAAAACAACAAACATATGAACAGACAAACAGACAAACAGTCCTAGATGTTATCCCAAGTGAGCAAGCCTGAGGTGACTGAGGCGACTGTGGCAAGGAAAAACTCCCTTAGATGGTATGAGGAAGAAACCTTGAGAGGAACCAGACTCAAAAGGGAACCCATCCTCATTTGGGTGACAATTGTGTGATGTAGATACAGCATGTGTATAGTGTTATGTGAATCAATAAGGAGGTTGTTGTCCATGGCACTGCTTGAATATTCCAATCCTCACAAGCAGAACCCAGCTGGAGCTGGTCCATCTCCGGATGCCACTGGAGCCGGCACAGTCTCTGTATGCCTCGGGATGGGTAGAAGAAAGGAAACAATGGAACAGCATTAGCGTAGCTGCTGTTCATAATATTAGCAGTACTAGCTGAATGTGCATTTAATCAGATGTACTGGCGTGCAAGGTTATGGGAAGTGTTAGATGTATGCCTGGCTAAAGAGATAAGTCTTTAGTCTACTTTTAAACTGGGTGACTGTGTCTGAGCCCCGAACACAGTCAGGAAGACTATTCCAGAGTTTTGGAGCTAAATACGAAAACGCTCTACCTCCTTTTGTGGACTTTGATATTCTGGGAACTACTAGCAGTCCAGAATTTTGTGATCTTAAAGAGCGTGGTGGATTGTAATGTGTTAGAAGACTGGATAGATAGGTGGGAGCTAAACCATTTAGAGCCTTGTATGAGAGTAGAGCTAGTTTATAGTCAATTCTAAACTTAACAGGTAGCCAGTGCAGGGATGATAATATTGGGGTTATATGATCATATTTTCTTGATCTGTTAAGAACTCTGGCGGCTGCATTCTGGACTAACTGTAGCTTGTTTATTGAAGATGCAGGACAACCACCTAGTAATGCATTACAGTAGTCCAGTCTGGAGGTCATGAATGCATGAACTAGCTTTTCTGCATCAGATACAGATAAAATGTTCCTAAGCTTGGCAATATTTCTAAGATGGAAGAAGGCTGTTTTTGTGATATTGTAAATATGGTTTTCAAAGGATAAGTTGCTGTCTAATATTACACCCAGGTCTTTCACTGTTGAGCTAGTAGTAACAGTGCATCCTTCTAGGTGCAAGCTGAATTGTGAGAGCTTCTGTGTACTAGTTTTTGGGCCAATAAGTAATATCTCCGTTTTGTCAGAGTTTAATAATAGGAAATTTTCGGCCATCCAATTTCTAATATCTTTAACACACTCAGTTAATCTAGACTGAGTTTTAGATATCAATTTCAATTTCAATTAGATATTTCATCTGGTTTTGATGAGATATATAAAGGTGCACGATCTGGGCCGCTGACTTCGGGACTGTGCACTGCATTGATCTGCATGGATCTCCAGTGGCGACCCGTCAGCCTTACAGCATCTGTGTCCAACCAACATGGAAATACAGCCCACGGTTGCGAAACACCTAGACCCAGGGCTAGCTTTTCTTGATCCCCTCTAGCACTCCGATGCATTGCGCGTGCAAGAGTTGTGGTAAAGAGGAGATTAAAGGGCACACAAGCGACGAGGATGGGATTCGAACCCACGCGTGCAGAGCACAATGGATTAGCAGTCCATCGCCTTAACCACTCGGCCACCTCGTCAGGTGCAGTTGTGGCACCCACGACCAAATGTCCACAGAGACCGCAACAATTCCGTAGAGGAGTGGTTGTTTGGACTTGCTGTTTGAAAAAGCAAGGTGTGAAACGAAGCAGCCAGCATTGACACCAGTTGCCAAACCCTGGGAGCTATTTCAGCACCTGGGTCTGGGGGCTCCGGTACAGTGTGAGCTCTTTTTTTTTTTTGCAGCCAGACAGCCAGCTAATGGCAACTCTTAAGCACATTTGCAGAAGGCACAGGAGCCACAACCCCTGTAAAGCCTTTGTGGTGCCAGAGCCCACAACCACTGCCTTGAAAAGGCTCAGCTGGCAGCGGTGGGATTTGAACCCACGCCTCCGAAGAGACTGGAGCCTAAATCCAGCGCCTTAGACCACTCGGCCACACTACCCGAGGGCTCAGTACTTATAGACCTCTGTGGAGAGCACACTGACATACTGTCTGGGTGTGTGGTACACAGGCTGCACAGATGAGGACAGACAAACTGTGCAGAGGGTGAAAAACAGCTCAAAAAATCATCGGCTGCCCTCTGCCCTCCCTGGATGACATGTCCAGGTCCTGCTGCCTCAGCAAAATCAAGGCCATCACAGGAGACTCCTCACATCCTGCTCATCACTTGTTTGACCTGTTGCCATCTGGGAGGCACTTCAGGTCAACAAAGTCTCACACCACCAGACTTACAAACAGCTTCTTCCCCTGGGCCATTCGGACTGCAAACAATCACTGAACACACACACACATTCTACCTAATAAAATGTGCAATTCTACTGTGCACTTTAATCTGTCTGTGAATTGAGTACAAGTTATAACTTAATATTGGCTTTGCACAAATTAGATTTCAAGCAAATATATAACTGGGAACATTTTGTTGCAGCTTTATGAATGTTCTGCTTATATTGCAGTAGCCCTTTAAAAAAGGGTACAAGTATGCATATGTATGAAAGGAGAGTCCATAACCTGAGGTACTGAGATATTGAGAAGGGTTCAGTATTTATATTAACATATTTTTACATATGTTTCTTTATTGACATGCACAACCAGTTATTACAACATTATTACAACAATACTAATTCTAACAAAGTCCTGAATATGTACAATATGGCTATATTTGTGGACACCTAACCATCACACCAGTATGTGGGCATTCTCCAAACTGCTGCACAATTGTATAGGATGTTTTTATATTCTTACAAAAACATGTTCCAGCTCAATGAAGATGTTTATTACAAGTTTGGTGTGGAATAAAATGAGTTACCTGCACACAGCCCTGAACTCAAACCCACTCAACACTTTGGGATGAATTAGAATTCTGACTGCACCCCAAGCCACACATGCCTGATGTTTTATGGCTGTATGGACACATGGACATACAGTATCTCACAAAAGTAAGTACACCCCTCACGGTTTTGTAAATATTTTATTATATCATTTCATGTGACAACACTGAAGAAACGACACTCTGCTACAATGTAAAGTAGTGAGTGTACAGCCTGTATAACAGTGTAAATTTGCTGTCCCCTCAAAATAACTCAACACACAGCCATTAATGTCTAAACCGTTGGCAACAAAAGTGAATACACCCGTAAGTGGAAATGTCCAAATTGGGCCCAAAGTGTCAATATTTTGTGTGGCCACCATTATTTACCAGCACTGCCTTAACCCTCTTGGGCATGGAGTTCACCAGAGCTACAGGTTGCCATATATTTACAAAAATGTGAGGGGTGTACTCACTTTTGTGAGATACTGTATATTGCCACTTACTGAAAAATCATCTAATTTTTAATATTATTAGTTTATATTTTGCAACAAGTTTGAAGTAATATCTAAATAAAGCTAGTCTACGTAGATTGACTGATAATGTTAAATTGCCCCTAGGTGTGAATGGGTGAGCAAATGGCTGTGTGTGTGTGTGTGTGTGTGTGTGTGTGTGTGTGAAAGAGAGAGAGAGAGAGAGAAACAATTTTTTTTTTCAATTATATTTCTGCACATATTTGGTAAGTTCAAAAACAATTTTTTTTGGTGTTAAGGTTTTTCTCTTCAGTGAACACAAGATGGCGCAGTCACTTATCTTAATGTTGGTCTAGAACCAGAGCACCACACAACCTGCTCACATTCTCTGAGACATAGAGTATACTTGTTCTTCTATCATACATACTGCTGATATAATATCCTAACCCCTGCCCTGGTTACTCTTAGTGCCAAAGCTAATTTCAGAGATACCATTCTGATTAAACAACACAACTGTCCACTTAACACTAAACTGTCATAAGAATAAATTCTCATCTAATGTCATTTCTTTGACACCTGCTGTGTCAGAAACATTAAAAACTAGAAACTTATATGTGAATGTGCCTTTATTCTTCTTTCTCTTCTTCTGATGCTATTGTGAATACAGGAAAGTTTTATTTTCAGATTTAACTGTTAGAGCTGAGAAATAAGGGATTAATTCAACCTTAATTACCAAGGGAAAATACTCATTTCTTCCTCATTCTTAAATAAATCATATTCTCTTCCACTTAGTGTTTCTAACATTTATCTGCTGCTGGTGTTTACACAAACTTTAGAGATATCACTAACATATGTAAAATAACATAAATACATTAATTTCCTGCTTTCAGTATGTGTTTACTTAAATGTCCTCTGGACAGGTTTCCCATATGAGGCTGAATGTAAAGCCAGGATGTTTCAGTAAGAATCAACAATCTGACAACAACATTGGTGACACTGTCATGTGATGCTGTGGGGTGGAGCAATTTTGAAGCTTTATGGTGTTAACATATTAGATTACAGAAAGATCTCCACTATTTTCACTGAGCTAAGACCAGTCATCATGTTCACTGTTATATTCATGTATCTGTGGCTTTCACTAGGTGAGTTAACATTGACTTTTTGTTATTACAGAAATATTAACTATATTATATTAAATATTAGTCTGTGTGGTGATGCAGTGTGAAAATGCAGAGTGTGGGTCTGACTTAAGTATTTCCTGTTGATTATTTAAAGTTTAAAAACATTATGTTCTCTTCTCTATGACAGGTGACTCCATGGCAGATTCAATAGAACCAGATATCACTCCTGAAGCTGTAGATGAAGGTGATGATGTTACTCTGTCCTGCAAATACAAAACAAGTCGTACATCAGACTACCTGTACTGGTACAGACAATATCCAAAATCTACACCTGAGTTCCTTCTTATTGTTGACCAAAAAGGAAATCTAATTTCCAACACTGACCCAAGAATGTCTGCTAAAGTTGATGATAAAACTATACAAGTGGATCTGATCATCTCCTCTGCTGCTGTATCAGACTCTGCTCTATACTACTGTGCTCTGAGGCCCACAGTGACAGGAAATCCAGCTGCACTGTACAAAGACTTTCACACAGTTTTGTTATATTGAAAGAAGTTTTGCCAATGCTTTAGATAAAGTTACATGTCCTTTTGGGGGATTCTCTCTTTCTCTCTACTGATCAGGGTCATGGTTGATGTGGAGTTTGTCCCACACATGAGGTAGGAAACACCCTGAATGGGATGTCAGTCCTTTGCAGAGCTCCATACACAAACCCTTTCACATACTTATTTACACATAGTGAATATATTAGTAAATTTATTACTGTCATGTTTTTTGGAGGTGATGCAAAACTGCACACAAACTGACAGTGACCTGAACACATCATCAAACTGGGGATCCTGAAGCTGTGATGCAGCAACACTACCTGCTGTGTCACTGTGCTATCACACTGTTAAAATCCTTCTGCTTAAAGTGTTTTCTTGTAGTGTGGTGTTGTGTCATTGTTATAATAAAGAACAATTACTAATTTTAAGTATTATGTATTTTGACAGCCCAACTTTAACAAGCCATAAACATATTTCACCAAGCAATGTTTAAATCTTTTATTTACTTTATAATCCTGCATAGGCTGTTGTCACTGAACCTTTCATACTACACAATTGTAATTGCATGTGATAAGTTTATTGGTGTAATAGGGGTGTGTTCATGAAAATGTGTGTGTGTGTGTGTGTGTGAAAGAGAGAGAGAGAGAGAGAGAGAGAGAGAAGGAGAAATTTTAATTTGCTAAATTATAAAACTATTTATTAGTGTGTTATGTTTTTCTCTTCAGTGAACACAAGATGGCGCAGTCACTTATCTTATTGTGGGTCTAGAACTAGAGCACCACACAACCTGCTCACATTCTCTGAGATGATGGAAGCTACTTTTCACAGTAAACAGTTGTGACATAGAGTTTACTTGTTATTCTTCTAAATAGTTTATTTATATTCTTCTTTATAATGGGCAGTTTAGCAGATTAAATTGGGCTGACCGATGAAGATGCCAACATTGTCAGAAAAGATACAGACTCTGTTATTCTAAAATGTTCATACGAGTCAAGCAGTGATTACACTGAGCTTTACTCTTCTTTTCCTTTTACCAACTTAAGAGCCATGCTTTTCTCACAAGATGGAGATATTTACACTTTTACATTCACTTCATCATCATCCTTTCACATTAACCATCATTTAACCATCAAATGTAGTAACATTGTATTTTAATGGACACAATATTAGAGGTTAACTAATGTTGTATTGTTTGTAGAATAAAGCCCAAACTGCACTTCACTAACAACTCCTCATACAGCTAGTTTGTTGTGTAACTGGTTATTATTGCATGGACCCAGTGGACACTGTGGATCAGAAACCCAGTAAACGCTCTGTTCTGGACATTCTTGTACCATTAAAGTTAGAATATTAATGCTACATTTGATTTATTTGGTTTATTCTAGATGGAATCTGAAAAATACATGCAAACAACATGACTGTCAAGTGGATTAGTTTTAAATGTTATGCTTGTTTTCTATAGAAACTAGTTTGGAGTTAAATGGAATATTGGTTCCAGATGTAGATGCAGACACCACTAATTTAATGTGTAATTAAATAACTTTAATTACTTTATTTACTGTAAGTAAATCCTGGATTTATCAGGGGGAATAACTAATAAACTAAGGTGCAGAAATAGACAAAAGATCAAAAAGAGAGCAAAAGGTAAATAAAACATCCAAAAATATCCAAAACAAATCACACAAAACGTTGATCAGCAACAGTGGAATAGTTCTGTGTTGTATTAGTGACTCAGTTCACTGTCACTGATACTGTGAAGTGATGATCTGTGTAAAATTATGCTCCAACTGCATCACTTCCTGGGTGTGGCCTTCTAGAGACGTGTAAAGTTCAGCACATACAGCACTATTATACAGAATCCTCACAGAGCTGTGTTCAGAAATGGATCAACTATACAACTTACTGTACATAGTGAGATACATACCACTGATTCTCACTCTAGTTACAGGTAATTCATTTTCATTAGTTAATCAAAAGTTTTAATTCTTACAATCATATTTAATGAGTTGCATTAATTAATAACCATGTTTTTTATTATTCATCCAGTCATTTCTTGATATCTTAAGTCAATATTTGGTTTAAGAAAAATATTTCACTGATATATTTTTTTGTATTTTTTTTTTTTTTACACCAGGCAGTTTTGCTGATAAAATTGGACCAGCAGATGAAGATGCCAACATTGTCAGGAAAGAAACAGAGACTGTTACTCTGAAATGTTCATATGAGTCAAGCAGCAATGACATTGATCTTTACTGGTACAAACAATATCCTAACAGCGCACCACAGTTTTTACTGTATAAAAGCGCAAGGTCAAGATCTGACCAGAGCACTCCTGATGATCATCGATTAGAGTCGAAAACCAGCAGAGACTCTACTGAACTTACTATCAGAGGTCTAAAGCTCTCAGATTCTGCACTCTATCATTGTGCTCTTGAAGTAGTAGCACTGTAATACAGAGTTACTGAAAGGCTTTACAAAAACTGTAAATGGCATATATGACGTTTATAAAACCACAAGATCAAAGAGACTCACTTTATCAACTTTTTGGTAAACCACAGAAACAAACAACTTTTGTAATAACATTTACAGCTGGAGAAAATAGCTGAGAAAAAAAGAATAATGAGGGATTAACACAGCAACTACACAATATTCATGGTAAACTCACAAATATACATGTTTCAGATGCTAGATGTTGCTGGTCTATACATTGTGTAATTAAATTAATAAACAACCCTCAACCCAGTGTAGTCCATTGTAATTTGTATTCCTGCTTCATGACTAGTGTTGCTGGGAGAAGCTCCAGATCCACTGCAACCCTGACCAGGATAAAGCAGTTACTGAAGATGAATGAATGAATGTAGGTGTATATAGACAGTTGTGGACATGTGACCAGGATAGAGCAGTTAATAAAAATAAATTCTGAGTTAATGATCATTTATTAGGACAGTAAGCAGCTGTTTATATTATTTATAAGGTATAGTTGGTGTGATCATGCAATGTGTCTCATAGCAAACAAAAACCTAGTAAATCCTAGCAAACCTATTAACAAAAACCTGCATTATGACCAAAGCCTCTGATGCTAATTAATGAAGCTAGTGAACATGTAACACCAGCCATACAACATCATCCATGATTGTTCATTAAGTTTGACAAAAGTGGATCTGTTCATCTCCTCTGCAGCAGTGACAGACTCTAAACTGTACTACTCTGGTGCACACAGTGACAGGAAACCCAACTAGACTGTAGACAATGTACTACACATGATTCATTCATTCTGGGGAAATGCTTTCTTTATATTATGTTGGTAGATGCAGCTCAGGCTCTTTTGGTGAAAGCAGGAAAAAGAGCTGAGAGAGAAGAGGGACAGAGTGATAGCAAAGCTAACAGAGAAAAAGATTCTCCTTTCCACTGTGTGTTTGTAGACTTGGAGAAAGCGTATGACAGGGTGCCAAGAGAAGAGCTGTGGTACTGTATGAGGAAGTCAGGAATAGCAGAGAAGTATGTCAGAGTGGTGCAGGACATGTATGAGAGGAGCAGGACAGTGGTGAGGTGTGCTGTAGGTCAGACAGAGGAGTTCAAAGTGGAGGTGGGACTGCATCAGGGATCGGCTCTGAGCCCCTTCCTGTTTGCTATGGTGATGGACCAGTTGTCAGAGGAGGTCAGACAGGAGTCTCCTTGGACAATGATGTTTGCAGATGACATTGTGATCTGTAGTGAGAGCAGGGAGCAGGTGGAGGAAAACCTGGAGAGGTGGAGGTTTGCGCTGGAGAGAAGAGGAATGAAAGTCAGTGGTAGTAAGACTGAGTACATGTGTGTGAATGACAGGGAGGGAAGTGGAACAGTAAGATTACAGGGTGAAGAGGTGAAGAAGGTACAAGTACTTGGGGTCAACAGTTGTTAAGTTTTACAGCTACTATCAACATCTGTTTTCTTGTGAGAAAAAAAAATCCATGGAAATGACAAATTCAGCGGTATTTGAAAGAGAAATATATGGGGGCTATGAAGACATTTTAGGTATTTGAATAAATATTTCTTCCATATTCCAAAATCAGTTCAATCCCAGAAACCACCTACTAAAGAAAGGACTTAGCATATTATAACAATTCCTGTATGTTTCACCATTCAAATATTCTTATTTTTGTAATGAGAGAGAGAGAGAGAGAGCAAGAGAGAGAGAGAGAGAGAGACCCAAAAACAAGTGTTATAACTTTTAATGTCAAAATATCACAGAAAAATTGAGTAGATGGTATGAGTGAATCCATTGCTTCTCAGGACCACATTGTTTTATTAAGACAAAAATATTTCTACAAGCTTTATATAAACAGTATTCAGAACAGCAGATTTGTCATGAATATACATAAATACAAGTAGGTGGAGCTAGAGGTGGAGATGTACATCAAATAGTAACACTGACATTCATTTCTAAAGCTAGAGGTTTGAACTAAACACTCAGGAAAACAATGTTGTTCCTCTTTGTGGTGTTTTTCACTCTTGCTGATGTTGGTAAGTCATATACACTGCACACAAAATATTATTTTTTCTAATTAAGAAGACAAAATTTTCCATGTGAAATGTGTCATTTATGATTAAAATATCACAATATTGTTGTAATGTTTTTATAGCAGAGGCTGCTGACAATAACATTAAACCAGAACAAACCAATGTATTTTCAATGGAAGGCAGCAACATCTCACTGTCCTGCACATATACTGGATCAGTTCAGAGTCTCCACTGGTATCGACAAAAACCTGGATCAAGACCTGAGTTTCTGCTGCTGATTCTTGAAGCCAGTGAAACTGTCACTGAGGCTCAACCACCTCATCCACGATTGTCTGTACAACTTAAAAAAGAGCAAGATAAAACGAATAAGAAAGTGGATCTGATCATCTCCTCTGCTGCTGTATCAGACTCTGCTCTATACTACTGTGCTCTGGAGCCCACAGTGACAGGAAATCCAGCTGCACTGTACAAAAACTTTCACACAGTTTTGTTATATTAAAAGCAGCTCTTCCAATGTTTAGAGAAAGTTACATGTCCTTTTGGGGGATTCTATCTTTTTCTCTATTGGTCAGGGTCATAGTAGATACAGAGTCTGTCCCAGACATGAGGTGGGAAAACACCCTGAATGGGATGTCAGTCCTTTGCACTCCACAAACCCTTTCACACACTCATTCACACAAAAGTGCAATTTCTCCTAGCAAATTTTCCTACTGTCATGTTTTTTTGGAAGTGATGCAAAACTGCACACAAACTGACACTAACCTAAACTCCTGTTAAAATCCTTCCCAAGAAAAGTATTTTCTTGCAGTATGGAGTAATTTTTATAATAAAGAAAGATTTCTACCCTCATGGTACAATTCCATATTGACTGATAACAAGTGCACTAAAGACAAGGCTCAGGTCAATCCTCATAGCAGAATTCCACAATGCCAGTGGACTCATGATCCTCTCTGTTCTGTCTGGAGTAATTACACTGCAGATGAAGGGCATTTTATTGTCTAAGTGTAGTAACTTCACATATATAATAGTCAAACTAATCAGTTATAGCCCAATGTTCAACAAGTTCAACCTCAACAGAAGGAGATCATCTTCAAAACTAAGGATTATCTTATTATCAGCAAACCAATTCCTTGTATTTTCAAACAAGTAACTAGAACCGTCTTATTCATTAGTGCATTGTTGTCTTCTGATCTTTTGCAGTGTTCAGTGTGAGAAAGAATCATTATGTTGTGATTCATGAACAAGCGTCTGAGTAAATTAATCTAAAGGGAACTGTGTGTGTGTGTGTGTGTGTGTGTGTGTGTGTTTAATCCCCTGATAGGAAAGGAAGTATGTCATGTGAACATAAAGTATTTCTCAATGGCCAGTTCAGTTTAGTTGTTGAGATTTATAACTGTTTTCAACATCTGTTTCCTTTTAGTTTTCTATTATTATTTCTTTTTGTGCTTTACATTAAATAACGTAACCTGGTGTTGTAAATACAATTTAAATATAAGTTCTAATATATAATTACTAATCCACAGTATGAATATATATGTATGGCTGTATGAACTGTTTACAGGTTTTTATTTTGTCCAAGTTAAGGTTTTTCTCTTCAGTGAACACAAGATGGCGCAGTCACTTATCTTATTGTGGGTTAAGTTCTAGAGACACTACCACACAACCTGCTCACATTCTCTGAGATGATGGAAGCTACTTTTCACAGTAAAACCTTTGTGACATAGAGTATACTTGTTCTTCTATCATACATACTGCTGATATAATATCCTAACCCCTGCCCTGGTTACTCTTAGTGCCTAAGATAATTTCAGAGATACCATTCTGATTAAACAACACAACTGTCCACTTAACACTAAACTGTCATAAGAATAAATAATCATCTAATGTCATTTCTGTGACAAACAAAAGTACCTGCTGTGTCAGAAACACTGAAAACTGGAAACTTATCTGTAAATCTGCCTTTACTCTTCTTTCTCTTCTTCTAATGCTATTGTGAGTTTAAACCTTAATTATCAAGTAAAAAAATTATTCCTTATTCTCAATTAAACCTTATTCTCTTCTACTTAGTGTTTCTAACATTAATCTGCCTGCTGGTGTTTATACAATAATTCTCTAATTTAGAGACATCACTAACATATATAATTAAAATACTGACAATGTAATTATTAGATTAGATTTTTACTAGATTAAATTGATCATTTTTACATAAATACATTAATTTCCTGCTTTCAGTATGTGTTTACTTAAATGTGCTCTGGACAGGTTCCCCATATGAGGCTGAATGTAAAGCCAGGATGTTTCAGTAAGAATCAACAATCTGACAACAACATTGGTGACACTGTCATGTGATGCTGTGGGGTGGAGCAATTTTGAAGCTTTATGGTGTTAACATATTAGATTACAGAAAGATCTCCACTATTTTCACTGCGCTAAGACCAGTCATCATGTTCACTGTTATATTCATGTATCTGTGCCTTTCACTAGGTGAGTTAACATTGACTTTTTATTATTACAGAAATATTAACTATATTATATTAAATATGTGTGGTGATGCAGTGTGAAAATGCAGAGGAGGTCAGACTAAAGTATTTCCTGTTGATTATCTAAACATTATGTTCTCTTCTCTATGACAGGTGACTCCATGGCAGATTCAATAGAGCCACTTGTCACTCATAAACCTGTAGATGAAGGTGATGATGTTACTCTGTCCTGCAAATACAAAAAAAGTAGTACATCAGACAACCTGTACTGGTACAGACAATTTCCAAAATCTAAACCTGAGTTCCTTCTTTATATTGTTCAAAGTGGAACTTATAATTCTGATCCTCCCCCAAGAATGTCTGTTAAAGTTGATGATAAGAAAGTGGATCTGATCATCTCCTCTGCTGCTGTATCAGACTCTGCTCTATACTACTGTGCTCTGAGGGCCACAGTGACAGGAAATCCAGCTGCACTGTACAAAAACTTTCACACAGTTTTGTTACACTGAAAGCAGTTGTACTGATAATTTCGACTTCACATGCCATATTTGGGGGAAATCTCTCTCTATTGTGATTTATAAAGAGTTTATATTTTGACACATGTTGGATTATTACTAGCGATCCTCAGTAATCAATCTGTGCTCTGTTGCTGGTCTTGGATTTTATTTTTTTTTTTATTTTGTATTACTATACTATATGATCACTTTCAAGTTGATAATATTTACTAGTTTTTGGTTTACATGGTTCGTAGGCATGAATTGTAATCTGATCAATCTGTCTGAATATCATAAAAACTTTGCTGAAACAAATCTGCCTTAAAGCACAGCGATAATATATCTTCAGGTATGCTGATGACAATACAGTGTTGAGTCTCATCAGCAAAATATTGAGTTTACATACAGAGAGAAGGTGGAGAAGTGCGAGGACAAGTGTAGAAGGATAAATCCATAGGGTGAACTCTTAATTTCCTGCAGACATGTACGAGAGAAAACATAAAAAAAGGAATAAATGGCATTATGTGAGGCTGTACCAGTGTTTAATATGAAAAGAGTATTCTGTCTCAGAGCACAAGACACTACAACAGATATAGAAAACCACTGCAAACATCATCAGGGTCTCTCTTACTTTAATCAAGGATCATTACCAGAAAGTGTACATTAATTAAGCCGTCAGTAACAGCTTCTTCTGTCTGACCAGACAGTCAGGCTCAGTAACTGAACTAATATCAATAAAACAATATCTAATCAGCTTGACACGAGAGCAGGATTCTGTATAGGTTTAGTCAGACCACAGAAACTAAAATACTCTATACCAATACCCAACAGTTTTATGTGTTAATACTGATAAAAAAATCAAGTGTTGTAGTAATTCTAGATCATATTCAGATATTATCTGTTAGGAGAAATTGTACAGCTGATCTTTGTTACTCAATTAACTGGTTAATAAACATTAATTACCAGCTGTTTTTAACTGAACATCACTGGCTAAGGAACCATTTAGGACAAAATGATCCCAAAACCTTTTATTTGTGTCCATACTGGAAAATAATAATAAAAATAGCTAAATAAACATTCACCTAATTATTCTTAAACTATTCAACTAATAATAATAATGTCAAAAACAGTCCACTGAAGATATAGGAAACTTCTAACCCATCTATATTAACTTGTTTATAAATTAATTTTGGAGTTTGTAAACACTAAACAATTATTCTCATGTATATACCTGCAGGTTTTTTATTCTGGACAATGTTGTCTTGTAAGTATTCAGTATATAGACAGCTATATAAGTTTAAAATAATGTGGACACTGAATCAATTTCAGACCTGAAGTTTTGAGCTCTATGTGTAACTAGGATTCATTTATTTTAGTACTCAAATAGGTCAGAAGGTCAAATTGAAATCAAGATTTATTTATTGTTATTAGTGAGCCAAGATTTCATCCTGAACAGCATCACTTCCTGGGTGTGTCCTTCTAGAGACGTGTAAAGTTCAGCACATACAGCACTATTATACAGAATCCTCACAGAGCTGTGTTCAGAAATGGATCAACTATACAACTTACTGTACATAGTGAGATACATACCACTGATTCTCACTCTAGTTACAGGTCATTCATTTTCATCAGATAATTAATTTTATTAACAAAAATAATTTTCTGCATTGATTTTAGCTGATGTTTTAGGTATGTTTACAGAAATGATTTGAATATTTATTTTTGTTTGTATTTATTTATATATTGTTGTTTACAGCAAGCATTGTTGCAGATAAAATTGGGCCGAAAGATAATAACGCCAAAACTGAGGGGAAAGAAAGAGACACTGTTACTCTGAGATGTTCATATACGTCAAGCAGCAGATATGTTTATCTTCACTGGTACAAACAATATCCTAACAGCGCACCACAGTTTTTACTGTTTAAAGGTGCAAAGTCAGCAAGTTCAGAGTATAATCCCACTGGCTCTCGATTAGAGTCAAAAACAACCCCAGACTCTACTGAACTTACAATTAAAGATCTACAGATCTCAGATTCTGCACTCTATCATTGTGCTCTACAAGAAGGAACACAGTGATACAGAGTCACTGAAAGGCTTTACAAAAACTTATTGTTTATAAAAACCACAGAAAATGAAAGACACTTCCTTTACCGACTTATCAGTTAACCACAGACACAAATAACAAATTCTAATAACAGATGTGACTAAAATAAAAGAAAATGAAAGAAAATAAAAGAGAGATGAGCAACTACACATTATTCACAGTAAATTCTACAATTTTAAGGGTAAAAAAATAAAATAAATTAATGACACTACCAGAAATGTTAAAGCTAGGTGCCACTGAAGCATACATTGTGTAATTAAGTTAATTCATTAATTCTTTTTTGCTCAGCTTCCCCAATGATACACTACATTAATTAAATAAGTCATTGACTGATTGATTGATTCATTGTTATGTTTATTATGCATATATATACAAATGTCATTTAGTTAGATTTGGCAGTGGCTATGAACAGATGTCAGTTTGATTAAAATAAGGAAACTGTTAGTAAAATCACCTTTTTCTTGTTTTATGATTTATGTTTATGGCTTGTACACAACTCTGATGAATATACATATAGAATCAAACATAATTACGTGATCAGGGATAGTTCTAGCCTTTTGAGCTGGATGTTTCTTTTTCTTATTCATGATATAAACTTTCAAAGCTGCCTGTAGATCCTTGGATAAATTACTCATGAGCTTTATGGCCTAGGGTTAGAATATAATTCAGATACACTACAACCCTGATCAGGATAAAGCCGTTAATGAAGATGAATAATAAATAAATGAATTTTTGTCTGCAGGACAATAAGCAGTTACTTATATTTTAAGGTAGAGTGGATTTAAACATTATTATATAACAGGTAGGTCTCAAGGTTGATGTGGGTTTTGGTTTAAAGCTGTAGTTTTATCAAAAGTCAAAAACTTGAACTGACAAAAGATAATCTGCATACCTAATAGATTTAAGAGGAAGTAATTCACTTAGGGAACAAAAGCTGTGATAAATATGAATAGATATGAGTGGGTGGAGCTAAATGTGGAGACATTAAAGACAGAACATTAATATTTATTTCTAAAGTTCCAGGCGAGAAGGAAACACACAAGTAACAATCTTTTCTTCACTACTGCTGATAATGGAATGTCATGTTCATTACACATGAAGCTCAGTGTTCATGTGCATATTGGCATTTATGAGTAAAATATTATAGCAGAGGCTTCTTGATTATCTCCACTGGTATAGACAAAAACCTCAATCAGAACCAGAGTTTTTGCTGCTGATTATTGTGTCTACAAATGATGTAACCAACGCTAAGCAACATGACCCAGGACTATCCATCAAAGTTCATAAAAAGGACAAGAAAGTAGATCTGGAGATCTTTCCTGCTGCAGTATCAGACTCTGCACTGTACTACTGCACCATGGAGCCCACAGTGACACAAAACTCAAACAGACTGTACAAAAAGTCAAGCTGCATTTTTTGTCTCAGGAGTTGGAGCCAGTTTAATTCCATATAATTTTCTGTTTTAGTTCCTAGACTCTCCTAGATATTTATTTGGCTGCAAATATCAACATTCATCTTCTTACCTATGTTGGCAATGCTTACTGATTGAACAATCAATAAAAAAAACTGTATGATTTCTCTCATGTAGATGTAACACAAAATTCAACAACCTTAAAATGAATTTAAATGATTAATTCTTAATTAATCAATATGGCTTTCATTATCACACATGAAAGTCCCATACAGCTTACTGACAAACAGTAAACATCAATGTGCTCTATACTGGTATTAATTCCTCACTATATGCTCTTACCTCAGCTCTGAAAATAACCTTAATTTCATTCAAAATAGCTACAAATGACACAGAAATAGGTTTAAAAAGAAATTATGCATAACACATAAAAACTTAAAAATGTGTCTTTCTTATCAGTACAGTTTAATTTACAAGATGAATCTACATCCAGATGAAATGTAGGTATTAGTTAAAAAAAACATAATATACACTAGATAGGATGTGTAAATTGTAGTGAAGCATCACACCATTTGTGTACTATTTAGTATAACTAATGTGAATATGGGAAATACCTCAATTATTCCAGACTATACTGATTATAAAAGATAAAAAGAATAAAGCCCAATGATGGAAATATTATTGTACACAACACTGAGACTATCACAGGACCTGAGCAGTAGTAGTAGTAGCTGGTAAGCTGGTAAGCTTTCTCTGGCAGTTGTATGGTTTTTCTGTAATTGTTGTTCCTTAGGGTTCTGTTTGTTCTGCATGTTATTTCAGATCATTACAGAGCCGAGAGCTGACTTTAGCAAGCCAGCAACTAACAAGCTAGCAATCTCACAAAAACACAAGGCCTTGTTGAATAGAATTCTTCAAGCAGCACTATGAAGCACTAATCTTAACTACAACAGTCTTATGGATTAAAAAACAGAAAGTGGACTGTGAAGGATCATATCGTTGGTCAGACGCCTCTTACCTTGAGACTGATGGTAGAACTATTGATTCTGATCGAACTGCTTCATTTGTGAATTAAATGATTGGACTAGGAGAATGAAGAAGGATTTGCGGACTCGCTGATGTCATTTGTTCAGATCGTCACAAATGACATCAGTAACTTATAAAGAGTCACTGAGAACATCAGTAAATGAATTTAAGAAATCTTCTTGGTGAACGGGATCAAAAGGTCACACAATTCTTTTTCTTATAATAAAGGATTTAACAATACACATACATTTTAAAACATTTCATTTTTTATAACATTTTTTTGCCTTTTATTCTGCTAAATAAACTACTACATAGAAGCAGAAACTGCAGTAAAATAAAGCAAACCAAAAGCTGATTCAGAATTACACTAGGCTAGGCTATGCTAAGCTAGGCTAAGCCAGTTTAGGCTAGGCTAGGCTAGGTTAGGCTAGGCAAACAAACATGCTTCAAACAGAAGCTAGGCAATTACAAGGTAGAGCAAAGGAGCTTAACTCGGGAAGCTAATTCCTGTGTCACTACTCACATAACACTAAACAGGTGAACCAACTGAACAGGGGAAATGAACATAGAACCAAAATAGAGTTCAACTCTAATGTTCAGTGCTGCCCCCTGGTGGTCTAGCAAGGAAATATTCCAGATATCCATCATACTACTCATATGCTGTATTTTAAGTTGGTGTGCTATTATTATTTTTTAAACCATTGTAGTAAAGCAATAAAGAAGCAGGTTTGCTTGTAGCCTTTTCTACATTCAGACACATGAAAAGATAATTCATTATTTAAAATTGTTTTCTTTTTTAGATTTTTTTACACGTTTAGATTTTTTTAATTATCTACCTTGAAATTGACCCAATTCAATTTTTAACCATCATCATTTTGCCTGCAGCCAATTTACATATCTTAGATATCTCTTTTAAAAGGAGCACCCACAGTACAGATTGCTCTTGACAAGCAAAACAAAGCAAAACAGACAATTATGATATAAAAGCAGAAGATTCTTCACCTTTAGGAAAAGTTTGACTCTCTGACAAATGACAGAAATGATCTCTGACTAGACGACATTAAGTAACAGGGTTGTGAACTTTCTTTCACATTGTGTGGTGTTATTTGATAACTTAGTTGGAAAGTACAGAGTCATGTGCCACATTGATATTGAAGGGTAGTGACCCAAAACATGAGCAGTGTAACTGTTGAAGGATTGAAAGCCAGCAGACCTGATTAACATAGACCCAGTAGTTAAAAGTAACACAGCCACATTTAAGACTAAAACACGAAAAATAATGAATGTTATGTTGTGTTCAAAGGAGCAGAGCCCTGGACCCGAGTCACCCAGCGCACATACTAATACTACAGTGGGATCGGAAGAGAAATGAATGGAGAAAGATACAAAATGGGTTGAGATGAAATTACTGGTGTTTATTATTAGTGTGTTCTTCTATGTTCAATAAAGAGGATCAGATTAAATGATAAAAGTAATCCAGTGTCATCCATCATGTGCAGATTCATATGGCAAATTATATAAATAATGTGAAATGTATGTGAATTATTCCCACATGAATTTATAAAAGTCACAGCATAGTTAAAGTTAGCTCTTTATTAGTTTGTGATTAGTACATGCCTTAAATCATGCATTAGTTCAGATTTAAGCAAGCGTTAATTTAGGTTTTTTTTTTCCTCATTGTCTTTACCTCTAATCCGATCTATCATCAGGTCACAGGGAGCCTGTGCCTATCTCAGGCATAAAGGCAGGATACACCCTGGACAGAGTGCCAACCCATCACAGGGCACACACACTACTTCCAATTTAGAGACTCCAATCAGCCTAGAAGTATGTCTTTAGACTATGGGAGGAAACCAGAGGAAACCCACCAAGCACGGAGAGATGGATATGCAAACTCCACACACAGTGAGTGGGAGCGAGACGTGAATCCAGGACACTGGCGGTGTGAGGGGAACAAGCTAACCACTAAGCCATTAAGCTTAGCTCACGATTATGTATGTACTGTTACTGTAAATTATTACAATAAAAATAAAATGGATTAAACATGACAACTACACACAATCACACTCAATTCTGAAGTCATGATTTATCATGTTACATAATTTTGCAGAATGTGGCACAAATGGCACCAAATGACAGCAGCAACAACAGAAGCTTTTTTAAAATTGTGATTTAATGTTTGTATAATAATTATTTCAATAATTACATGATTAAACTTTATTATAGTGATTATTGCAGTTCATTATCAGTTCCTGCTTTTAGTTTAGCTTTTTGTGTTTGTTTAAAATAGATTTAGGACATGTTCCCCATGTGAGACTGAATGTAAAGCCAGAATGCTTCAGTAAGAATCAAGAATCTTTCAGTAACATTAGTGACACTGTCATGTGAGTGATGCTGTGGGGTGGAGCTTCATGAATCCTGATGATGTTAACATATCAGTGTACAGAAAGAACAGTTTCCTTCAGCTAAGATCATTCATCATGTTCACTGTTATATTCATGTGTCTGTGGCTTTCACTGGGTGAGTAAACATTTTTATTATTGCAAAAATACTATGTTCTGAATCAAGGATGAACACATGTGTTTTTAAAAAGTAGTAAATTGTGAGTATAATTTATGTAATACCTTATTATTAAATTATTTAGAAAAAAAAACAATATGTTGTCTTCTCTATGACAGGTGACTCCATGGCAGATCCAATAGAGCCACTTTTTACTCATAAAGTTGTAGATGAAGGTGATGATGTTACTCTGTCCTGCAGCTACAAAGGCTTCAGTGGTGACATATATAATGTGCAGTGGTACAGGCAATATATGAACTCTAAACCTGAGTTCCTTCTTTATGTTACTCCAAGTGGAGATCTAAGTTCCCCCATCCCCCATGGAATGTCTGCTAAAGTTCATGAAGATAAACGAGTGGATCTGATCATCTCCTCTGCTGCTGTATCAGACTCTGCTCTATACTACTGTGCTCTGACGCCCACAGTGACAGGAAATCCAGCTGCACTGTACAAAAACTTTTTTGTTATGTTGAAAGCAGTTATGCCAATAAGAAATTTAGATAGGGAAAATATACATGGCTTTTTGGGGAAAACTTTCCCTTTTGTTCTCATTATTTATAATAAGTTTATATTATTGACACATTTCATTCATTCATTCATTCATTCATTCATTCATCTGTAACTATTTTATTTAATCTTGTCTAGGAGCAAAGTGGATATTGGCAAAGCATTCAAAACTCTACACAGCAACCTGAGTTTAAAATCAATAAGAATTTACAATGCTTTTAAAATAAAATACACTTTTATTTATAGAGCCATCATGCTATAGCTCACACAGCATCACTTTGCTGGATCATAAAACAATAGTAAGTTAATTCATTTTTAAATGACTAACACTATTTTTTATTAGATTATTATTATTATTATTATTATTATTATTATTATTATTTTCTACAATGTTATTCAAACAATCAAAACTTATATAATAAAGCAGCTGAGGCTCTGTACAAGTTCAGAAGTTGAATAAAGTTCTGCAAATTGTTATTATTCTCCTTCCTCCACAAGATGGCGTAATCTTATTGTTGGCCATGTGCTAAGCCTCTTGTCACATCCTTCAGAGCTGACTTCTTGGATTATAAGTACAATAATATATAATATATATAAGTATAATAATATATGCTATACATAATCTTCCGTTCTTTTATATATAAGCATTGCATGATTTGTGATCTTACTGCAGTCTAGAAACAATCTTTGGAGAATCAGTAAAAACCATTAAAAGAATCCCTTGTCATTGGTTTGCCTTAATTAAGAAAGAAAACTGAAATTGCAGAATGCCTATACACACAATTTCTATTCTATATTCCTTGATAACCTGGAAATAAAAAGTAAAAGCTTGGTTCAATCATCACAGCAGAATTTTACAATATACAATATACCAACACTATATCATGGAAGGCAGCACTGAATCTTTTGAGTTTGTTGCAGTGAACAACAGCAAGTTCACCACCACTGGCTTGAAGAGGCAAAAACTAACACATAATGTATTACAGTGTTACAGAGAAAAAATCCTTTATAAATATATGAAGTGCAAAGTTTAAATACTCTTTCTGATGACTCAAGCCTCTTTTTGTCTGTGAACATTTCTTTGTGTCTTAAGGTTTTTCTCCTTGATGAACACAAAGATGGTGAACTCAGTTATCTTATGATGGGCCGAATACTAGAGCAGCATATAAACCTGCACATTCTTTTCACATACTTTTCACAATAAACCCTCTGTGATATAGACTCTACCTCTACTTCTATCATACATACTGCACAAATATTATCTTAACCCCTGCCATGGTTCATCTCAGTAGTAGATAATTTCAGATATACCAGTCCACATAAAACAACTGTCCACTTTAGACTAAACTGTGTTTTTAAATCTCTAGTGCAGTTGTACTAATGCTGTATTTTTCGTATGTAACTACCTTTAACCTTGTGT
This sequence comes from Hemibagrus wyckioides, assembly GCF_019097595.1. Classification (NCBI taxonomy): domain Eukaryota; kingdom Metazoa; phylum Chordata; class Actinopteri; order Siluriformes; family Bagridae; genus Hemibagrus; species Hemibagrus wyckioides. Next base: position 89,391 of record NW_026690807.1, on the reverse strand, counting down.
TGTTAGAGTCTTCCAGTCCACCTCACTCCTGAATGTAAAGCCACACTGCTGACACTGTCATGTGATGCTGTGGGGTGGAGCTTCATGAACCTTTATGATGTTAACATTTGCAAGAAATTTGACAAAAAAAATTGTTTTCATTCAAAAAATAAATTCAATAAATCCTGGATTCAAATGTAAGAATCAACAATCAGCCCTGTCATGTGATACTGCAGGGTAGAGCTTCAAGAAGCTTTATGAAGATCCAGAGAGCAAAAGGAAAACAAACTTGGTACTTCTTTGGATGTCTTTGGATCTTGATTATAGCTGTTAATAAGCACTTGAGTAATTCTCAGTCTTGAACAGTAAGCTTACAAGTATCAGCTTTCTAAAGATACCCTGGTTATATACCCTGGTTTGGGGATGCACTCCCTTCACATAATGCAGGGCTGTTCCCGCCGGTGGGCTTGCCGACTCCTAAGGGTTAAACAGCAAACAGATTATTTTTGGGTTAGATTTGTATCATTTTCATAGGAAATCCTTGGACAGTTTAATGTTTTTTGTATTTCTTTAAATATTTCATTATTTTCCTGTTATTCTTATTTTTCTATACTACTTGCTATGCTATTCATTGTATTATATTTCAGTGCACTGTTGTTGAGAAGAGCACCCACAGTTTTGTTGTACTCCTTATGTGCAAAGACAATAAAATTTATTCTATTCTATTCTATTCTATTCTATTCTATTCTATTCTATTCTATTCTATTCTATTCTATTCTATTCTATATCAGCAAGCATGGCTTTGGTTGGAGCACAATTTCATTTCATTGTCTGTACCGCTTATCCGATCTATACTCGGGTCACGGGGAGCCTGTGTCTATCTCAGGCGTCATTGGGTATCAAGGCTGGATACACGCTGGATGGAGTGTTGGAGCACGATGTTATAGTTAATTAGAGGTTATAGGTTTTTATCAGAAATAAACAGAAATAAAGCCGATAGATAGTCGTGCAGTGTGAAAACAATGGTGACCCAACAACTTTGAAAATCTTGCAGTGTGAACTCAGCATTAAGGCTTCATGCTCAACCACACCCCCTGAAGGTGTGGGTGAAGGAACAACCTTCTGCTGTTGTCGACCCAAAAGTTCACCTGGCAGCGGTGGGATTCGAACCCACGCCGCCGAAGAGACTGGAGCCTTAATCCAGCGCCTTGGACCGCTCGGCCACACTACCCATGACTTTGGAGAGTTAGGGGGCTGTGGTCAAGGGAGGTCTGCCAGGTAGGGAAAGAGAGGCACTCTGGCAGGTGATCGCAATGGTTGTACCACGCACGCTTCCATTACCAGATGTGATTCAAGATCCAAACCCAGGAAAGGTTTTGCAAAGTGGATTGACAGCCTTAGGCTCTTGTTGACAAGGTTTGCTGATATGAACTTGAATCCCAGTCTGTTGAAATCAAGGTGCACGATCCGGGCCGCTGTCTTCGGGACTGCGCACTGCATTGATCTGCATGGATCTCCAGTGGCGACCTGTCAGCCTTACAGCATCTGTGTCCAACCAACATGAAAATATAGCCGACGGCTGCAAAACACCGAGACCCAGGACTAGCTTTACTCACTCCCCTCTAGCATGGTCTCGGAGACCAGGTACAAAGCATTCTGTATGCAAAGAGGAAGATGAAGGGCACACAAGCAACGAGGATGGGATTCAAACCCACGCGGGCAGAGCACAATGGATTAGCAATCCATCGCCTTAAACTCTCGGCCACCCCGTCAGGTGCAGGTGTGGCACCCACGGCCGAATGTCCACAGAGATGGCGACAATTCCGTAGTGGAGCGCCATAACCCAACGCGTTTAAACAAGCCTGTTCCCAAAGCAACTGGAGCCCATCCCACGTACATTAGCAGTCTGTTTCCTTAACCTCTTGGCATCCTAGGTCACCCACATGACTTTACACCTCAGTGCACCTGGCACTTGCACTCCATTGCCCAAACCTCTTGGCCACCACTTCTTATGTCGATTTTTTATTCTTGGTTGAATTGTTGTTTTGTTGGTAGCTCGTAACCATGGTAAGGGCACAACTAATGCGGCTCACACACGGAAACCGTGTTTTGCGTACCGTTCTGTGGTTGTTTGGACTTGCTGTTTGAAAAAGCAAGGCGTGAAACGGAGCAGCGTTCAAAGCCAGGTGTTGACACCAGTTGCCAAAACCTGGGAGCTATTTCAGCACCCGGGTCTGGGGGCTCCGGTACAGTGTGAGCGTGCTCGGTTTTTTTTTTGCATCTAGGCAGCCTGCTAACGTCAACTCTTAAGCACATTTGCAGAAGGCACAGGAGCCACAACCCCTGTAAAGCCTTTGTGGTGCCAGAGCCCACAACCACTGCCTTGAAAAGACTCAGGTAGCAGCAGGATTTGAACCCCTGCCTCCAAAGAGACTGGAGCCTAAAGCCAGCGCCTTAGACCACACGGCCACGCTACCCGAGGGTTCGAACTTTATAGACCTCTGTGGAGAGCACACTGACATACTGTCTGGGTGTGTGGTACGCAGACTGCACAGATGAGGACAAACTGTGCAGAGGGTGAAAAACAGCTCAAAAAATCATCGGCTGCCCTCTGCCCTCCCTGGATGACATGTCCAGGTCCCGCTGCCTCAGCAAAATCAAGGCCATCACAGGAGACTCCTCACATCCTGCTCATCACTTGTTTGACCTGTTGCCATCTGGGCGGTGCTTCAGGTCAACAAAGTCTCACACCACCAGACTTACAAACAGCTTCTTCCCCTGGGCCATTCGGACTGCAAACAATCACTGAACACACACACACACACATTCTACCTAATAAAATGTGCAATTCCACTGTGCACTTTAATCTGTCTGTGAATTGAGTACAAGTTATAACTTAATATTGGCTTTGAACAAATTAGATTTCAAGCAAATATATAATTGGGAACATTTTCTTGCAGCTTTATGAATGTTCTGCTTATATATATATATATATTACAAGTATGCATATGTATGAAAGGAGAGTCCATAATCTGAGGTACTGAGATATTGAGAAGGGTTCAGTATTTATATTAACATATTTTTACATATGTTTCGTTATTGACATACACAACCAGTTATTACAACATTATTACAACAATACTAATTCTAACAAAATCCTGAATATGTACAATATGGCTACATTTGTGGACACCTAACCATCACACCAGTATGTGGGCATTCTCCAACTGCTGCACAATTGTATAGGATGTTTTTTATATTCTTACAAAAACATGTTCCAGCTCAATGAAGATGTTTATTACAAGTTTGGTGTGGAATAAAATGAGTTACCTGCACACAGCCCTGAACTCAAACCCACTCAACACTTTGGGATGAATTAGAATTCTGACTGCACCCCAAGCCACACATGCCTGATGTTTTAGGGCTGTATGGACACATGGACATACAGTATCTCACAAAAGTGAGTACACCCCTCACAGTTTTGTAAATATTTTATTATATCTTTTCATGTGACAACACTGAAGAAACGACACTCTGCTCCAATGTAAAGTAGTGAGTGTACAGCCTGTATAACAGTGTAAATTTGCTGTCCCCTCAAAATAACTCAACACACAGCCATTAATGTCTAAACCGTTGGCAACAAAAGTGACTACACCCCTAAGTGGAAATGTCCAAATTGGGCCCAAAGTGTCAATATTTTGTGTGGCCACCATTATTTTCCAGCATTGCCTTAACCCTCTTGGGCATGGAGTTCACCAGAGCTACAAGTTGCCATATATTTACAAAAATGTGAGGGGGGTACTCACTTTTGTGAGATACTGTATATTGCCACTTACTGAACAATCGTCTAATTTTTAATATTATTAGTGTATATTTTGCAACAAGTTTGAAGTAATATCTAAATAATGCTAGTCTAAGTAGATTGACTGATAATGTTAAATTGCCCCTAGGTGTGAATGGGTGAGCAAATGGCTGTGTGTGTGTGTGTGTGTGTGTGTGTGTGAAAGAGAGAGAGAGAGAGAGAGAGAGAGAGAAACAATTATTTTTTTCAATTATATTTCTGCACATATATAAATTTGGTAAGTTAAAAAACAATTTTTTTGGTGTTAAGGTTTTTCTCTTCAGTGAACACAAGATGGCGCAGTCACTTATCTTAATGTTGGTCTAGAACTTGAGCACCACACAACCTGCTCACATTCTCTGAGACATAGAGTATACTTGTTCTTCTATCATACATACTGCTGATATAATATCCTAACCCCTGCCCTGGTTACTCTTAGTGCCTAAGCTAATTTCAGAGATATCATTCTGATTAAACAACACAACTGTCCACTTAACACTAAACTGTCATAAGAATAAATTATCATCTAATGTCATTTCTTTGGCACCTGCTGTGTCAGAAACATTAAAAACTAGAAACTTATATGTGAATGTGCCTTTATTCTTCTTTCTCTTCTTCTGATGCTACTGTGAGTACAGGAAAGTTTTATTTTTCAGATTTAACTGTTACAGCTGAGAAATAAGGGATTAATTCAACCTTAATTACCAAGGGAAACTACTAATTTCTTCCTCATTCTTAAATAAATCATATTCTCTTCCACTTAGTGTTTCTAACATTTATCTGCCTGCTGGTGTTTACACAAACTTTCTCTAATTTAGAGAACATATGTAAAATAACATGAATACATTAATTTCCTGCTTTCAGTATGTGTTTACTTAAATGTCCTCTGGACAGGTTTCCCATATGAGGCTGAATGTAAAGCCAGGATGTTTCAGTAAGAATCAACAATCTGACAACAACATTGGTGACACTGTCTTGTGATGCTGTGGGGTGGAGCAATTTTGAAGCTTTATGGTGTTAACATATTAGATTACAGAAAGATCTCCACTATTTTCACTGAGCTAAGACCAGTCATCATGTTCACTGTTATATTCATGTATCTGTGGCTTTCACTAGGTGAGTTAACATTGACTTTTTGTTATTGCAGAAATATTAACTATATTATATTAAATATTAGTCTGTGTGGTGATGCAGTGTGAAAATGCAGAGTGTGGGTCTGACTTAAGTATTTCCTGTTGATTATTTAAAGGTTAAAAACATTATGTTCTCTTCTCTATGACAGGTGACTCCATGGCAGATTCAATAGAGCCACTTCTCCCTCATAAAGCTGTAGATGAAGGTGATGATGTTACTCTGTCCTGCAAATACAAATTCAGTGGTGTTTCAGGAAACAAGTACCTGCACTGGTACAGGCAATATCCAAAATCTAAACCTGAGTTCCTTCTTTATATTGATCAAAGTGGAACTTATAATTCTGATCCTCCCCCAAGAATGTCTGTTAACGTTGATGATAAACAAGTGTATCTGAACATCTCCTCTGCTGCTGTATCAGACTCTGCTCTATACTACTGTGCTCTGCAGCCCACAGTGACAGGAAATCCAGCTGCACTGTACAAAAACTTTCACACAGTTTTGTTATATTGAAAGCAGTTCTACTGATGATTTTGAGCTGCTATTTACATGCCATTTTGGGCGAATTCTTTGTAAAGAGTTCATATATATATTACAATTTGACAAATGTTGGATTATTAGGAGACAGGAAATTCATTGTTTTGCTATATCTATAATCTTTCTTGGGAAAACTGGGAATGAGGAAGAAATGTAAGAAAAACAGAAAAGCCTGAGGAAGCCCATGGGGATACAGCGAGCCATTGAATAGTCATGATGTCTGGTCTGACAGCTCCGCAGTCCCTGAAAAGTAGAAATTAGGTGAATCTTTGGCATCCATTAATGGTATAATATTTGCTTTAGAGAGGGATTATTTATATAACTTTTAAGAGTAGCTTTAACTTGTTTTGGTATTCAATCTTCTTGGGTATTTCTTCAGATACTGTGATCACTGTGATGACTTACATCTTAGGTTAAGTAACATCTTCAGGCTTGTTGATGATAATATAGTGTTGGATATCATCAGCAAAATGATGAGTCTATATCTAGAGAGAAGAAGAAAGAGGCTTATAGACATGTGAAAGCAACAAACTATGGATTAAAAATACATGATTGTTCATTTCAGGAAGATCCAAAGTGATTACAGTTTTTATGGTGCATCACATAAGATCTTATCTGGGCCAGAAAATCCCAGATGTGTTTCAATTTCCTGTACAGACAGGAGAGCAAACACCTAGAAGATAATAAACACTAGAAACATCATCAGAGTCTATCTAACCACTACTGAGGATCCTTTCCAGAAAATATACAAGTATAAAGCCAACAATCTTGTGGATGTTGCCTCCCACCCTTCTACCAGACACTTTACTCAGACAGTCAGGTTCAGTAACGTGTATATGTTTAACCTATTTAACTATTGTTTGTTATAGCTGTAATTAATTTCTGCATAACAAGTGATAATACACACAAATATGACCATCACTGATTTGCTTCAGATTAACTACTGGAAAAGAAATACTGGGAAAAGTATTATAAGTAGTATGTAGGTTAAGTGTACAGTCTTTTTAATGTACTTTGATTTGCTAAAATGGCAACATTTCAAGAACATTTCAGATAAATATAAATTATAAGTACACTCATTCAGTAACCTCTTTGTTAAGATCAAGTTTGCTGTAGATCTGGAGTCTATCCCAGGAATACTGGCCATGTGACAAGAATCCACCATGGATGGGATTCCTACCAATCACATTTAAGCACAGTAAACCATGTTTTGCCTGTCTGGTTTCCAGGTATGCAATTTAACATAAATGCATTATTTGCATTAAGCAGACATGTTATGTGATGACAGAGAGCATTGATATCAGAGATATTATGTGACGATGGCTGGGTGAGTTTGTGCAATGGGGCAAAAGGTGCTTAGGGTTTACAGCTGGTATTATTGATATTAGTGGAGAAATAAGATGTCCAGGTGCTGTTTAGAGCAGTTCTGTATCTAAGCAGGTGCTCAGTGTAAGCTATGGAGTGTACAGCTAGGCCAGTTTTCCTATATAGATTCTCAAGAGTTCATCCAATCACTTACATTTTCTGAAGCTCAAGAGTGAACCAGTGAGAGGTGCAGGAAGATGGAACCAGGCTTATCTTGGTAGAAACATGTTCTTCTAAAGCTTGAGAAATGGCAAGGTTATAGATGGACAGAATCTCAGGGGTGTGGGAAAATCTAGCAGAGCCAAGAATAGAAAAAGCATAAATAGATAAAAAGAAAGATATTGGGTCAATCACTTGACCATGAGCTTATGGTCAGAGATACCCAGTTCAGCCCAGGGGAACAGATCAGGTCAAGTGTGTGATCATGAGAGTGGGTGGGTAAGTTTACATGTTGCATAAGGTTAAAGTTTTCCAGTATTGACATAAGTTCCTCAGTTTTAGCAGAATCAGTGTCTACATGGATATTGAAGTCATCAAGTTGTATTACTGGTAAAGATCTTGTACAAGCAAGAGTAAGTAGTTCACTTAGTTGGTCAATGAATTAGAATTATAAGGAGAGGTGTTGGACCAACCACCTTCAGTGTCAGATACTCAAATGAGGTTATATTGTGGAAGGCAGCACTAAATATTTTAAGATTGTTGCAGTGAAAAACAGCAAGCCCACCACCCCTGACTTGAAGAGGCAAAAAAAGTCATATAATGTATTACAGTATTACAAATAAAAATCCTTTACAAATATATGAAATGCAAAGTTTCATATCTTTTTGTCTGTGAACATTTATTTGCATCATCAGGTTTTTCTCCTTAATGAAAAGAAGATGGTGAACTCAGTTATCTTATAGAGAGCCAAATACTAGAGCACCATATAAACATTCTCACATTCTTTTCACATATTTTTCACAATAAACCCTCTGTAATATAGGCTCTAATTGTTTTTCTATCATACATACTGCACAAATATTATCTTAACCCCTGCCATGGTTCATCTCATTAGCTAAGCTAATTTCAGATATACCAGTTCATATAAAACAACTGTCCACTTTAGACTAAACTGTCAGAAGAATAAATACTCATCTAATTTTAGATTTCTTCCTGATTATACCTCTAGTGCAGTTGTACTAATCATGTCATATGTACATTTTTCATATATAACTATCTCTAATCTTGCGTTGTTAGAGCCTTTCAGTCCACCTCACTCCTGAATGTAAAGCCACACACTCTTGACACTGTCATGTGATGCTGTGGGGTGGAGCTTCATGAACCTTTATGATGTTAACATATTATTGTGCAGAAAAACCTATTTTCTAAATATTCATTTTAGCTGAATGAATATTTCATTCAGCTAAAACCATTCGTCATGTTTATTGTAATATTCATGTTTCTGTGGCATTCACTAGGTGAGTTTTGAATATTTATTTCAAATATATTATGCTGAAGTTTAGAAAAGTTTAGAAAAGGCAGAATATAAGTCTGAAAGTGGATCTGATCATCTCCTCTGCTGCTGTATCAGACTCTGCTCTATACTACTGTGCTCTGGTGTCCACAGTGACAGGAAATCCAGCTGTACTGTTTTGTTATACTGAAAGCAGTTCTGATGATAGTTTTGAATTTACATGCATAAATTTGGGGAATTCTGTTTCTCTTGTGATTTATAAAGAGTTTATATTTTTGACACATGTTGGATTATTAGGAGAAACCTCATTCATTTAGACACAAATATTTCACTAGCGATCCTCAGAGATCCCAAAAATCCCAGAAGTGTTTTTAATTTCCTGCAGAGACAGAAGAACACACACCTCCATTCCATCATCATCACTACATTCAGATAAATATTGCTAGCATATGTGAATATGTGAAACTGCATTGAGTGTCAGAGCATTAGAACCTATAGCAGATTGAAAAAAAAACACTGGAAACATCAGGGTCTCTGTTTAACTTTTAATGAACAACACACAACATCTTTGATATTATTGTCAAGATCAGCAGATGTTTTTCCAAACCTCATTGAAATACCGAAGAAAGTGGTTGTTATCCTATGCACTCATTAAATACAAAAAAAAAAGAATATTTAATCATTGTTAGGTTTCCAGAGAAGCAGAAACCTTGGGTAAGTGCAAGAATAACAACAGTTTAAGATTGTGGGCTGACTGAATTATAGCAACAACCATAAAACCAGAATACCATAAAAGCTAGTCTCACCAAGGAGAGATAACATGGACACACGGACGCTGCCAAAGGAATGAATATAGCAAAAATATAATACACTAGGCTTTATTTAATATAACAGCCTAACTGCCATAACATCAATCAATGGCTAAGGCTAAGCTAGCAAGAAACACAAGGAGTGACCCCTGCCCGCTAACCTAGTTTGTCTAGACATTTAAAAAAAAAATTACATGGTGGAATGTAGGTGCACACACGGAGTGCAAGCAACAAACAAACAAACAAGCAAACAAACACCAGAATAGCATGCTAACACTGAACCAAGAGTCTGAAACAATGTGGTGCATTTTAAACTGGTAGCTCCACCTCTTTTGGTTCTTTTTTGGGTTCTTGTCTTCTCAATGGTCAAGTGTGTCACCCAGTTAATGGTGATTGCCACAGAGTCCCACCTACATGAGGACAGTTAGAGACACATGAGCAGAAACAAAACCTAATAATTGGGAAATAAGGGAACAGAACATACATACAATCACAATGTCACATAATAATACCTATCTATGGTATTTGGTGGGGTTGTGGCCCCTAAAGTAGAGAAGGCCATTGATATATATATATAGACACAGAAAGATAATAGAGTTTGTTGGGCTGTGATAATGATCAGCACTGTCATGTGATACTGCAGGGTGGAGCTTCAAGAAGCTTTATGAAGATCCAGAGAGCAAAAGGAAAACAAAACCTCCTAAAAGCTAAACAAAATAACACAAAAAAGAGAAAGAAAAGATAACGAATCCATAAAGTGATATAATACACAAAATAAAAAAATTAAAAAAGAATAAAATGGTGTGTGTAGCTAACACAGGCTCCCGTGTTCCATACACAACAAAAGACAAGACATTAGGGAATTTAATTTCTTTACTGAAGCAGAGTGATGTCTAGATCAATAACAAAAAGAACTGTACATGTTACATGCATACTTTTATAAGGTTTTATGAAGTAATTTAAGTTGATTTTAAATAGTCAGAATGTAATAAATGAATATTAGCTATACAAAATTTAGCAATTACCATTTATCCATTTATCCAGTGGTATCCTGGCTAATCTGTCCTACTGAATAAATTTAGAAAGTAACTTTATTCTACATTAAAATCATCTATTGAGAGTAATTGAATGAAAATATTCAGAAAACAGCGCCAGTTTCTGTTGTTCCACAAGGAGGCAGAATAAAACAATAAACCCAGCCACTAATAAACATGTGCTGCTGTCACTCTGTAACCATGTCTCTATCAGGAAATGTTCAACAAACTCAACATTGTAGATTTTGTATCTATGATGTGGATTTTTATTTTTTATCTAATGAAATCATTTTCACATTAAAGATAAAGCTTTCAGATAAAAGCTGATAAATGAACACATTTAAGTGTAATGTTGTTAGTCACATAAATACACAAAAAGTAATTAATTGGTTAATTGATTTATTGATTGTCTAAACCACTTGATATTTGACTAAGAGTCCAATAAGGAGTTAGAGACCCCTGGTATAATATGTAAAACCTTAATTATTAGATGAATGATAAATGTCTTGTTCCACATGTGAGACTGAATGTAATGTCAGGATGCAGTAAAGAATCTGTCAGTAAAACTGGTGACACTGTCATATGATGCTGAGGGGTGGAGCTTCATGAACCTCTGAAATGTTAATATAATAAAGTACAGAAAGACCTCAGAATATTGTCATTTTGCTAACACGATTCATCATGTTCACTGTTATATTCATGTGTCTGTGGCTTTCATTAGGTAAGTTATCATTGACCTTCTCAGAAAGGAAGTGTTACATTAATGATTAATTAGCCTTTATGATGTTAAGAAAAAGTATAATATGAGTTATATAACTGAAAAAAAAAATTATTATGTTCTCTATGACAGGTGACTCCATGGAAGATCCAATAAAGCCACGTTTCCCTCATAAAGTTGTAGATGAAGGTGATGATGTAACTCTGTCCTGCAGCTACAAAGACTTCAGTGGTGCAGTAAATAACTTGCAATGGTACAAACAACATCCAAAATCTAAACCTGAGTTCCTTTTTTACATTTTCCCAAGTGGAGATAAAACTGACCCTATGCCACCACGTCTGTCTGCTGAAGTTGATGATAAAACTAAACAAGTGGATCTGATCATCTCCTCTGCTGCTGTATCAGACTCTGCTCTATACTACTGTGCTCTGGAGCCCACAGTGACAGGAAATCCAGCTGCACTGTACAAAAACACTGACACAGTTTTGTTATATTGAAGGTAGATAAACTGCTTAAACTCAATAATCTACATTCCATCAAATCAGGAACTCTGCTAGTTTTTGACTCTCACAATTTTCAAGTGAAATAAACTCACACAGCAGAATAAACTCATGAACAGGATATTATTATACATCAAATGTACATTAAATAATTGCTTAAATTAGTAATTAGTAAATATTTTACAGTAATTCATTACACATTTTTCAAAAATATACAAAAATGTATTTTGAAAAAAGCTTCAGTTTTACCAACTTAAATAAAAGAAAATTAAGTAAACCTAACTCTAGGAAACAATTCATTTTAACTATTTAAGTAACTATTTGCTATTATTTATACTGTGTTATAGTTTTTTTTACTCAAACGGGAAATAAAAAAGAACCTTATTAATTAAAATGTGTTTGTTTCCCCAAATTAATGTTTTTTTTGCTATGTTTATGTATTGTGTTGTAATTGTTGTCATAATTAAAAATAATTAAAAAAATAAATGTATGTACAACAGTCTGCCATAAGATCAGCAAACTTCCATGTATTTATTTTATTTTGCTCTCTTTTGGTCCTCATCATGAGGAGACTCTTGCAGAAGACTGAACAGGAGTTGTTTGTTCTCTGATATAACTGAGGACAGCTAGCTAGCAAGCTAACATTAGCTATGTTAGCAGAGTCAAATGCTGCACTCATACAGTAGTTCAGAATTATCAGCTAACAAAAACACAAAACCTCTTGTTACCTATACAGCCTGAATACAAGTATAGCTTTTCTATTCAAATTTCTAGCTGAAATAAAATCTTGGAAATGTACTTAGTTTTAAAAGTTAGTATCAAAGGTTATAGTATTGTCAGATATTGTGTCATTTGGTGTTAGATTCTAGAGACACAGCCCTGATCTCTAACTCCAAAAGATATGTTTAAGAGGTGAAGTCAGATGCAGTGGTTTGATCAGCAACAGTGGAATAGTTCTGTGTTGTATTAGTGACTCAGTTCACTGTCACTGATACTGTGAAGTGATGATCTGTGTAAAATTATGCTCCAACTGCATCACTTCCTGGGTGTGTCCTTCTAGAGACATGTAAAGTTCAGCACATACAGCACTATTATACAGAATCCTCACAGAGCTGTGTTCAGAAATGGATCAACTATACAACTTACTGTACATAGTGAGATACATACCACTGATTCTCACTCTAGTTACAGGTCATTTATTTTCATTAGTTAATTCACTGTATTAACTAATAATTTGGATTTTAGAGTATAGAGTAATTTCCTAATTTGTCTGGTCAATATTTGGTTTTAAAAAATGCTTTACAGTTTAATTTCTTAATGTTCTTATCAACAGGCATTTTTGCAGATAAAATTGAGCCAACAAATGAAGATTCCATCGTTGGGAAGGAAACAGAAAGTGTTACTCTGAAATGTTCATATGAGTCAAGCAGTGAAAATATTCGGCTTTACTGGTACAAACAATATCCTAACAGAGCACCACAGTTTTTACTGTATAAAGGCGCAAGGTCAGTTTCAGGACAGCGTAAACCCACTGATACTCGATTAGAGACAAAAACAAGCAGAGACTCTACTGAACTTACTATCAGAGGACTAAAGCTCTCAGATTCTGCACTCTATCATTGTGCTCTTCATGTAGCAGCACAGTGATACAGAGTCACTGAAAGGCTTTACAAAAACGTATAAACCAGTATAAATGAAGATTCTTAAACCACATCAAAGATCCTTCCTTTACCAACCTGTTATCAGATAACCACAGACACAAACAATGTTTGTGGTAATTCTGTGGTATAAATGAATAAATAAAAAAAGTAGTAACTAAGCAAATAAACAAACAAACATATTAATAAAAATAAAATGTGTTTAAAAAAGACAAACTACATATTAATCAAAGTAAAGTAAAGAATCTACATTTTTATAATCAAAAAGCATTTTACAGATACTAACAGATTCATTGTGTTTGGTGTTGTAGGTGCATATGACAATTTAGCTTATTAACCTTTCTTACCAGTTTTGTCCATGATTCACCGTAATTAATGATAATTTATACATTTATAAGTAAATAAATAAATAAATAAATAAACATTTACATGAATGTATTGATTCAATTGTGTGTCTCTTATGCATGTTTGTACAGATGCATGTTACTTTGTTGGATGTGAGCTAGAGCAAGTAGAGAGTATACAGAGAGTAGACGGTTCAGTAAAAAGTTTAACTGCATGCACATTTGATTAATAAAGGTCAATGTTTCTTTTACTGTATATATACTAATACATGACTGTGAGATTAAGTATGTCTCTGACGTTTGAGCAATCCAACCTACTAACTGAGACACAGTTACCATCTCTATCATGCTGATCTTTAATCTTTTACTGTTAATGCTTCTTCTAGGTATGTTCAACTTAATATTAGTTCTTATGACCAAGTTGGGACATGAAGTGTGAGAAATAGCACAGGGTTATATATATAGGAGGTAGAACAGAACATGTATGTGATGCCCCAGAGTTAACAGGAATGAGTCTCACAACACAGACCAAAAGACCAAAAATAACAAAACAGAAACAAACTGAGATTAGCTATCTAACCTAAACAAAAAGAAAAAAGAAAGAAATGAACATCTCCAACAAAAATGGCAGTCATAGCCCTCGTGCCAGTGAATACATACAACGTCTCAATATTTACATGTACAAAGAAAGATTATATACACAAGGCAGCAACGATTAACAAGAAGCAGATCAAACTTGTAGTCAAGGCAGGCAAAGGTCAAAATCAGAACAGTAAAACACAACACTGAATCTCAACACACACGCAAGCACAACACACCAAGTGAGCATTGAAGTTGGGGTTACTGGCTTCCATCCCAGCCTTGGCAGAAGTGTTAACTGCTGGAGCTGAAGCAGTAAGGAGGGCTAGAGTATAGAGGGGACCAACCTGAAGGACTAAACACATATAAGACAGAATATACAACACAACCTCACAGGATGTAACACTTCATATTAGTTCCAAGATGTTTTCATATTTCATTTACTTCATTTCTCTTTTTAGCACAGGGAGCACATCAATTCAAATGACTGAGCATCTTATATGCATTTTGATGAGAGGCTTCATGTGGATTAGACCTGACCTATTGACCTATTTAGAAAATGGGACATTTAGTCTACAGAACATAATTCCCAGGCTGTGACACAGATATGTTAATATGACGAATTACAATTTGCATTAAAATGTGTATCATCACATAACTAAAATCCACAAAGGGTTCATTCATTAATCTTGAGTAAACATCTGACCAGGATCAAGGTGATGGTGATAGGGTCACTGTCACTATATTTAGTAAAAATCAGCCCTAAAAGATGTAAACAACATTCAATAAATTCTATTATGAAAATTCATTGCTTTTTTTGATCAATATGATACCAGAACTGACATGACTATGAGTAAGTAAAAGTGGGTGGAGCTAGATGTGGTAAGATACAGTTTAGAAAGTTTCACAGAGATCCTGCCATTTATACCTACTGCAAGAGAGACACAACAGTCATGTTACTCTTCTTTATTTTCATAGTTGTTAAAAACATTGGTAAGTCATTTATATTATACACAAACTTTAGGTTAATGTTGGAGATTTGAACTGATACCTAAACATGATTCAGTTAAAAAAATTAACACCCTTAAGTAATGAATAAAGTTTATGTTGTTGTAATGTTTTACAGCAGGTGCTGTTGACAGCAGCATTGCACCAGAACAAACCATCATATCTTCAAGTGAAGGCAGCAACATCACACTGACCTGCACATATGATGATTCAGCTTACTCTCTCCACTGGTATCGACAAAAACCTCAATCAGGACCAGAGTTTCTGCTGCTGATTCAGAAATCTACAGATTATGTCACTAAAGCTGAACATCTTGACCCACGACTATCCATCAAACTTCACAAAACGAACAAGAAAGTAGATCTGGAGATCTTTCCTGCTGCAGTATCAGACTCTGCACTGTACTACTGCACCATGGAGCCCACAGTGACACAAAACTCAAACAGACTGTACAAAAAGTCAGGCTGCATGTTTTTCTCAGCAGGGGGAGATGTTTACCTGTTTCATTTAAGTACAGTATTTCTTAATTCTCAGACCTTGATGTTGATTTGCTTTGAAATCCAATAATGATCCTCTTACATATGTTGTTATTATTTATTGGTTGAATAATCAGAAAACAAATCCTTTAAAAGTAAATGTTAATCTTTAATCAGCTCTTGACTGATCACAAATAACATGCAACACATATATACAACATATATATATATTGGTGTTGCATGTTATTTGTCATCAGTCAAGAGCTGACAGCACAAGTTAGCAAGTTCACTAAAACACAAGGCCATGTTGAACAGAAAAGACTTCTCTGCTCAGTCTCCACAGCACTAAGTGCAGGTCTCATAGCCAGTGGTGGCAGCTTTTAGCCCACTGACTTTAGCTAGCTTAGTAAATGACAGTGTAAAATTTAAATGCCAGAAAAACCCCAAAATGCTATACTATTTCAGGAATAATGACATTAAATATTAATTCTGATGAACAGTTATTTCTGTGTTTATTGTGCTCGAGAATTGATGTATTTAACATATGTTTCTTTGGTCTTGAGTCTTGAATAATAAGAATGTCCAGTAGTCTGATGACCCAGTGTGCTTTTGACATTGATATTAAAAGACTTCAGCACATAATTACTGTGGGTTTTGGGAATATGTCTGTTACCCTGTGAGACTCTGCATCTGCAGAACCTGTAAAAGAAAGCAAGTCTGTTTAGGAAACTTCTAAGTGAGAATTTTGTTTTGTTTTCCAACACAGAAATGGTCCTTTTAGGCATTTTTGTTAGCTTGTATCTCTCAAGGCATATATTACCACTGCTATTTGTAACCTGTCATATGTGACAGTAAATGTTATGTATTAAGTTATTTCAGGAGTTGTTTGTTCTCTGACATAACTGTGAGAATAACTAGCTAGTAAGCTAACACTTGCTATGTCTGTTATAACAGTAGCTTGGAGAATCAAATGCTGCACTCATACAGTAGTTCAGAAATATCAGCTAACAAAACACAAAACCTCTTGTTACCTATACAGCCTGAATACAAGTATAGCTTTTCTATTCCAATTTCTACTCGAAATAAAGTAGAAAAAACCTGGAAATGTGCTTAGTTTTAAAAGGTAGTATCAAAGTATAAAGTATTGTGAGTTATTGTGTCTTTTGCTATTAGAGTCCTGAGACACAGCTCTGACCTCTAACTCCAAAAGATATGTTTAAGAGGTGAAGTCAGATGCAGTGGGTTGATCAGCAACAGTGGAATAGTTCTGTGTTGTATTAGTGACTCAGTTCACTGTCACTGATACTGTGAAGTGATGATCTGTATAAAATTATGCTCCAACAGCATCACTTCCTGGAATTTCCTGGAAAGTGGAATTTTTATCTAGTTTGTTTAACAGGGTTTTAGAGAGTGAGAAGATGCCTGAGGAATGGAGAAGAGGTGTAGAGAAGATCTTTAAGAATAAGGGTGATGTGCAGAGTTGCAGCAACTATAGGGGGATAAAGTTGATGAGCCATACAATGAATCTATGGGAAAGAGTAGTGGAAGCTAGGTTAAGGAAGGTAGTGGAAATATGTGAGCAGCAGTATGGCTTCATGCCCAGAAAGAGCACAACAGATGCAATTTTTGCTCTGAGAATGTTGATGGAGAAGTATAGGGATGGTCAGAGAGAGTTGCACTGTGTGTTTGTAGACTTGGAGAAAGCATATGACAGGGTGCCAAGAGAAGAGCTGTACATCAGAGGGACAGCTCATGTTGGACGTTTGGGGGACAAAGTTAGGGAGGCCAGATTAAGATGGTTTGGACATGTTCAGAGGAGGGAGAGTGAGTATATTGGTAGGAGAATGTTGGACATGGAGCTGCAAGGAAGGAGGAAAAGAGGAAGGCCAAAGAGGAGGTATATGGATGTAATGAATGAGGATATGAAGCTAGTAGGTGCAAGTGTTGAAGATGCAGAAGAGGGAAGGGAAAAGCCGAAAGAAGAAGAAGAGGTTTCAAATATTATCTTGTGATTAATAATCAAGTATTTAAGAAAATCTAAAGTAATTTTGTGTGTTTACTTCCCTGTTAGGACAGGATGTACAACAAGACTTTCTTAATGGCCAATTCAGTGGAGTTGTTAAGTTTTACAGCTACTATCAACATCTGTTAAAAAAACATGGAAATGACAAATTCCGCAGTATTTGAAAGAGATATACACTATATTGCCAAAAGTATTCGCTCACCTGCCTTGACTCGCATATGAACTTAAGTGACATCCAATTCCTAATCCATAGGGTTCAATATGACGTCGGTCCACCCTTTGCAGCTATAACAGCTTCAACTCTTCTGGGAAGGCTGTCCACAAGGTTTAGGAGTGTGTTTATGGGAATTTTTGACCATTCTTCCAGAAGCACATTTGTGAGGTCACACACTGATGTTGGACGAGAAGGCCTGGCTCTCAGTCTCCGCTCTAATTCATCCCAAAGGTGTTCTATCAGGTTGAGGTCAGGACTCAGGCCAGTCAAGTTCATCCACACCAGACTCTGTCATCCATGTCTTTATGGACCTTGCTTTGTGCACTGGTGCACAGTCATGTTGGAAGAGGAAGGGGCCAGCTCCAAACTGTTCCCACAAAGTTGGGAGCATGGAATTGTCCAAAATGTCTTGGTATGCTGAAGCATTCAGAGTTCCTTTCACTGGAACTAAGGGGCCAAGCCCAGCTCCTGAAAAACAACCCCACACCATAATCCCCCCTCCACCAAACTTTACACTTGGCACAATGCAGTCAGACAAGTACCGTTCTCCTGGCAACCGCCAAACCCAGACTCGTCCATCAGATTGCCAGATGGAGAAGCGCGATTCGTCACTCCAGAGAATGCGTCTCCACCGCTGTAGAGTCCAGTGGCGGCGTGCTTTATACCACTGCATCCGACGCTTTGCATTGCACTTGGTGATGTATGGCTTGGATGCAGCTGCTCGGCCATGGAAACCCATTCCATGAAGCTCTCTGCGCACTGTTCTTGAGCTAATCTGAAGGCCACATGAAGTTTGGAGGTCTGTAGCGATTGAAGAAAGTTGGCGACCTCTTCGCACTATGCACCTCAGCATCCGCTGACCCCGCTCCGTCAGTTTACGTGGCCTACCACTTCGTGGCTGAGTTGCTGTCGTTCCCAAACACTTCCACGTTCTTATAATACAGCTGACAGTTGACTGTGGAATATTTAGGAGCGAGGAAATTTCACGACTGGATTTGTTGCACAGGTGGCATCCTATCACAGTTCCACACTGGAATTCACTGAGCTCCTGAGAGCGACCCATTCTTTCACAAATGTTTGTAAAAACAGTCTGCATGCCTAGGTGCTTGATTTTATACACCTGTGGCCATGGAAGTGATTGGAACACCTGATTCTGATTATTTGGATGGCTGAGCGAATACTTTTGGCAATATAGTGTATATGGAGGCTATGAAGACATAGGTATTTGTATAAATATTTCTTCCATATTCCAAAATCAGTGTCACACAGTGCAATCCCAAAAACCACCTACTAAAGAAAGGAGAGAGAGAGAGAGAGAGAGAGAGACAGAGAGAGAGAGAGAGAGAGAGAGAGAGAGAGACAGAGAGAGAGACCCAAAAACAAGTGTTGTAACTTTTAATGTCAAAATATCACAGAAAAATTGAGTAAATGGTACGAGTGAATCCATTGCTTCTCAGAACCACATTGTTTTATTAATACAAAAATATTTCTACAAGCTTTATATAAACAGTATTCAGAACAGCAGATCTGTCATGAATATACATAAATACAAGTAGGTGGAGCTAGAGGTGGAGATGTACATCAAATAGTAACACTGACATTCATTTCTAAAGCTAGAGGTTTGAACTAAACACTCAGGAAAACAATGTTGTTCCTCTTCGTGGTGTTTTTCACTCTTGCTGATGTTGGTAAGTCATATACACTGCACACAAAATATTATTTTTTCTAAATAAGAAGACACAATTTTTCATGTGAAATGTGTCATTTATGATTAAAATATCACAATATTGTTGTAATGTTTTTATAGCAGAGGCTGCTGACAATAACATTAAACCAGATCAAACCAATGTATTTTCAATGGAAGGCAGCAACATCTCACTGTCCTGCACATATACTGGATCAGTTAACAGACTCCACTGGTATCGACAAAAACCTGGATCAAGACCTGAGTTTCTGCTGCTGATTCATGAAAGCACTGAAACTGTCACTGAGGCTCAACCACCTCATCCAGGATTGTCCATAAAACTTAAAAAAGAGCAAGATAAAACGAATAAGAAAGTGGATCTGATCATCTCCTCTGCTGCTGTATCAGACTCTGCTCTATACTACTGTGCTCTGCAGCCCACAGTGACAGGAAATCCAGCTGCACTGTACAAAAACTTTCACACAGTTTTGTTATATTAAAAGCAGCTCTTCCAATGCTTTAGAGAAAGTTACATGCCTTTTTGGGGGATTCTCTCTTTCTCTCTATTGGTCAGGGTCATAGTAGATACAGAGTCTGTCCCAGACATGAGGTGGGAAAACACCCTGAATGGGATTTCAGTCCTTTGCACTCCACAAACCCTTTCACACACTCATTCACACTAAAGTGCAATTTCTCCTAGCAAATTTTCCTACTGTCATGTTTTTTTTTGGAAATGATGCAAAACTGCACACAAACTGACACTAACCTAAACTCCTGTTAAAATCCTTCTGCTTAAAGTATTTTCTTGCAGTATGGAGTATTTTTTATAATAAAGAAAGATTTCTACCCTCATGGTACAATTCCATATTGACTGATAACAAGTGCACTAAAGACAAGGCTCAGGTCAATCCTCATAGCAGAATTCCACAATGCCAGTGGACTCATGATCCTCTCTGTTCTGTCTGGAGTAATTACACTGCAGATGATGCATTTTATTGTCTAAGTGTCATAACTTCACATATATAATAGTCAAACTAATCAGTTATAGCCCAATGTTCAACAAGTAAAACCTCAACAGAAGGAGATCATCTTCAAAACTAAGGATTATCTTATTATCAGTTCCTTGTATTTTCAAACAAGTAACTAGAACCGTCTTATTCATTAGTGCATTGTTGTCTTCTGATCTTTTGCAGTGTTCAGTGTGAGAAAGAATCATTATGATGTGATTCATGAACAAACATCTGAGTAAATTTATCTAAAGGGAATTGTGTGTGTGTGTGTGTGTGTGTGTGTTTAATCCCCTGATAGGAAAAGAAGCATGTCATGTGAACATAAAGTATTTCTCAATGGCCAGTTCAGTTTAGTTGTTGAGATTTACAACTGTTTTCAACATCTGTTTCCTTTTAGTTTTCTATTATTATTTCTTTTCGTGCTTTACATTAAATAACGTAACCTGGTGTTGTAAATACAATTTACATGTAAGTTCTAATATATAATTACTAATCCACAGTATGAATATATATGTATGGCTGTATGAACTGTTTGCAGGTTTTTATTTTGTCCAAGTTAAGGTTTTTCTCTTCCGTGAACACAAGATGGCGCAGTCACTTATCTTATTGTGGGTTAAGTACTAGAGACACTACCACACAACCTGCTCACATTCTCTGAGATGATGGAAGCTACTTTTCACAGTAAAACCTTTGTGACATAGAGTATACTTGTTCTTCTATCATACATACTGCTGATATAACATCCTAACCCCTGCCCTGGTTACTCTTAGTGCCTAAGCTAATTTCAGAGATATCATTCTGATTAAACAACACAACTGTCCACTTAACACTAAACTATCATAAGAATAAATTCTCATCTAATGTCATTTCTCTGACAAACAAAAGCACCTGCTGTGTCAGAAACACTGAAAACTGGAAACTTATCTGTAAATCTGCCTTTACTCTTCTTTCTCTTCTTCTGATACTATTGTGAGTTTAAACCTTAATTATCAAGTAAAAAAATGATACCTTATTCTCAATTAAACCTTATTCTCTTCTACTTAGTGTTTCTAACATTAATCTGCCTGCTGGTGTTTATACAATAATTCTCTAATTTAGAGACATCACTAACATATATAATTAAAATACTGACAATGTAATTATTAGATTAGATTTTTACTAGATTAAATTGATCATTTTTACATAAATACATTAATTTCCTGCTTTCAGTATGTGTTTACTTAAATGTGCTCTGGACAGGTTCCCCATATGAGGCTGAATGTAAAACCAGGATGTTTCAGTAAGAATCAACAATCTGACAACAACATTGGTGACACTGTCATGTGATGCTGTGGGGTGGAGCAATTTTGAAGCTTTATGGTGTTAACATATTAGATTACAGAAAGATCTCCACTATTTTCACTGAGCTAAGACCAGTCATCATGTTCACTGTTATATTCATGTATCTGTGGATTTCACTAGGTGAGTTAACATTGACTTTTTGTTATTGTGGAAATATTATATATATATATATATATATATATATATATATATATATATATATAACTATATTATATTAAATATTAGTCTGTGTGGTGATGCAGTGTGAAAATGCAGAGTGTGGGTCTGACTTAAGTATTTCCTGTTGATTATTTAAAGGTTAAAAACATTATGTTCTCTTCTCTATGACAGGTGACTCCATGGCAGATTCAATAGAGCCAGATTTCCCTCATAAAGCTGTAGATGAAGGTGATGATGTTACTCTGTCCTGCAAAAAAAGTAGTACATCAGACTACCTGTACTGGTACAGACAATATCCAAAATCTAAACCTGAGTTCCTTCTTCAAATGTTTCAAAGCAGAACTCCAACTTCCAACACTAAACTAAGAATGTCTGCTAAATTTGATGATAAACGAGTGGATCTGATCATCTCCTCTGCTGCTGTATCAGACTCTGCTCTATACTACTGTGCTCTGAGGCCCACAGTGACAGGAAATCCAGCTGCACTGTACAAAAACTTTCACACAGTTTTGCTACATGCCCTTTTGGGGAAGTCTCTCTTTCTTTCTTAAGATTCATAAAGAGTTTATATTATTATAATATTTGATTATTAGTAGACAGCTCATTCATTCATTCATTCATTCATTCATTCATTCCTTCATTCCTTCATTCATTCATCCATTCATTCTTCTTCTATTCTTCTATAACTATTCTATTTTGGCCAGGAAACCAGAAGTTACATTAGACAGAAAGTTAAACAGAAAGGTACTCAGAGGGTCCAAATGGGTCCATTTCTGAACTTCGGTGAAGCAGCTGAGGCTCTGTACAAGAAATGTACATGTTCACTTGCAATGGGATGTTTGTCATGAGATAATATAAATACTACACTCTTTATTTGTACACAGTTTCATGCTTAAATGAAAAATAATGATATAAAAATCCATCAATACAGATGATATTGATAAAAAATGATAGATTAGAGAAAGAAAAGAGGCTGGTTTGTTCCTCACCACAGTAAAATACTCCTCAACTGTTTGTAATCCTATTTAATAAACAGGTCATTAGGTCTATACACACCTAAATTTCCATTTCCCATCCTGCATTGTACCAGACTCCACTTCCCACAATGCACACTCACTTCCACATTCATTTATTTTATTGAAGTATTTTTCATGCTATCAGTTTGTGTTTGTTTACCATGTGCTCAGGAAAATTTATCCATGTGGTGCTGAATGTAAAGCCAGAAAGCTTCAGTAAGAATCAACAATCTGTCAGTAACATTAGTGACACTGTCATGTGATGCTGTGGGGTGGAGCTTCATGAATGTTTATAATGTTAATATATCAGACTGCAGAAATTTTATTTTCATTAATAAGCTCATCCATCATGTTCACTGTTATATTCATGTGTCTGTGGCTTTCACTCGGTGAGTTAACATTGATTTTTGTAGATTCAGAAATTGTTTTTAATTAGATTTAATTAGTCTTATTAGTTATGTAGTATATCTGCGTAATTGAACACTGCAATGTGTGTACTTTCATTCGTTTGTGTTAAAGCTTGACACAGGAAACCTGCTCTCCACATAGCAATATCTCTACAGATGGTATAACCACTACAGAACAATTCTGGGGTTTTTAGCAGTGACTATAACTGCCTTATTTATTAGTCCATCATTTGTTTTCTGCTCTTGTGCACAGTATTCACAGTAAAATAAAGTCAATTCAGTTTAAGTTGAACAATGGATACTGCTACAAACAAGGAGACCACTCGCGTGTGCTGCTGCGTGTGCCGCTGTCAAACCTTTATATCCTTTTATTTAGGAATAAATATTTTACAATGATAAAATAGCATGTCTGATGCAATGGTTTGTGAAGTAACAGTGTTTTTGTTCTGTGTTGTACTGGTTACTCAGTTCACTGTCACTGATATTGTTAAGTAATAATCTGTAAAAAGTTATACTACAACTGCATCACTTCCTGGGTGTGTCCTTCTAGAGACGTGTAAAGTTCAGCACATACAGCACTATTATACAGAATCCTCACAGAGCTGTGTTCAGAAATGGATCAACTATACAACTTACTGTACATAGTGAGATACATACCACTGATTCTCACTCTAGTTACAGGTAATTTTCAATCAGTTATTAATTATTACAATGATATTTAATCAGTTAAATAATTGCATTAATTAATAAGCATGTTTGTATTAATCTAGTAATTTCTTGATTCCTTAAGTCAATATTGGAATTACAAAAAATACTTCACTGACATGTTTCTTTATATTTTTGTCACACCAGGTAGATTTGCAGATAAAATTGAGCCAACAGATGCAAACATTGTCAGGAAAGAAGCAGTGACTGTTATTCTGAAATGTTCATATGAGGCAAGCAGTGAAGACATTTATCTTTACTGGTACAAACAATATCCTAACAGCGCACCACAGTTTTTACTGTATAAAGGTGCAAGGTCAAGAGCAAGTTATGGGAGCACTCCTGATGATCGTCGACTAGAGTCGAAAACAAGCCGAGACTCTACTGAACTTACTATCAGAGGTCTAAAGCTCTCAGATTCTGCACTCTATCATTGTGCTCTTAGAGTAACAGCACAGTGATACAGAGTCACTGAAAGGCTTTACAAATACATCAACATGGTATATTAAGTTTCTAAAACCACAGAAGATGAAAGAGACTCACTTTTCCAATTTATCAGTTAACCACAGACACAAACAACATTTGTGAAAACATTTGCAGCTGGAGCTAAATTTCCCCTAAGTCTGAATGAGTGTGTGAATGTGTCTGTGCATTTTGTCCTGCATTAGACTGCTGTATCATCCAGGGTGTATTCCTGCATCATCCCTAGTGTTGCTGGGAGAAGCTCCAGATTCACCTGCCCAGGACAAAGCATGAATGAATGAATGAAGGTGTGTATATATAATGTATATAGACAGTTGTGGAAGTGTGACCAGGATAAAGTAGGTACTTAAAATAAACTCTGATTGAATGACCATTCATTAGGTTGCAGCTGCAGCTTATGGATCTGGGGCTTGGTTTTACTGTAGTTTTAGCATACTAAGATTTGCTAATTGTCTAGTAGATGAGAAAGAGTTGCTGTGTGAGGTAAAGCCGAGTTGTCATGAATATGAATAAATATGATGTTTATTTCAAAAGATAAACACAAACTAACTAAACACTCAGGATAACAATGTTATTATGCCCACTTGGTTTTCTTCACTATTGCTGATATTGCTAAGTCCTTTAGTTTGCAAGTTACAAACCAAAAGAACAAGTATTTTAAAAAGTTGCTTAATAATAAATTGTTGTGAGTAAATTCAAATAAATTGCTGTATTTATATTAAAGGCTGTTGACAACAATTCATCCACCCAGAATACACTGTTTAATGTAATCACAATCATCTTTAAGTAACCAAACATAACTATAAAATAAATACATATCAGTTTCTGATTGCCAGTGAAATGTAGTTAGAGTGAGAATGTTCTTTTAGCTGATTGTTTATAACAGACGTGTTCTTGAACATTAATGAGGAAAGGCTCAGGTGCACAGTTTATTCTCCTCTTGATCAATAGATGAAGAAAATTGTTGGAGGAAAAGTTTCTGTTCCTCTGCAGCTCTTTTTCTCTATAGACAATATTCTGTTTGTGAGACCTGTATGATTGTAATTAACACCAGTGCAATCATAGCTCCAGTTTTGTTCTTTGGTCACTACACTTAATTAACCCTACTGAATAAAATCAGATGGAAAAATATTTGAAGTGAACTGGAACAGCGATTTAGTCCAGGAACTCTATGGAACTCTGTATGGGAAGGCTATACAAAGAAATGCAAAAAAATACTAAATATATACATTATATAATATTAATTATAGTTCAGAAGTTTATTTATTAATGTCATTAATAAATAAATTACCTTCAATTACCTTATAAACGAAAAAGAAGAGCAAAAAGATGGTTTAGTGAGTTATCTTATTGTGGGTCAGGTGCTAGGACTCTGCTCACACTTGTAGATGAAGGTGATGATGTTAATCTGATAAAATCGGTCCGTAGGATGAAGATGATAACATTGTCAGTAAGGAAACAGACACTTTCTTATGAGTCAAGCAGTCATTATGTTTGGCTTTAATTGTACAAACAATATCCTAACATTTTATTTCGGGGGCCCCTCTGTGCCACCAATATCACTAATTATAACTAATTATTGTCATTTTGTATAATAACCATTGTCCATTGACAGATATCAAAAAAAAGACGATGTCATTTCATGTACTCTTGGGGGCCCCCTGGTGGCTACGGGGCCCTAAGCAGCCGCTTAGTTCGCTTATGCCTTGGGCATAACCACTTCCTGACTCAGTATCTGACAGTCAATATTACTAATGTAATGTTGTATAATATTTAGGAATGATCATAAAATTATCAAAACTTCTGCAGATTTCTGCAGGACTTGAAGAGCTGGACACTGGGTGAGATCGCCTGTGCTGCGGGTCTGTCAGTGTGTGTGTGTGTGTGTGTGTCTAAATAGTGCCCTTTGCACTTACCCATTTGTTTTGGGTTTTCTGTTTGTTAATGTATTAGTTATCACAGTATGCATTTGGGGCTGCTATTTTATTTTATTTCATTTTTAAATGGACGGGTTTTAAGCTGTAGCTGGGCTGGAAATCTTAGGTCCAATCCGGAAATCACTGGTTACTATGGTTACCGCGTCCTGCGGGGAGAAAGAGCTCCTTCTGACAACACTCAGCCCCTCACGGTAGGACGATCTTTATCCTTTAATGTCACACTGATTTTACAATAAATATACAATAAACAATAAATATACAATATAATATAACATAATATACAATACAATGTAATATTTACCCCAGTAGTAGGACACTTTTAAGAACCCTGTGTTACTTCCTCTGCTCTGATAACTCACAGTGGCAGGGTAGCAGTTCGTTAGTTCAGTGTTCGAAAAAAAGGATGAGACGGACAAAGTTAGCCGATGCATGCCATTTAACTTCCCTCAGAATTTACTCCCGGATGGAATAACTTACATGAACTCTAAAATAAATAGCAAATAAGCTTTTATTTCTCTGCTTTCCAAACTAGATGAACCGCGAGCGCGCACACACTTCTGAGCACATTGTTCCGCACTCCTCAATGAAGGTGTTCTTTCCAACACCATCGTAATCCAGGGTAGGCCTTTCCATCGCTCTCCGACAAACTCACTTATTCTTAGAATGGATTAAAAAATGGGGAATTCACGAAGATGGGTAAATTGTGACCATGAAGGGATGCTGATGGTCAGCAAATATGCTCAAATAGGGTTTGGTTTTCAAGAGACGATTGATTTGTGCCATTGATGGCCAAGAACATATTCCAAACACCTCCACCATCTACATGGACTGTCTCCACATTTAAAAAATTCCCTTGATCATTATACCAGCTCTGCTTGCAGGGACTCACTAAATAAAAGTATTAACAACGACAACAATGTAATCCAGGGTAAGACCTACCTTCGTCCTCCGACACCCTAACTTATCCGTGGAATAGATTACACAACGTGGTGAGGTTACAAAGATGGGTAAATTGTGGCCTTGAAGGGATGCTCTTGGATAGCAAAGATGATCAAATAGGCTTTGGCTTTCAAGGGGCGATTGATTTGTGTTACGGATCAGAAGGCCCCCTGGACTAATCCGCGTACCCCAGCCTGACTCCACTGATTCAGGTATCCTTAACTGGTTAACAGTTTACAACATTAAAAGTCGTCTGGAAATGACCAAGCCTACAAATGATGTCATGTGTAGATAATCCCATGGCAGTAGGAAACTTTTAATCTATGAATCCTTGGAACAATATTAAAATGACATCCATTTAGAACACACCTGTTGTCAGTTGCTAGCATTTACCTGTGGGGGTGCCCCCTGCTGGGCTTGCTTTGCAGTACCTTTAACCTGCAGTGAATCGGGGCTCTTCTTAAATTTTTGTAAATTTCAAAGCTTTACCAATGTAGTACCTAATACATTTCAACTTTACATAGAGCACAAACTGGGCTTTCATAATATGGCTGATGTAAGTATGTTAGATTCATGTGTGACTTTTAAGCTTATGTCAAAGTACACATACACGAAAATAGAATTTTGAACTCTAGCAGAAAAAAACAGTGAAAATGGAGAATAAACAAACCTTGCAGATTGTTTTGAACACAGGACTGAGTTCATGAAAGTCTTGGGTGTGGGCCCATAGAAAAATAGCTAAATTATAACACTCAGAAAGACCTTTTATTTGGAGTAAAGTGACTGATGTGCCTAACTTTTTTCAACAGAGCCTCTGTTTCCCTGAATAATCAATGACTATTTATGAATATGTAAGACCTATTGACACCTGGCTCAGGTGACACCAGGTTTCCCCAGGACTCCTATTGATGTCTCAGCTGTTCGCACCTATACATTCAGATTCCTCCTACAAAAACAGGGTACACTGAGGCCAGGTTTTGTTGAGAGAAACAAAAAATAAAGCATGGTTTCTGAAATTTTCATTGAAATGTAATGCTTTTAGAACGTTTGCTAAAAGGCATATTCACAACCACATTGAAGCCATTCACAGGTAACTATGTTGTTTTTCTGGGGTACTATTATATTATTTGCTTTAAATTTTGTCTCCTTAGCAAAAGTTTCCACTGTTTATGACTGAAATAAAGCTGTTCATATCGTGCTATTTTTTTGGGGGTGATCTGAGTATATGATGACTGGAATACAGCTGCTCACATCGGCGCATGCTTTCACTTTTATTTAGCGTTTATTTAGTGAGTATATATTTGTGCTATGTTGTTTTTCTGTGGTACTATTATTGATTTTACATTTTGTCTGCTTAGCAAAAGTTGCCACGGTTTATGACTGAAATAAAGCTGTTCACATCGGTGCACGCTTTCTGACTTTCTGACAGCTTTATTTCAGTCATTATATACTCAGATCACAAAGAGTGGAAGATTTTTTTTGGTTTGTTTCTTCATTCAAGCCCTTTTTTTCTGTTAGACACGGGCATGCATTAGCACATCACTCCCCACAAACAACACAGCAATTAGCATTTACTTCCATCTGAATAGAGTCGTTTACATAAATCCTGCATGTGAATGGAGCGCTAAGTGCGGGGGCGGGGCTCCGGTGAGTGTGGAGACAAGAATTTGACATACTTTTGCTTTTTTTTTTTAACATTAATTTAATAACAAACATTTATTTGGCAATAACCTTTTTGGAAAGACAACCGTCTACCGTTTGTGTGCATGTTTTTTTCTGGGTTGCTACAATATAATTTCATTTACAAAAACACTTTCAAAGTGAAAAAAAGTGATTGGCATCGTTGACAATGCCGTCGACCCCAGAGGGTTAAATCGCTCAACCTGTCCATCTGTCTGAGGTCAGAAAGGTGTTGTGCGGGTTTTGTCAATGTCTAGCAACTCACACATGCTCTGGAAGACCTCCGATTCAAAATTGGTGCCTTGGTCACTATGGAGTGTAAGTGGTGCCCCATAACGGCAGACCGATGTGCATGTGCGACACCAAAGTGAAACATCTTCTCGCATTTGGTACCAACAATATCTGGTCCCCAACCGAGACAGTGTTCGCTCCACACCGAAATGTCCACCCACTGGCTCCTCGTGCATCTGGCGCATTACATCTTCCCAGAAAACTCGCGGCAGGATTATCTGGGGATAAAACTCAGGGCCCTCATTCAGGTACAGTCTTTGCCATTGGCTTCAGTAAGCTTTTGTTGCTGGGCCATAGGGGGACACATTCTCCCAGGAAGGTCATTCATTGCCTTCCTCCATCCACCTCTTGATGGGAGTAATTTCTGGATTGGCTGTCTGAGCAGAACGCAGTTCGTCGGTAGTCCACCCAGAGAATGGAAGGGTACTGGCAGTAATGGCAGGTTGTACTACCCCCACTGGACAAGACTCTGGGGTAACGGCTGCAGGTTCATCATGTATAGGTTTGCCATCAAGGTCACACTGGACCGCTTGGTGACAGAGCTGAGGGCTACTCAAGGTGGGATTCTTAAGGTTACATGGGCAAGTTGAACAGCATGGCCTCAGAGAAAGCACATCAGCATTTTTGTGACAGTGCCCCGGGTGATGAACAACTTTGAAGTCATACTACCCAAGCTTCTCGAGCCAGAAGCCTCTCTGGCCAAATGTCCCTCTGGTTCTCTCATCCTCAGGAGCCAGTGTAAGGTACTATGGTCTGTGTGTACAGTGAAGGATCTGCCCAGCAGGTACTGATGAAAATGTGCTGTGAACTCCACCACAGCTAAAAGTTCTCTACGCGTTGTGCACTAATTCTGCTCAGTTGGCGTCAGACTCCGACTCCCATATGCTAGTACATGTTCTTCCCCTTGCTGTAATTGAGAAAGCACAGTTCTGATTCCGAAATTGCTAGCATCTGTGTCCAGAACAAGATCACCACTGTCCATAGGGTAGCCAAGGATGGGGGTGGTAGTGAGCAGCTTCTTTAACTCATCAAATGCCTGTTGGCTCTCAGGGGTCCAGTGAAATCGGGCATGTTTCCTCAACAGGTTGTGAAGGGGCTTTGCAACTGCAGCAAAATCTTTGACAAACCGCCTGTAGTAGGATGCGAGACCCACAAACTGTGGCCATTCTCGAATTTTCTGCACCTTCTCTGGGTCGGCGGCTATACCATGCTCTGAGACGACGTGGCCAAGGTAGACTACCTGGCGGCAGAAGAGACAAAATTTGGCGGGTTTCAGCTTCAGGTTCGCTTGGCGCAGCCTTTTGAAGACCTGTGCCAGCCGCTGGAGCATTTCCTTTACATTCCTGCCCAGGACGATGATGTCGTCTACGTATACCAGGCAGATTTCCCACTGCCTTCCAGCCAAGACACGGTCCATTAATCACTGGAACGTCGCAGGAGCATTGCAAAGGCCAAACGGCGTGATGTTCCACTCAAACAGTTCCTTCCTGCTGTAGAACGCTGCCTGTCTCACCTGTGGGGTCAACTCCACTTGCCAGTACCCGGAAGCAAGGTCCAATGTGCTAAACCATTTTGCCGTGGACAGTGTGTCTAGTGTGTCTTGGATTCTTGGGAGTGGATAGACGTCTTTTACAGTGCGCTCGTTTAGTGCCCTGTAGTCTACACATAGTCGGTACGTTTGATCTTTCTTTCGTACCATTACAATGGGTGAAGCCCAGCGGCTATTACTTTGGGAGGCTAAACCAGCATCTAGACTCTGTTGTATCTGCTCATCTGCACTTTGCTGTTTTTCAAATGCCATTCAATGCGGTTGCTGTTTCACAGGCGAACCAGGCTGGATTTTAATGTCATGTTGGTACATGCCATCTTCAGTATATATTGCAATAAAAAGACTACTGATGGCTCAGTAACAATGAGGAAATCTCCAGAACTAAGGACTGAGTTTTAGGCTTTGCAGGATATAAGAATTAGACTCACATGCTTTGTCACTTCTGTTGTAATGGAGTATATCTATGTAATTTAACACTGCATTGTTTTGTCGCTTCATTTTATATGCCATGTATACTTTCATTTGTTTGTATTAAAGCTTTACACAGGAAACCTGCTCTCCACATAACATTATCTCTACAGATGGTATAACCACAACAGACCAGTCACTAGAACTGCCTTATTTATCAGTGCATCATTTGTTTTCTGCTCTTGTGCACAGTGTTCAGTGGGAGAAAGTTCAATTCAATTCAGTTTTCTTTATTTAATTCTCTGATATGACAGAAAGTACATCATGTGAATTGATAGATTTTTTAAATCCAATGCAGTTTAAATGTTGAGATTTATGGCTGTTTTCAACAATTGTTTCCTGTTTGGTTTTACTTTTTTTACAGTTACTATTGAATAAATTATTGCTTTTCATTTAGAAATGTTATTGTTTATATATAAAAAATACAAAAACAACTGTGCAGCATTTCAGATAGAAATACATTGGGAATTATAAATCCATCACACACTACTGTAAATATTAGATCTAATATAAAACAATTAATACAGAACATCTGTGTGGATGTCTAGAAAATAATGAACCATGTCAAGTGTATATACATGTATACATATGAATATATAAAGGGATGTAATTTCTTTACAGTTTATATGATTTATTGTAACAAATGTTTATTTATCTATTTAGACAGTCATTATGCATATAAACACAACTGCATGTTACTTTGCTGCATGTGAGCTAAGGCAATGTCCTTTTACAAAACACGGAGTCATGATTGAGTATGATTGTATAAACAGATGAAATGGATGAAAAAGAAAACTCTCAGTGGAATTTGCTTTCCGTTTGTTTTATGATCATATTTGACCTGATTATAATACTAGTACTCGTGATTTATTGACAACATATTTTCATCAGCCAACATTTTTTAGGCTGCAGTTGGAGGACACTAAGCAGCTTCTTATATTGTTTATGGGGTAGAGAGGGTTTGTATGTACTTATACATGATTATACATACATAGCTATAACTGATGTTAGTAGGTCATTTATATTATTCATTACTTTATTTAAATATTAAATAAAATGTTTTTTGCAACAGTGAATGTAGATATAAATCTGTCATTTATATAAGAGAGCTCTGAACTGACAAAACAATGCTACTTATCCACCCTGTTATAACAGCTGTTATTAATATCAATAAGTCCATATTAACATGACATACTAATTTCCATTTGAATGTTTTTAAGTGATTCATATCGTATGTGTATATTCATGTGTAAACAAGATACAGACCAATACATCTGAAATGTATTTATGTGTTTAAACAGTTTAATAAGAGAAGCTCTGAGGAAGCATACTACAGAATATATGAGCACTTGTGTGGAAAAGAATTGTGTGTAATAGAGAAAATGTATTCAGTCATGGCTGTTGTGTACATTCACATTGTATTATCTAACTGCAAATGAGTGAGAAAAGAACAAAAATAACTGTGATTATTCAGCTATAGTGGAATAATGTTGTATTGTGTTGGTGTCTCAGTTCACCAGTGTTGTGATGATCTGTATAAAATTATGCTCCAACAGCATCACTTCCTGGGTGTGTCCTTCTAGAGACGTGTAAAGTTCAGCACATACAGCACTATTATACAGAATCCTCACAGAGCTGTGTTCAGAAATGGCTCAACTATACAACTTACTGTACATAGTGAGATACATACCACTGATTCTCACTCTAGTTACAGGTAATTTTCATCAATTTACTATTGGAATTAACTAAATTCATGATCTATAGAATTAATGTAATTTAATGTTTTACATTATTTTTGGGGTATGTTGGGTATTACACAAAAATATTTTAGAATGTTTTGATATCTGTATTATATCTTTGTCAATATTCTCCTGTATAACAGGCAGTTTTGCAGATAAAATTTGGCCGAAAGATGAAGATGCCAACATTGTAATGAAGGAAACAGACAGTGTTACTCTGAACTGTTCATATGAATCAAGCAGTGATAGCATTCGGCTTTACTGGTACAGACAATATCCCAACAGCGCACCACAGTTTTTACTGTATAAAGGCGCGAGGTCAAGAGATGATGATGATTACAACCCCTCTGGCTCTCGATTCAATTCAGTAACATCCCCAGACTCTACTGAACTTACTATCAAACATCTGCAGATCTCAGATTCTGCACTCTATCACTGTGCTCTTCTAGTAGTAGCACAGTGATACAGAGTCACTGAGAGACTGTACAAAAACCTATGAAATAATTCATTTGAAGTTCAACGTTAAATATCAAAGATACTTCCTTTACCAACTTATCAGTTAACCACAGACACAAAAGACATTTGTGGTAACATATGCAGCTGAAGAAAGAGAATAAAATAAAGTGACACTTTGTCACGTGTTGCTGGTGTGTACTGTTTTATATTCATTGTACTTTGCTGGCCAGTTTTTCCCATGATTCATTTAAATTATATATATATTATATTCATTTACATGTATAAAAACAAACTAAGATTTGTCGTCAACAATTCACAACATTCAGAAGTGTCTAAATCAAGAGGTGTAGTATAATCTAGTGAAGAAAAATATTTTCTAAGCTATCATAAAATAACATTTTGTCAATCGCTCAGTGTGATGCAGTAATTACAACTAAAACATTACATCTAATAAACCCTGGCATCACTCTGCCCCCTGGTGAGACATATTCTGATCAACAGTGTCAGATGCAGGAAGTGTGGAGCTCCACAGGCTATGACAGTAAACTCCTTCAGCTTTATCTTTCAGCAGATTACCATCTCTATCATGCTGATCTTTAATCTTTTACTGTTAATGCTTCTTCTAGGTATGTTCATCTTAATATTAGTTCTTATGACCAAGTTGGGACATGAAGTGTGAGAAATAGCACAGGGTTATATATATATAGGAGGTAGAACAGAACATGTATGTGATGCCCCAGAGTTAACAGGAATGAGTCACAACACAGCAGTGAGTTAAGGTGATATATTGTGATGTAGTGATATGTACAGCACAGTGAACTGGGAAGACTTCAGGGTGGACCAAGACCAAAAATAACAAAAGAAAAACAAACTATTAGCTATCTGACCTAAACAAAAAAAAAGAAATGAACATCTCCAACAAAAATGGCAGTCATAGCCCTCGTGCCAGTGAATACATACAATGTCTCAATATTTACATGTGCAAAGAAAGATTATATACACAAGGCAGCAACGATTAACAAGAAGCAGATCAAACTTGTAGTCAAGGCAGGCAAAGGTCAAAATCAGAACAGTAAAACACAACACTGAATCTCTACACACACACAAGCACAACACACCAAGTGAGCATTGAAGTTGGGGTTACTGGCTTCCATCCCAGCCTTGGCAGAAGTGTTAACTGCTGGAGCTGAAGCAGTAAGGAGGGCTAGAGTACAGAGGGGACCAACCTGAAGGACTAAACACATATAAGACAGAATATACAACACAACCTCACAGGCTGTAACACTTCATATTAGTTCCAAGATGTTTTCATATTTCATTTACTTATTAAAAAAATCTTTTCTCTTTTTAGCACAGGGAGCACATCAATTCAAATGACTGAGCATCTTATATGCATTTTGGTGAGAGGCTTCATGTGGATTAGAGCTGACCTACTGACCTATTTATAAGATGGGACATTTAGCCAACAGAACATAATTCCCAGGCTGTGACACAGATATGTTAATATGATGAATTACAATTTGCATTAATATGTGTATCATTACATAACTAAAGTCCACAAAGGATTCATTCATTAATCTTCAGTAAACACCTGAGCAGGATCAAGGTGATGGTGATAGGGTCACTGTCACTATATTTAGTAAAAATCAGCCTTAAACAACATTCAATAAATTCTATTATGAAAATTCATGTGACAGAGCTGACATGACTATGAGTAAGTAAAAGTGGGTGGAGCTAGATGTGGTAAGATACAGTTTAGAAAGTTTCACAGAGATCCTGCCATTTATACCTACTGCAAGAGAGACACAACAGTCATGTTACTCTTCTTTATTTTCATAGTTGGTAAAAACATTGGTAAGTCATTTATATTATACACAAACTTTAGGTGAATGTTGTAGGAACCTGATACCTAAACATGATTCTTTTAAAAAAAAATTAACACCCTTAAGCAATGAAAGTAGAAATGTTTATGTTGTTGTAATGTTTTACAGCAGGTGCTGTTGACAGCAGCATTACACCAGAACAAACCATCATATCTTCAAGTGAAGGCAGCAACATCACACTGACCTGCAAATATGATGATTCAGCTGAATATCTCCACTGGTATCGACAAAAACCTCAATCAGAACCAGAGTTTCTGCTGCTGACTTCTAAATACACAGATGGTGTCACTAAATCTAAACACGACCCAAGAATATCCACCAAAGTTCTTAAAAATGAGAAGAAAGTAGATCTGGAGATCTTTCCTGCTGCAGTATCAGACTCTGCACTGTACTACTGCACCATGGAGCCCACAGTGACACAAAACTCAAACAGACTGTACAAAAAGTCAAGCTGCATGTTTTTTCTCAGCAGGGGGAGATGTATACCTGTTTCATTCAAATACACTTTTCTTTCTTATTTCTCAGACTCTGGTGTTGATTTGAATTTCAACAATGATCCTCTTATGTTGGGAATGCTTATTGGTTGAATAATCAGAGAACAAATCCTTTAAAAATAAATCTTTAATCGGAAAGATTTATTTCTGCTGAAGTTCATGCTGTTATTGCCCTGATGTAATAATAAGAAGGTAACACAAATTCAATAGCAATACATATTTAAATAATTTAAGATACTGAGTTTTAATGTAACACTACTGAACTGAAGACTTCACTCTTCATTATTTGGCAGTTTATAAAATAGCACTTGATCCAGCACTGATATTAGCCAGTCAGCTTTCTCAGGCAGCTGTGTGCTCCTTCTGTCTGTTAGTGTTGGTGTTGCATGTTATTTGTGATCAGTCAAGAGCTGACAGCACAAGATAGCAAACTAATTAAAACACAAGGCCTTGTTGAACAGAAAAGACTTCTCTGCTCTAAACCCTTTGAGCAGACAGAAAGATATTCAGGCAAAAATATCTCACTAAATCACAAGTTGTGGTTGAAATGGAAATGGTTGCTCCACTCCAGACTCTCACTGTGCTGCCACATGTTCACTCAGTCTCCACAGCACTAAGTGCAGTTCTCATAGCCAGTGGTGGCAGCTTTTAGCCCACTGACTTTAGCTAGCTTAGTAAATGACAGTGTAAAGTTCACATGGTGTTAGAGTCCTGTGACACAGCCCTGACCTCTAACTCCAAAATATGTATAATGGGTGTAGGAAAACATATTTTTAGGTCACTCAAAAATCTATTCTAACATATAGCACTATTATACAGAATCCTCTGTATACAGAGACTCAATTTAACAACTTTTTGTTAAAACTCATTTGTGAAAACATTTGCAGCTGAAGGAAATGTGGATTACTGAGCGTTTAACACAAATACATTGTTCTTCAAATGAGAGACAAAAATTCTTTGTGCAGTTGTAAAGTTTATTGCCTCTAATATAAAGGCACTACAAAGCTATAAAAACACACAAAAAAAGAACATTAAGTTGATTGTTCACCTCAGAAGCATATTTGAGTTATTATAAATCCAACTATGAAAAATTGAGAAGACAGAATATAACTAGCAACATTGATACAAAAATGTGGAAGATAGTTAGCGTGCTGTCTGTTAGCTTGATGATAACATGTATTGGGAAGCGCCATAGACATGCTAACAGAAATAAGCATTGGCGTCACGACCGAATAACACGTAAAAACCAGAGAGTGAAAATGAACCATGATTCAAAAATGAATTCAGGATGTTGTTGTACTTACAAGTATATGTTTCTATGATCTAAAATAACTTTAAAGTCTGTAGTTGTGTACCGCTGACAGTTTATTGTGTCTTTCATTACAACTGTAACTCTTCACTGTTCACATACATTACTCAGATTCCTAACTGCTCACACTATTTCACACAACAGAAAATTATAGTATTAGCTATTATAAATCACACAAGCTGGCAAACTGTTAGAATATAACACATAGAGGACAAGTATTTCAATGCAAAGGAATGGAGAGAGAGAGAGAGAGAGAGAGAGAGAGAGAAAGAAAGAAAGAAAGAAAGAAAGAAAGAAAGAAAGAAAGAAAGAAAGAAAGAAAGAAAGATCAATTAATATTTTTTATAAATATAAAATTTGCTAATTTATTAGTGTTACTTTTTTAACAACTATTTATTATAAGTTACTTTTCACAGAAAAACCTTTGTGACATAGAGTATACTTGTTCTTCTATCATACATACTGCTGATATAATATCCTAACCCCTGCCCTGGTTACTCTTAGTGCCTAAGATAATTTCAGAGATATCATTCTGATTAAACAACACAACTGTCCACTTAACACTAAACTGTCATAAGAATAAATACTCATCTAATGTCATTTCTTTGGTACCTGCTGTGTCAGAAACACTGAAAACTGGAAACTTATCTGCAAAACTGCCTTTACTCTTCTTTCTCTTCTTCTAATGCTATTGTGAGAACAGGAAAGTTTTATTTTTTAGATTTAAAATAGAGCTTTATTTCCTCCTTTCAGTATGTGTTTACTTAAATGTGCTCTGGACAGGTTCCCCATATGAGGCTGAATGTAAAGCCAGTAAATTTCAGTAAGAATCAACAATCTGACAACAACATTGGTGACACTGTCATGTGATGCTGTGGGGTGGAGCAATTTTGAAGCTTTATGGTGTTAACATATTAGATTACAGAAAGATCTCCACTATTTTCACTGAGCTAAGACCAGTCATCATGTTCACTGTTATATTCATGTATCTGTGGCTTTCACTAGGTGAGTTAACATTGACTTTTTGTTATTACAGAAATATTAACTATATTATATTAAATATTAGTCTGTGTGGTGATGCAGTGTGAAAATGCAGAGTGTGGGTCTGACTTAAGTATTTCCTGTTGATTATTTAAACATTATGTTCTCTTCTCTATGACAGGTGACTCCATGGCAGATTCAATAGAGACAGATTTCCCTCATAAAGCTGTAGATGAAGGTGATGATGTTACTCTGTCCTGCACATACAAATTCAGTGGTGTTTCAGGAAACAAGTACCTCCACTGGTACAGGCAATATCCAAAATCTAAACCTGAGTTCCTTCTTTATATTGATCAAAGTGGAACTTATAATTCTGATCCTCCCCCAAGAATGTCTGTTAACGTTGATGATAAACAAGTGTATCTGATCATCTCCTCTGCTGCTGTATCAGACTCTGCTCTATACTACTGTGCTCTGAGACCCACAGTGACAGGAAATCCAGCTGCACTGTACAAAAACTTTCACACAGTTTTGCTACATGCCCTTTTGGGGAAGTCTCTCTTTCTTTCTTTCTTTCATTCTTTCTTTCTTAAGATTTATAAAGATTTTATATTATTATAATATTTGATTATTAGTAGACAGTTCGTTCATTCATTCATTCATTCATTCATTCATTCATTCATTCATTCTTGTTCTATTCTTCTATAACTATTCTATTTTGGCCAGGAAACCAGAAGTTACATTAGACAGAAAGTTAAACAGAAAGGTACTCAGAGGGTCCAATTGGGACCATTTCTGAACTTCAGTGAAGCAGCTGAGGCTCTGTACAAGTTCAGGAGTTGAATAAAGTAATGTTCTGAAAATTATTATTGCCATAATTTGTGAAAAAAAAAAAAACAATCAAACAAAACCATGGCTTCTTTTTCCCAGCAGGCTTTTTTATGTGCAAATTGGGATATAGTTTTATGATTGAGTAAAAAATAAATAAATAACTAAGTTCAAACAGAAAAGACCTTGGTGTGTTAAGGTCTCTTTCCTTTCACCACAAGATGGTGTAGGCTGTTATCTTATTGTTGGACAAGTACTAGGATTCTGCTTACATCCCCCAGAGATGCTGACATTATGATTATGAATACTTTACACAATTATAAAGACTACAGCTATTCTTCAGCCTTACATAGATAATACTTTTATATATAAAAAAGTCTAGAACCAATCAGAATGTTTTAATAATCTCTGCTTGTACAATCAAGCTAATTAGTGTCATTTTCAACACATCATCAAGCCTTGAAAGGAGTTTGCTTGAATCCAGAAAGGAAACTGAACTTGTAGTAGGGCTATACATGCAATTTCTGTAAAAATGAAATGTACATGTTCACTTGCAATGGGATGTTTGTCATGAGATAATATAAATACTACACTCTTTATTTGCACACAGTTTCATGCTTAAATGAAAAATAATGATATAAAAATCCATCAATACAGATGATATTGATAAAAAATGATAGATTAGAGAAAGAAAAGAGGCTGGTTTGTTCCCCACCACAGTAAAATACTCCTCAACTGTTTGTAATCCTATTTAATAAACAGGTCATTAGGTCTACACACACCTAAATTTCCATTTCCCATCCTGCATTGTACCAGACTCCACTTCCCACAATGCACACTCACTTCCACATTCATTAGTTCATTTATTTTATTTAAGTATTTTTCATGCTATCAGTTTGTGTTTGTTTACCATGTGCTCAGGAAAATTTATCCATGTGGTGCTGAATGTAAAGCCAGAAAGCTTCAGTAAGAATCAACAATCTGTCAGTAACATTAGTGACACTGTCATGTGATGCTGGGGGGTGGAGCTTCATGAATGTTTATAATGTTAATATATCAGACTGCAGAAATTTTATTTTCATTTATAAGCTCATCCATCATGTTCACTGTTATATTCATGTGTCTGTGGCTTTCACTCGGTGAGTTAACATTGATTTTTGTATATTCAGAAATTGTTTTTAATTAGATTTAATTAGTCTTATTAGTTATGTAGTGTATCTGCGTAATTTAACACTGCAATGTGTGTACTTTCATTCGTTTGTGTTAAAGCTTGACACAGGAAACCTGCTCTCCACATAGCAATATCTCTACAGATGGTATAACCACTACAGAACAATTCTGGGGTTTTTTTAGCAGTGACTATAACTGCCTTATTTATTAGTGCATCATTTGTTTTCTGCTCTTGTGCACAGTATTCACAGTAAAATAAAGTCAATTCAGTTTAAGTTGAACAATGGACACTGCTACAAACAAGGAGACCACTCGCGTGCGGTGCTGCGTGTGCCGCTGTCAAACCTTTATATCCTTTTATTTAGGAATAAATATTTTACAATGATAAAATAGCATGTCTGATGCAATGGTTTGTGAAGTAACAGTGTTTTTGTTCTGTGTTGTACTGGTTACTCAGTTCACTCTCACTGATATTGTTAAGTAATAATCTGTAAAAAGTTATACTACAACTGAAATGAAATGAAATGAAACAGCCTTTATTTGTCACATATACATTACAGCACAGTGAAATTCTTTCTTCGCATATCCCTGCATCACTTCCTGGGTGTGGCCTTCTAGAGACGTGTAAAGTTCAGCACATACAGCACTATTATACAGAATCCTCACAGAGCTGTGTTCAGAAATGGATCAACTATACAACTTACTGTACATAGTGAGATACATACCACTGATTCTCACTCTAGTTACAGGTAATTTTCAATCAGTTATTAATTATTACAATGATATTTAATCAGTTAAATAATTGCATTAATTAATAAGCATGTTTGTATTAATCTAGTAATTTCTTGATTCCTTAAGTCAATATTGGAATTACAAAAAATACTTCACTGACATGTTTCTTTATATTTTTGTCACACCAGGTAGCTTTGCAGATAAAATTCAGCCAACAGATGCAAACATTGTCAGGAAAGAAACAGAGACTGTTACTCTGAAATGTTCATATGAGTCAAGCAGTGAAGACATTTTGCTTTACTGGTACAAACAATATCCTAACAGCGCACCACAGTTTTTACTGTATAAAGGTGCAAGGTCATATGCAGGTGTTGATAGCACTCCTGATGATCGTCGACTAGAGTCGAAAACAAGCAGAGACTCTACTGAACTTACTATCAGAGGTCTAAAGCTCTCAGATTCTGCACTCTATCATTGTGCTCTAAGAGTTGGAACACAGTGATACAGAGTCACTGAAAGGCTTTACAAAAACATCAACATGGTATATTAAGTTTCTAAAACCACAGAAGATGAAAGAGACTCACTTTACCAACTTATCAGTTAACCACAGACACAAACAACATTTGTGAAAACATTTGCAGCTGGAGCTAATAGCCTAAAAAGAAACATGAGGGATTAACACAACTATACTTTAATTCATGAATCTACATCTACATTCATTTATTAAATGTTTATTCTGCATGTTCATTTGAACAGATGTGAGTTTGATCATACAGATAAAAAAATTAGTGACAATATTTGATTGCACATAAGGGTAATGTCTATAATCTTAAACATAATTATTTGATGGAGGGATGATGACTCTAGCCTTTTGAGCTTGTCCTCTGTTTTCTTATTTGTACTGTGATTTAAACGTTCCAACTTAAGGTGGACTGCTGACACTAAATTTCCCCTAAGTCTGAATGAGTGTGTGAATGTGTCTGTGCATTTTGTCCTGCATTAGACTGCTGTATCATCCAGGGTGTATTCCTGCATCATCCCTAGTGTTGCTGGGAGAAGCTCCAGATTCACCTGCCCAGGACAAAGCATGAATGAATGAATGAAGGTGTGTATATATAATGTATATAGACAGTTGTGGAAGTGTGACCAGGATAAAGTAGGTACTAAAAATAAACTCTGATTGAATGACCATTCATTAGGTTGCAGCTGCAGCTTATGGATCTGGGGCTTGGTTTTACTGTAGTTTTAGCATACTAAGATTTGCTAATTGTCTAGTAGATGAGAAAGAGTTGCTGTGTGAGGTAAAGCAGAGTTGTCATGAATATGAATAAATATGATGTTTATTTCAAAAAATAAACACACACTAACTAAACACTCAGGATAACAATGTTATTACGCCCACTTGGTTTTCTTCACTATTGCTGATATTGCTAAGTCCTTTAGTTTGCAAGTTACAAACCAAAAGAACAAGTATTTTAAAAAGTTGCTTAATAATAAATTGTTGTCAATAAATTCAAATAAATTGGTGTATTTATAGTAAAGGCTGTTGACAACAATTCATCCACCCAGAATACACTGTTTAATGTAATCACAATCATCTTTAAGTAACCAAACATAACTATAAAATAAATACATATCAGTTTCTGATTGCCAGTGAAATGTAGTTAGAGTGAGAATGTTCTTTTAGCTGATTGTTTATAACAGACGTGTTCTTGAACATTAATGAGGAAAGGCTCAGGTGCACAGTTTATTCTCCTCTTGATCAATAGATGAAGAAAATTGTTGGAGGAAAAGTTTCTGTTCCTCTGCAGCTCTTTTTCTCTATAGACAATATTCTGTTTGTGAGACCTGTATTGTATTGTATGACCTGCATTGTAATTAACACCAGTGCAATCATAGCTCCAGTTTTGTTCTTTGGTCACTACACTTAATTAACCCTACTGAATAAAATCAGATGGAAAAATATTTGAAGTGAACTGGAACAGTGATTTAGTCCAGGAACTCTATGGAACTCTGCATGGGAAGGTTATACAAAGAAATGCAAAAAATACTAAATATATACATTATATAATATTAATTATAGTTCAGAAGTTTATTTATTAATGTCATTAATAAATAAATTACCTTCAATTACCTTAAAAACGAAAAGAAGAGCAAAAAGATGGTTTAGTGAGTTATCTTATTGTGGGTCAGGTGCTAGGACTCTGTTCACACTTGTAGATGAAGGTGATGATGTTAATCTGATAAAATCGGTCCGTAGGATGAAGATGATAACATTGTCAGTAAGGAAACAGACACTTTCTTATGAGTCAAGCAGTCATTGTGTTTGGCTTTAATGGTACAAACAATATCCTAACATTTTATTTCGGGGGCCCCTCTGTGCCACCAATATGACTAATTATAACTTATTATTGTCATTTTGTATAATAACCATTGTCCATTGACAGATATCAAAAAAAAGACGATGTCATTTCATGTACTCTTGGGGGCCCCCTGGTGGCTACGGGGCCCTAAGCAGCCGCTTAGTTCGCTTATGCCTTGGGCATAACCACTTCCTGACTCAGTATCTGACAGTCAATATTACTAATGTAATGTTGTATAATATTTAGGAATGATCATAAAATTATCAAAACTTCTGCAGATTTCTGCAGGACTTGAAGAGCTGGACACTGGGTGAGATCGCCTGTGCTGCGGGTCTGTCAGTGTGTGTGTGTGTGTGTGTGTGTGTGTGTCTAAATAGTGCCCTTTGCACTTACCCATTTGTTTTGGGTTTTCTGTTTGTTAATGTATTAGTTATCACAGTATGCATTTGGGGCTGATATTTTTCTCAGCTTAACTAGTTTACAAACTCACAGGTTCATTAACGTTTCGGCGTTAAAAAAGAAATTTTTGTATTTTTACGTCTCCCTTTTTTTTAAAATAACAAAATCCTCTATTTCTGGGTGTGGGTGAAAAAAACACTGGTTTATCTACACTGTTAGCAAGCCTGGATAATTAACTTGGTAGCATCATTAAGATAAATATCGTAATGAGTAATGCAAACCTTTTAACCGGTAAACAAACCTTTCCTTTATTTTACTCAAGCTGTTTTTACTGTAAGGAACGTGACAGAATGTTAGATGTGTTATTATGAAACTGCGATGAGAAGAAGCACTTATGATGGAGGAAATGTACAGTACATCATCTTTTTTGGAGAACAGGACATGTTTAGGCTTACATCCTGCTTCGTGTTAAGGTGTAAATTAAGTAGCCATCTAGAACACCATAAGTGAATTACAGAGAGTTTTTTGTTTTCTTTACGTTTTAACAGGATGCAGTTGGCGTACAGCTGGCCTCCGTGGCTCCGATTCGGTTCCGTGAAAGATTCGTTCATTTTGAATGAATCCGTAATATGACTCGGGAGAGATTCGTTCATTTTGTATTGACCGCGCATGCGCAAGATCCTATCTGGTTCTGTGATTCATTCAAGTTAATTCACGATAAAGGCACATGGTTACTTTTTGTTTATTCAGTACACTGTTACTCTGAAATGTTCATATAAGTGATGCAGAGATAACATTCTGCTTTATTGGTACAAACAATATCCTATAATTATATATCCTGTAATTTTTTTCCATTCATACATTTATTTATTCTTTCATGTGTTTATTATACCTGTGTGTATAAATGTATGTTACTTTACCAAATGTGAACTAAGATCCAGAACAAAATGTGAGCACTCCAGACC
Source organism: Hemibagrus wyckioides (assembly GCF_019097595.1). Taxonomy (NCBI): domain Eukaryota; kingdom Metazoa; phylum Chordata; class Actinopteri; order Siluriformes; family Bagridae; genus Hemibagrus; species Hemibagrus wyckioides. The sequence goes on along the minus strand of NW_026690807.1, from coordinate 44,734 downwards.
ATAATTCCATTGTATAGTTACAAGAAGTTAAAATGGATGAATAAGGAAAGTGTTAGTCAAATTTGCTTTCCTTTTATTGATCATAATGAAATTCATCAAGATTGAGTGAAAATGAAATGAAAATGGAAATTGTGTATTAACATTTGTATTTTCAGTTAAATGGATGTACAATGTCTGCCAAATTTTAAATGGATCAGCAAAAATCCATTCACAGTTGCATTTCCCAGGTCTTAAGTGTTACGACCCTGACCTGTGGAAACAGCACTTACTCTTCCCTGCACCACCTTCCATTCACAAACCTGTGCTCCCCCTCAGTCCTGCCTCCACATATGGCTTTCATGGAGGAGGAAGAAGCCCTTTCTCTACAAAAAACATGGCAGTATCTTAACAAATTCAGGAACAATATTTTTTTGGACTGATGGTTAATCATTATTCATAGTTTCATGTTTGGTGAAGGTCAAACAGAGTTTATCACAACAAACACCTCATACCAAGTGTCATGTTGGTGGAGGGGTGAGGATTCGGTTGTTCTGCAGCCACAGGCTCTAGAAAACTTTTAATCATTTGGACACTGATGATCTCCACTTTATATTAGAATATTCTTGAGACAAATGTAAGACTGTCCATGAGCTTATGTTGTGCTGAAACTGGGTCATATTAAAGGACAATAATCACAAGCACACCAGCAAATTTGTCTCTTTAAGGATGCTGAATCTGAGGACTTGTTTTTGTCTAGGTTAATGTCAGAAATACAGATAAAAAAGAAAAAGACGGGTTATTCTTGTGTTCTGATATGCTGAAATGCTGTAATGATTCCAAATGAATCTGTGAATTGAAACTGTGAACTATTCCCAGCGTGGTGAGCAATACTTTTGTTTAAAATATATTGATGGTTCTTGATGTAAATAATGTATATGTCTATTTAAATTCAGCTCCTGCAGATGGCAGTACATGACATGAAAATACTCTAGAACTGAACCTGATTGGACCTGGACACAACAGAACCATGTGGAGTGTTAAAGTAGCCATGAACATTAAACCTGAACAAAGCTTCAGCACAGATACATGGTGTGTGGAGTGCAGTCCGACTGAAACACTTGAATTACTGCAGAATCTTGAGCTTAATACAAGATGCTTATGTATTTGTGCACATGCTCTCAAACACCACCTTGTTAGGGGTTTTATATTATTATCATTTTATGGGGAATTTTTTTAAAATCCTATCAATCACTACAGTACCTCTGGTGTTTTGTTTAGACTTTAAGGGTGTACTATAAATCTGCTGAAGAATTTAATTTCACAATAAGAATTGTTTGTAATTGCAACAATATATTTTGTAGATTAGAAAAGGTTTAAGTTCATAGAAATAGGAAATACAGGAACTAAATATTTGAATCTTTTGCTCATTAAATTCTTTTAGAACATGTGTGTGTATTTTACATAATGTGGCAAATCCTGCACTCTGATTGGTTAAAACAGAGGGAAGCTACAGTTGAGGCTTTGTACACAAGAAATGCTTAGATGCTTCACTGAAGACAGAGTAGAAGGAAACTTGACATTTACAATAACATAAAAAGGAAACTTTCAGAAGAACAGAGGAAATTAAAACATGATGGTTTTCTGTATGTTTCTGTTTTTTACCATGTTCATAGGTAAGCTTATATTTTATATATCCCCATATATCATGTTTAAATGTTTTATAACTAGTAAAGAAATGTTTCCATGTGTGAGTGTTTTAGATTGTAAGCATGTACTGTATGTATACTGTATAATATAAAATGATAATATTCTGAAATAAATGTCCTCTTCAGGTGAGAGCACACAGGACAGCATTACTCCAACATCTTCTGCTGTCTATGGTAAAGAGGAGCAAGCAGTTACACTCTCCTGTGATTATAAATACACTGTTTCTATAAACAATCTACAGTGGTATGGACAATATTCCAATGCAGCACCAGAATTCCTCGTTCTATTGACGGAATCGGGAGGGAATCAGACAGGTGATACTCCTCATCCTCATTTGTCTGCTAAAGTTCATAAGAGTCTGAAGCGTGTGGATTTGGAGATCTCGCCTGCCTCAGTATCAGACTCTGCACTGTACTACTGCGCCTTGCAGCCCACAGTGACAGGAAAGTCAACTTCACTGTCCAAAAACCTACAGAGACCTCAAACATGAAAGTGTTAAAGAATCACAATAAGAAGAAAAGACTGGAAGCTATGCATAACATCAGCATTCTGATTATTGATCCAATAGAAATGTATGTATATAACCATATATGAATACTTTATTTGAATTGAATACACAAAACATTCTAAGTGAATCCAAATACAGATAGAAAAGTTAGGTGTGTGTTTGAAGAAGCCACATGTTCACTCCCTCTGCAGTATTAAGTGCAGTTCTCATAAACAATAGTGGCAGGTTTGATGGTTTATTTACTTAATGACAGTGTAAAGATCACATGCTGGAATTTGATTCTGTTCTAGGAATAAAAATGTGCATATTGTAAACTCTTTTGACAAGCAGCTGATCTGAATTATTTTTATTTTATGTTTGTTTGTTTGTTTATTTTACTGAGCATGCTATTTAATGTGTTCATCATTTGTGTCTTTGCAGGGTGTTTAATATATTTTTGAGAATTACAGGATACCTGAAAGTATGTATAACTAAGAATAAGAACTGTGGAAAATAAAAACACAGTTTCCATCACACAATCAGGAAATAAATAAGCTCTACTGAAATAGTGCCCCATAATCAATTCTTGAGGTAGATGAGCTACAACAGCTAAAGACCACATCGGGTTTCATTCCAGTTCACCAAGAACAGAAATCTAAGACTACAGTAACAACCCTGTAAATGACATAATTTGGCCCAATGGCAAGAGCTGCTTACTTGGTTCACACTTAGCGTCTGGATTCCAAAAAGGTTTGAATCCCACAGGAGCCTCGCTTTATTGTTAACTTGACTTTGTGTAACCGAGTTCCTTTTACTCGGACCCCAGTCCATATGAACAAGAAGGTCATACAGTTACAGAGTACAGTGAACCTTCATTGGCGCACATCAAGGTACCAGGGATGACCTGGCTCGTTGGTCTAGGGGTATGATTCTCGCTTAGGGTGCGAGAGGTCCCGGGTTCAAATCCCGGACGAGCCCTGGTTTTAAATGGAATAGAGTGGTTGGGATAAAACTAATGGAAACTTGCCCTGCTGGCTTGGTTCTCGCTTGGAAGCTTGTTTCTCCAGAGGTCCAAGAAGGTTCAAATCCCACTGTAATTACCTCTGAAAATTAAAGCTCCAACCTGGAGCCTATCTCTGGAATACAGGGAGCGGGATGGAGAATGTCACACTTTGTGGAGACATGAACCTCTGAAATATTAATATAATAGAGTACAGAAAGACCTCAGAATATTGTCATTTTACTAACACCATTCATCATGTTCACTGTTATATTCATGTGTCTGTGGCTTTCATTAGGTAAGTTATCATTGATCTTTTCAGAAAGGAGGGTAAAAGGTAAATCCCTATGCCACCACGTCTGTCTGCTAAAGTTGATGATAAAACTAAACAAGTGGATCTGATCATCTCCTCTGCTGCTTTTAATGTTTGATAATATACAATTAGAAGGTAATTTATTCATAATCACACTCTCTGGTATCACCCAGATGAGGATGGGTTCACATTTGAGTCTTCCTCATATCGTCTCAGGGAGTTTTTTCTTGCCGCTGTTGCCTCAGAGTTGCTCATTAGGGGTAAAGTTAATTTTCAACTTTGTAATTTCTATTCTGAATTTCTGTATTTCGGTAAAGCTGCATTGAGACAGTGTCTATTGTTAAAAGTGATATGAATGAAAATGAAGTGAACTGAATTTAATTACCTTTTGGGAACAGACACAGCAAATTTACTTATGAGAGATTGGATCCAGTTTCCTATGATTTTTATCATAGGAAATTATCATAATTATTTATAAATGTACAAATAATTAAAAAAACACACAAACAGATAAAGGCTTATAGTATGGTATAGATGATGAATCTTAAAATACAACACAGCCATATTAATGACTCTACACTACAACAGCATCACTTCCTGGGTGTGTCCTTCTAGAGACGTGTAAAGTTCAGCACATACAGCACTATTATACAGAATCCTCACAGAGCTGTGTTCAGAAATGGATCAACTATACAACTTACTGTACATAGTGAGATACATACCACTGATTCTCACTCTAGTTACAGGTAATTTTCATCAGTTCATCAATTAATTAATGGAATTAACTAATATTCATAGAATTAATTCAATATTAATTAATTAATTAATTAATTTCGATATTTGTATTATATTTTTATTAATCATTTTTCAATACAACAGGCAGTTCTGCTGATAAAATTTGGCCGAAGGACAAAGATGTCAACATTGTGGGGAAGGAAACAGACCCTGTTACTCTGAGATGTTCATATGAATCAAGCAGTGGTAGCATTCTGCTTTACTGGTACAGACAATATCCTAACAGCGCACCACAGTTTTTACTGTATAAAGGTGCAAAGTCAGCAAGTTCAGTTCAGCACAACCCCTCTGGCTCTCGATTCAATACAGAAACATCCCCAGACTCTACTGAACTCACTATCAAACATCTGCAGATCTCAGATTCTGCACTCTATCACTGTGCTCTTACAGTAGTAGCACAGTGATACAGAGTCACTGAGAGACTGTACAAAAACCTATGAAATAATTCATTTGAAGTTCAACGTTTAATATCAAAGATACTTCCTTTAGCAACTTATCAGTTAACCACAGACACAAAAGACATTTGTGGAAACATATGCAGCTGAAGAAAGAGAATAAAATAAAGAGGCACTGTGTCACTTGTTGCTGGTGTGTACTGTTTAATATTTAATTCATTGTACTTTGCTGCAGTTTTTCCCCATGATTAATTCGAATGAATTTTCATTCATGTATATGTACAAACACAAATTAGGATTTGTCATGTATTCTAAGAGGCACAATATTGTACAACTTGTTTGGGGATTCACAACATTCAGAAGTGTCTAATTTAAGAGGTGTAGTATAATCTAGGGAAGGAGAATAATATTTTCAAAGGTGTCCCAAAGTAACATTGTCAACCTTGCAGAAAATATCCCAATGGCATTTTCCCCCATTGTTCTCTTAAAGGTTTTGTGGAGGACAGGGGAGTCAGGGAATCAAACCTGAGGTAAATTTTATGCAAAGTGCTTGATGATGATGATACTTATGTATTTTGATTTAAAAAAAGCACTTGTCTGGTGCCTCCATTGTCTTGGACTTCCAAATGTCATCAAAATGCAGACAAAAGCCATAAATATCATTAAAATAAGTTCAGGTGCTCTAACTGGCAGACTGTTACAGATTTGCAGTTGCAGGTCACCATGTCAACATGACAGATGAAGAATATCAATATTGTATTTATACTACACACTTATACTGATCAATGCGTACTGTATCAGTGGCCGAGCAGAAGATACTGAATCAGAAGCAGTAGGTACTGATAAAATCATTGAAAAGTAAGGAACAGGTGTGCAGCGGTGGGGCGGTAGGGTGCATACAATGTTAACAAAAACACATGGGAGCATAATTAAACCCTGCCAGACCGCCCTCTGGTGTCCTGGCAGGGAAATGTCCAGCAGTCCATGACAGTAAATGCAGTCAGTCTGCCTAAAGATGTCTAAAAACTGGTTATGCTGCATTTCTCATTCAATAAATGTCACACTTTGTTCAGTTTAATTATGTCTGTGATGGACCTGTACTGCCAGAGAGAAGAGCTTACACACTCTGTACAGATGGCAGTAGATAAAGTTTTAAAATGTTTTACTGACCTAATCAGAAGATGGGAAATTTTGCCAACAGAACAAAATTCCCAGGCTGTAACACAAACATGTTAATATGACTAATTACAATATGTATTTTCATGTGTATCATTACATGAAATCCACAATGGGTTCATTCACTGATCTTCCTAAATAAAGGCTCCAGAATCATGGACACACTAGGCATAAGGAGGGAATACACCAGTGGTGGGTTATCAGTGTCAGCAAGGCCTTCTCTGCTGGCCTAAACAGCAGTGATCTGAATCACTGATTTGCATTTTAATATATTTAATATATTTTTCCATGAATGTGTATTAAATTATTCACAGTTGTCTATTCTCTAAACTTCATAGCTTTTCTCTTGGTTGCGCTGCTTCCAGTAGTGTATATTTATGATAAGAGTATTTATCCAATCATATTTCAGCCAGTGTCTGACATCATGTGTTGCCAGGGTGAAAGAAATCTGCCTTAAGGCCTTCAGAATCAATAGTGCAGGCGCCCATAGCTTAAAATAAATGGCAATGAAACTGTTAAATTAACCAATCAGATTTCGAGTTGGCGTCATTGGGTCCATCTAGCAGGCATACGATTACGTCAGCAATTTCCCATCCTTTGATTGGATAATCAGAGAATATATACTTTGCTATTTAACGGTTGATTAGTATCTATTGTCGTGGCGTCATAATGATGGTATAGAGGTGGATTAATTCAGGAAGGACACCAGTGAAGGCCTAGGTGTGAAATGCACAGCCCACCACTGGAATACACCATATCACAGGTGTGGAAAAAGTACTGAGAATGTACATGTACATGAAGCTTTGCACATTGTCACTATTTGTGTAAGTATTTTTATTTCTACTGAAACCAGTGCTACTTAATGAAAAGAAACTTGTATTTGTATTTAGTTAATGTTGACTATTTTCATGAAATGAACTATGTTCCTGCCACTTAATATTGGCTTCCTTTCATTCATTTCTGTTCTTTGGGCACATCCCCAAGAACACTGCTTGTTGATGTCTCCTTACCAACAGAATGGAGTTAGTGAAATTATTACAGTAGTCGTCAACTGAAAAGTGATGAGCCCTTCCTATATTGTTAACATGTTACATGGAATAGACTGAGTGGGACAAAACTAATGGAAACTTGGAGTGCCGGCTGCTTGGTTCTCATTTGGAAGCTTGTTTCTTGAGAGGTCCAAGGAGGTGCAAATCCCATGGTGTATTTCACCAAATCACCTCTGAAAATCAAAGCTCCAACCATGAGCCTATCCCAGGAATGCTGGGAGTAGGGTGGGTCCTTGGATTGAAGCCTCTTACAGGACACCATGCTAAAACACTCATTCACACCTAGGGGCAATCTAGATATATCAGCTATTGGCATGTCTTGTGGCCATGGAGAGAGCATCCAAAACTACACATAGTGAGTAATCTGTGGCTCAGAATCAAAGCAGGGATGCTGAAGCTATGTCAAGGTGCTACTTATCTACTTGACTAACTAGCTGCTGTAGCTCACTAGTGTGTGTATTATTTTACGCAAATTTTAACAAAATATAGATGATTCAGAACTTAGTCAACTGCTTGCTATCGGGTTGTAGACGTAATCTGGTGACTTCACACGACTTCATGTCACAGCTAAACAACACAGCAGGACCTTCATCAAATTGAACAAAAGAGACATGCTTTTACTTGACCAAAGTCTGCAGTGAATTGTCATATTGCATGCCTCTAAAATGTGCACATAATAAAAAATACCAGCATAAATGTATGCCAAAAATGATTCACTGTAAAAAAAAAATGATTAGAACGTGTAGCAGGTAAGCAAAGGTTCACTAGTGATAGAGATTAAGGAGCACATTAATGCTAGTCTGTTTATGACAGAGGATGTAAGACTTGTTCAAATTTAGATGGTGTTCATACCTTCAGAAACAAATGGGACTCATTTTGTCAAGTATTTGTTTACACCAGCATAGTGAATCATTTTATATGGGTGTGTTAGGGAGGCTCATTCAGGGTAGATACTGACGTCTGGCTTTAGACACAAACAGATAACTATGGCATTAATGACACTGTGTAGCATGTAGCATTACAGAATAATTAAAATTAATCTGAATATATGATTGAATGGAGTTACTATACTACAGAAACAATATGGAAACAATTAGTAAAGAGATTCTCATTCTAGTGAACTGCTTAATAAAGCAATAAAATATATTATGAACATTCACTGCTTGTTGTTTAAACAATGGATTTAGCACATATAATGCCAGAACTGACAAAATATTATTACTAAGTAAAAGTGGGTGGAGCTAGATGTGGTAAGATACAGTTTAGAAAGTTTCACAGAGATCCTGCCATTTATACCTACTGCAAGAGAGACACAACAGTCATGTTACTCTTCTTTATTTTCATAGTTGTTAAAAACATTGGTAAGTCATTTATATTATACACAAACTTTAGACGAATGCTGGAAATGAGCTGATACCTAAACATGATTAATTAACTTACACAGTGAAAGTAGAAATGTTTATGTTGTTGTAATGTTTTACAGCAGGTGCTGTTGACAGCAGCATTACACCAGAACAAACCATGATATCTTCAAGTGAAGGCAGCAACATCACACTGACCTGCACATATGATGATTCAGCTTACTCTCTCCACTGGTATCGACAAAAACCTCAATCAGGACCAGAGTTTCTGCTGCTAATTCCTAAATCCTCAGATAGTGTCACTAAATCTGAACATGACCCACGACTATCCACCAAAGTTCGTAAAACGAACAAGAAAGTAGACCTGGAGATCTTTCCTGCTGCAGTATCAGACTCTGCACTGTACTACTGCACCATGGAGCCCACAGTGACACAAAACTCAAACACACTGTACAAAAAGTCAAGCTGCATGTTTTTCTCAGCAGGGGGAGATGTTTACCTGTTTCATTCATACACTTTTCTTTCTTAATTCTCAGACTCTGATGTTGATTTGCTTTGAATTTCAACAATGATCCTGTTACATATGTTGGTAATGCTTATTGGTTGAACAATCAGAGAAGAAATCCTTTAAAAATAAATGTTAATCTTTAATCAAAAAAATACATTTGTTATTCCCCTGATGTAATAAAAATGTAACACAAAGTTCAATAACAATATGTATTTAAATAATTTAGGATGCTGATTTTTCATTTAACACTGAACTAAATACTTCACTCTTCATTATTTGGCAGATTATAAAATAGCACTTGAAATCACAAGTTGTGGTTGAAATGGAAATGGTTGCTTCACTCCAGACTCTCACTGTGCTGCCACATGTTCACTCAGTCTCCACAGCACTAAGTGCAGTTCTCATAGCCAGTGGTGGCAGCTTTTAGCCCACTGACTTTAGCTAGCTTAGTAAATGACAGTGTAAAGTTCACATGTTAGAAATACCACAAAATGCTATACTATTACAGGTATAATGATAATAAATGCTAATTATTTGATGAACAGTTATTTCTTTGTTTATTGTGCTTGAGATCTGACGTGTTCAACATGTGTTTCTGTGCAGGTTTACTTTGGTCTTGAGTCTTGAATAATAAAAATGTCACTAGTTTGATTTCCCAGTGTGTTTTTGACATTGATTGAAATATTTCAGCACTTAATTGCTGTGGGTTTTGGGAATATGTCTGTTACCCTCTGAGACCCTGCATCTGCAGAACCTGTAAAAGAAAGGAAGATTGTTTAGGAAACTTCTAAGTGAGATTTTTGTTTCAGGCCCCAAGACACAGATCCTAATTATATTTGATAATAAATCTGTACTACTGTTAATAATTAGGGGTGAATCAATAACCAGTGGACTGCAAAGTGTTTTTGATGATGCCTAATGTTTTCACAGTGGCTTTATTAAGCAGATGGCTTTATCAATTATATTAAAATCGAATGGGTAAAATAGTAAAATAGACAGAGACAGAAAAGAGGCTGGTTTGTTCATCACCTCAGTGAAATACCCTCCAAACTGTCCTATTTATAATCACAACAAACAAATAAGCACACAAACAATGCCCTAATGTGTGTATATTATTTTTTTCAACAACAATATATAGTAATTTAATGATGATTTAATGTTTATAGAATAGATTGATTGTTTTCATTATTAAAAATGATATGCTGTCAGTATTTGTTTACTATGTGCTTAGGACAGGTTCCTCATTCAAGGTTGACTAGAACTCATTCATTAGTGCACTGATTTTTTCTACTGTTTTGTCATAGAATCATTTCATAAAAGTATTTTGGTTTCAAATATTATCTTGTGATAATCAAGTATTTAAGTAAATTTAAGGTCATTTTGTGTGTTTACTCCCCTGATAGGACATGATGTAGGACTTTCTTTATGACCAGTTCAGTAGAGTTGAGTTTTATGACTGCGTTCAACATCCTTGTGGGAAAAAAAAACAAGGCAATCTGTGGCAATCTTGTGGCAATCTCCATTAAAATATTCTTATTTTATTAATGAGAAAGAGAGAGAGAGAGAGAGAGAGAGGGAGAGAGAGAGAGAGAGAGAGAGAGAGAGATCCAAACTCATAATGTCAAAATATTGAGTATAGAACAGTTATCATGAATATGCATAAATACAAGTAGGTGGAGCTAGAGGTGGAGATGTACATCAAATCGTAACACTGACATTCATTTCTAAAGCTAGAGGTTTGAACTAAACACTCAGGAAAACAATGTTGTTCCTCTTCGTGGTGTTTTTCACTCTTGCTGATGTTGGTAAGTCATATACACTGCACACAAAATATTATTTTTTCTAATTAAGAAGACACAATTTTCCATGTGAAATGTGTCATTTATGATTAAAATATCACAATATTGTTGTAATGTTTTTATAGCAGAGGCTGCTGACAATAACATTAAACCAGATCAAACCAATGTATTTTCAATGGAAGGCAGCAACATCTCACTGTCCTGCACATATACTGGACGAGTTGACAGTCTCCACTGGTATCGACAAAAACCTGGATCAAGACCTGAGTTTCTGCTGCTAACTGATGAAAGTGGTAGTTATGTCATTGAGGCTCAACCACCTCATCCAGGATTGTCCATAAAACCAGATAAAACGAGTATGAAAGTGGATCTGATCATCTCCTCTGCTGCTGTATCAGACTCTGCTCTATACTACTGTGCTCTGACGCCCACAGTGACAGGAAATCCAGCTGCACTGTACAAAAACTTTCACACAGTTTTATTATATTGAAAGAAGTTTTGCCAATGCTTTAGAGAAAGTCCTTTGGGGGGATTCTCTCTTTCTTTCTACTGATCAGGGTCATGGTTGATATGGAGTCTGTCCCACACATGAGGTAGGAAACACCCTGAATGGGATGTCAGTCCTTTGCAGAGCTCCATACACAAACCCTTTCACATACTTATTTACACATAATGAATTTATTAGTAAATTTACTACTGTCATGTTTTTTGGAGGTGATGCAAAACTGCACACAAACTGACAGTGACCTGAACTCATCATCAAACTGGGGATCCTGAAGCTGTGATGCAGCAACACTACCTGCTGTGTCACTGTGCTATCACACTGTTAAAATCCTTCTGCTTAAAGTGTTTTCTTGTAGTGTGGTGTTGTGTCATTGTTATTATAAAGAACAATTACTTATTTTAAGTATTATGTATTTTGACAGCCCAACTTTAACAAGCCATTAACATATTTCACCAAGCAATGTTTAAATCTTTTATTTCCTTCATAATCTTGCATAGGCTGTTGTCACTGAACCTTTCATACTACAAAATTGTAATTGCATGTGATAAGTTTATTGGTGTAATAGGGGTGTGTTCACTACATGCTCACTCACAGATAATGTTCACACACTACACTATCTTTTACCTGCTGAAGTGTGTCTCTCCCTTAAATCCCTTTTTTCATGAAAATGTGTGTGTGTGTGTGTGTGTGTGTGAGAGAGAGAGAGAGAGAGAGAGAGAAATTTTAAATTGCTAAATTATAAAACTATTTATTAGTGTGTTATGTTTTTCTCTTCAGTGAACACAAGATGGCGCAGTCACTTATCTTATTGTGGGTCTAGAACTAGAGCACCACACAACCTGCTCACATTCTCTGAGATGATGTTGCTACTTTTCACAGTAAACAATTGTGACATAGAGTTTACTTGTTATTCTACTAAATAGTTTATTTATATTCTTCTTTATAATGGGCAGTTTAGCAGATTAAATTGGGCTGACCGATGAAGATGCCAACATTGTCAGAAAAGAAACAGACTCTGTTATTCTAAAATGTTCATACGAGTCAAGCAGTGATTACACTGAGCTTTACTCTTCTTTTCCTTTTACCAACTTAAGAGTCATGCTTTTCTCACAAGATGGAGATATTTACACTTTTACATTCACTTCATCATCAACCTGTAACATTAACCATCATTTAACCATCAAATGTAATATTTTAATGGACACAATATTAGAGGTTAACTAATGTTGTATTGTTTGTAGAATAAAGCCCAAACTGCACTTCACTAACAACTCCTCATACAGCTAGTTTGTTGTGTAACTGGTTATTATTGCATGGAACCAGTGGACACTGTGGATCAGAAACCCAGTAAACGCTCTGTTCTGGACATTCTTGTACCATTAAAGTTAGAAAAAAAAACCCACAACTCAGTGTAGTCCATTGTAATTTGTATTCCTGCTTCATGACTAGTGTTGCTGGGAGAAACTCCAGATCCACTGCAACCCTGACCAGGATAAAGCAGTTACTGAAGATGAATGAATGAATGAATGTAGGTGTATATAGACAGTTGTGGATCTGTGACCAGGATAGAGCAGTTAATAAAAATAATTTCTGAGTTAATGATCATTTATTAGGACAGTAAGCAGCTGTTTATATTATTTATAAGGTATAGTTGGTGTGATCATGCAATGTGTCTCATAGCAAACAAAAACCTAGTAAATCCTAGCAAACCTATTAAAAAAAACCTGCATTATGACCAAAGCCTCTGATGCTAATTAATGAAGCTAGTGAACATGTAACACCAGCCATACAACATCATCCATGATTGTTCATTAAGTTTGACAAAAGTGGATCTGTTCATCTCCTCTGCAGCAGTGACAGACTCTAAACTGTACTACTCTGGTGCACACAGTGACAGGAAACCCAACTAGACTGTAGACAATGTACTACACATGATTCATTCATTCTGTGGAAATGCTTTCTTTATATTATGTTGGTAGATGCAGCTCAGGCTCTTTTGGTGAAAGCAGGAAAAAGAGCTGAGAGAGAAGAGGGACAGAGTGATAGCAAAGCTAACAGAGAAAAAGATTCTCCTTTCCATTTTCTTACTCATTAATGTGTTAGTCCTGTGCATTTTGTATAGTACATGACCAACAAAAACTACATACTGTTCTAATGAACTGATGTTAAACAAAATAGCCTCACAGCTCTACATTTATTGAGTGTATACACCGACCAGGCATAACATTATGACCAGTGACATAACACTGATGATCTCCTCATCATGGCACCTGTTAGTGGGTGGGATATATTAGGCAGCAAGTGAACATTTTGTTCTTTTAGTGACACTGTCATGCTGTGGGGTGGAGCTTCATGAACCGTCATGATGTTGAAATAGAGTAAATAAAGAATATTTTCATTCAGTTAAAACCAGTCATCATGTTCACTGCTATATTCATGTGTCTGTGGTTTTCAGTAGGTGAGTTAACACTGACATTTTGTTATTTCAGAAATATTTTGAATTTGTGATTAATTAGTCTGTGTAGAGTTAAAGCCTGATTTATGTAATTCTGACTTTATCAAGTAAAGTTTTATGAATTAATGTCCTTTTCTCTATGAAGATTCAATAGAGGCACTTTTCACCCAAAAGTTTGTAGATGAAGGTGACAATGTTACTCTGTCCTGCAGATACAAAAAAATTGGTACATCAAACTACCTGTACTGGTACAGGCAATATCCAACATCTGAACCTGAGTTCCTTCTTAATATTCTTCAAAGTGGAGATGTAATTTCCAACACTGACCCTAGAATGTCTGCTAAAATTGATGATAAACAAGTGGATCTGATCATCTCCTCTGCTGCTGTATCAGACTCTGCTCTATACTACTGTGCTCTGCAGCCCACAGTGACAGGAAATCCAGCTGCACTGTACAAAAACATTCACACAGTTTAACTACACTGAAGGCAAATATACTACTGTTTTTTCCTCTTTTAGCTGATCCCATTAGGGTTGGTTTAGCTGATCCAGTGGCTGGGTTGGTTCTGTACTAAGGCCACAGTGAGAGAATGCTAGATCCTAGATGCTGGACTCTCACTGTGTATCTTACATATCCACATCAATGAATTGATATATGCAATTGATTTGATTTGCATGTTTAATGTTTGACTATTTACACTTGTAGAAGTTAATGTATTTATAATCACACTCTCTGGTGTCACCCAGAGGAGGATGGGTTTCCTTTTGAGTCTTCCTCAAATCATCTCAGGGAGTTTTTTCTTGCCCCTGTTGCCTCAGACTTACTCATTAGGGTTAAAGTTAATTTTCAACTTTGTAATTTCTATTCTGAATTTCTGGATTTCTGTAAAGCTACTTTGAGACAATGTCTATTGTTAGAAGTGATATACAAACAAAAATGAATTGAACTGAATTTAATTCCTTTTGGAAATAGACACAGCAAATTTACTCATGAGGGAGTTTGTTTAAATCTGGATCCAGTTTCCTATGATGATCACTATGGAAATTTTGCATTCATTTTTCATATAAAAGCTTGATGTAGTGACCAGTGACCTTATTCATCACATATGCAGTTCCACTGCAAAATATCATAATTATTTAAAAATGTACAAATAATTAAAACACCAGACAAACAGGTAAAGGCTTATAGTATTGTATAGATGATAAATCTTGAAATACAACACCAGCCAAATTAATGGCTTTAGTTTTCTGTCACTGATACTGTGATGTAATGATCTGTACAAAGTTACACTACAACAGCATCACTTCCTGGGTGTGTCCTTCTAGAGACGTGTAAAGTTCAGCACATACAGCACTATTATACAGAATCCTCACAGAGCTGTGTTCAGAAATGGATCAACTATACAACTTACTGTACATAGTGAGATACATACCACTGATTCTCACTCTAGTTACAGGTCATTCATTTTCATTAGTTAATTCACTGTATTAAGTAATAATTATGTTTTTAGAGTATATAGTAATTTTCTCATTTTCAGGTCAATATTTGGTTTTAAAAAATGCTTTACAGTTTTATTTTTTAATGTTCTTTTCAACAGGCATTTTTGCTGATAAAATTGAGCCAACAAATGAAGATACCATCATTAGGAAGGAAACAGAGACTGTTACTATGAAATGTTCATATGAGTCAAGCAGTGATCGTATTTGGCTTTACTGGTACAAACAATATCCTAACAGCGCACCACAGTTTTTACTGTATAAAGGTGCAAGGTCAAATAGTGCTGATGGGAGCACTCCTGATGACCATCGATTAGAGTCAAAAACAGGCAGAGACTCTACTGAACTTACTATCAGAGGATTAAAGCTCTCAGATTCTGCACTCTATCATTGTGCTCTTAGAGTAGCAGAACAGTGATACAGAGTCACTGAAAGGCTTTACAAAAACGTATAAACCAGTATAAATGAAGATTCTAAAACCACATCAAAGATCCTTCCTTTACCAACCTGTTATCAGATAACCACAGACACAAACAATGTTTGTGGTAATTCTGTGGTATAAATGAATAAATAAAAAAGTAAGCAAGCAAGCAAACTAATAAATAAAAGTAAAATGTGTTTAAAAATACCACAATACCACAATAAAGTCACACATCTACATTGTTATGATAAAAAAGTATTTTATAAACACTAACAGATCCAATGTGTTACAGGTGCAAATGACATGAAATTAAGTTCATTGACCTTTTTTTCCAGTTTTGTTAATTATTGACTGGAAATAAAGTTTTTTCCTGTCTGGCTGCTAGGGATGTAACTGAACATCAGAACATTATTTGGATTAAACAGACATATCATGTGATGACAGAGAGCATCACTACCAGAGATATTATGTGACGATGGCTGAGTGAGTTTGTGCACTGTGGAAAAAAATTATTTAGGCTTTACAGCTGGCATTAGGGATGATAGTAGAGAAATAAGCTGACCATGTGCTGTTTAGAGCAGTTCTGTACCTAAGCAGGTGCTCTGGTATGCTATGGTACGCTATAGAGTGTACAGTTAGGCTGATTTTCCTATATAGACTCTCAAGGTGTCACCCAATCACTCATTTTCCGAAGCTCAGGAGTGAACCAGGGAGAGGTGCAGGAAGATGGAACCAGATTTATCTTGGTGGGAACAGCTTGGGAAATGACAAGGTTATAGCTGCACAGAATCTCAGAGGGGCGAGAAAATTAAGCAGAGTCAAGAACAGAAAAAGCATAAATAGAGGGAGAGAAAGATATTAGATCAATCCCTCTGAGATTAGGATGATATCAAGGTTTTTTGTTTTGATTTTTGTAGTGGAATAGTGAAACTGAAATCAATAAGCTTGCGGTCAGAGATACCTGGTTTAGCCCAGGGGAACAGATCAGGTCAAGTGTGTGATCATGAAAGTGGGTGGGAAAGTTTACATGTTTCATTAGAATAAAGTTTTCCAGGACTGACATAAGTTCCCTGTTCATAGCACAATCCGTGTCTACATGGATACTGAAGTCATCAAGTCATATTACAGGTGAAGATGTTGTACAAGCAAGAGTAAGTAGTTCACTAAGGAGGTCGATAGATTAGCATTTTAAGAAGAGGTGTTGGACCAACCACCTTCAATGTCAGATAATGGAACTGTGAGGCAGCAATACTACCTGATGTCTTGGTCTGACAGTTCAACAATCCCTGAAAAGTAGAAATTAGGTGAATATTTGATATTCATTAATGGTATGATATTTGGTATTTATAATACCATGATATTTATAAATCTGTGTAGAACCAATAACCCATGGATATAAAAATAGATAGCTGTTGGCCCACAGTGATGACAGTTTTGTGTTGCATCACATAGGATCTCATCTGGGTCAGAAAATTTCAGAATTAATTTCATGTAGAGACAGGAGAGCAAACACCTCTCTCCCATCCTCATCACTATATTCAGGGAAATATTGATGGCATCATGTGTAACTTTACTGCTGTTTAATATGAAATTGCACTCAGAGCAGAAGACTCTATGGAAGATAATGAAAATGACTGGAAACATCAACAGGTTTTATCTAACACTTTTAAGGATCTTTACCAGAAAATATACAGGTATAAAGCCAACAACTTTGTAGTTGATGCCTCCCACCCTTCTACCCTTTACACTTTACCGTATACATTTTAATACACTGAGGATACTATTCCATATTCCTTGATAACATGTAAATAAAGAATAAAGTCTTGGTTCAATTCTTACCAATATTCTTTACAATATTCCAACACTCTTTTGTGGGAAACTTTTACATCTATCAATCACATTTAAGCATGGTAGATAAATAAACCTTGTTTTGCCTGTCTGGCTGCTAGGGATGTAACTAAACATAAATACATTATTTGGATTAAACAGACACATCATGTGATGACAGAGAGTATCACTACCAGAGATATTATGTGATGATGGATGGGTGAGTTTGTGCACTGTGGCAAAAAGTGTTTAGGGTTTACAGCTGGCATTAGTGAAGATGGTGGAGAAATAAGATGATCAGGTGCTGTTTGGAGACGTTCTGTATCTAAGTGGGTGCTCTGTGTAAGCTAGAGCGCATACAGCTAAGCTGCTTTTCCTATATAGATGCACAAGGGGTCACCCAATCACTCAGGAGTGACGAGGTGAGGAAGAGGTGCAGGAAGAGGGAATGTTCTTATATTAACCATTGTAGCAGACACAGAAAGATAATGGAGTTTGTGCGGCTAATTAAGGATGACGTTCCCCAATCCTGCTGTTTTGGCCTTGGGTTTTGCCTTATAACTGCTCAGCACTGCCTGGAAGAGCACACTGCCGACAACAGCACCCTTCACCTTCTTCTTACCTCTTTAAAAATAAAAGAGAACTTTTCTCACATCTGTGTTCATACATATATTGAGAAGAAGCCTTTATTTGTCATGTATAAATTACAGCACAGTGAAATTCTTTTTTCACACATCCAACTGAAATTGGGGTGAGTCATGATACAGCACTCATGGAGCAGTGAGGGTTAAGAGCCTCGCTCAGGGACCCAACATGTGGCTTGAACCCCATTCTGCTGATAAACAAAGCAACAACACAAAGGAAAGAAACCAAAGTCAGAAGTGGGATCCAAACCTAGGCCTCCAGGGGAGGCTGCAACCTGACCGCAGCATCTTAGATCGCTCAGTCATCCTAACACATTAAACTGGAACAGATTATCAAGCTAAGAAGCTGAACTAAAATCAGTTAAACAATATCTAATCAGATTGACAGGTCCTCTGTTGAAGTGCAGGATTCTGTGTAGGTTTTGTAGAACCACAGAAACTAAACTACACTATTCCAATACTCAACTGTTTTATTTGTTAATACTGATAAATCAAGTGTTGTAGTCATTTAGATAACATTTAGATATTAGATGTTAGGAGAAATTGGACTGCTAATCTTTGTTGGTCAATCAACTGGTCAATAAACAATAATCATCAGCAAGAAATGGAATTTCCACCTGTTTTGTTTTGAAATTTTGGATTGGAATTTGAATTGTAGTGTTTCATAAATATTTCTGTTTTTACCTAGCCTACTAGAGGCAATATATATATATATATATATATATATATATATATATATATATATATATATATATACATAAACACTACTCACAAAAAGTGAAGGATATTCAGCCTTCGGGTGAAATTACAGGATGCACCTAAAATGCACTATAACCTTTCCAGGTGAAATTAATTTGACCAATTGTCACGTCAGACCATTCGAAACCATTTACATCAGCGTGGTCTGAGTGCTAGACGACCTGCAAGGGTACCTGACCATACCACCAGGCACAGGCGTCATTGTCTTGCATGGGCCAGGGAGCATTTACGCTGGACGAGGGACCAGTGGGCCTCAGTGCTGTTCTCTGATGAAAGTCGATTCACTTTGAGCAGAAATGATGGCCGCCAACGATGTTGGATACTTCAAGGAGAGCGCTATGCATCAGCCACTGTTGTGGTGGTGTTACAGTCTGGGCAGGTGTGTCTACTCAATACAGAACTGCCCTACATCTTGTGAATGGTACAGTGACAAGCCAATACTACCTGAATAACATCATTAATCCATTCATTGTGCCCCTGCATGAACAACACAGGCCTAATTTCATCTTCATGGATGACAATGCTCCAGCTCATCGAGATCGCATCATTAGAGAACGGCTGCTGGAGGCTAGGGTTCCTCAAATGGAGTGGCCTGCACTTTCTCCAGACCTGAATCCCATAGAAAACCTATGGGATCAGCTGAATCGCCATGTAGAGGCTCGTAACCCTGCACCCCATAACCTCAATGACCTGAGGGCCGCCCTTCAAGAAGAGTGGAATGCCATGCCTCAGGAGACAATAAGTCGACTCATGAACAGCATGAGACGTCGTTGTCAAGCTGTAATTGATGGTCAAGGGCACATGACAAATTATTGAGTCACTGACATTTTTTGTTGTGGTATACCCACCTCGTCTGAACGCTGATGTTGATAAAAACATGCAACAAGTGGATCTGATCATCTCCTCTGCTGCTGTATCAGACTCTGCTCTATACTACTGTGCTCTGAGGCCCACAGTGACAGGAAATCCAGCTGCACTGTACAAAAACTTTCACACAGTTTAACTACACTGAAGGCAAACATACTACTGTTTTTTTTCTTTAGGCTGATCCTATTAGGGTTTGCTACAATGGATCGTTTGTATATTTTGATTTGATGCAGGTTTTACAGTGGATGCCCTTCTTGATGCAACCCTCTGTGGAAAATATTTTTCTGATACTATAACGCTCTATTTAATACTACTCAATTAATACTTTGCTATTATCTGTCTCCAGCTCCACATTGACCTGACAGCTCAGTCAAGCAAGGCTCTAACTAAAAAAATCCAAACTGCCCAGACTGGATGAATGCAGATACAAGGTTTTATTTGCAATCAGCGCTGGTTACAAGAATTGAGCTGTTCACGAATGAACATCCCAACAACCTCCGAAATAATCATCACAAAACATAGTCTTTTTATTCTTTTCTCTTATCTTTTCATAATATTCAAACCAAACCCTCTTTGCTGAGAAAGTCACTCCTATTTACTTCCTGAAATATCAGGTTCTTTTTGGACACCATTATCTCTTACTTTTTAACTCTTTCACATTCCATTATAATCAGACTTCCGAGGTCAGTTATAAAAATAGTGGACATCTGTGCACTTATCAATAGGACTTTTCCAGCTTGTTTTCCAGTTATTCCTAGCTCTATCTCCTGCTACCCTTGACTTCCTACGACGTGCTGCGCTTCTGCTCAGGACCTTGGGCACAGCTCCAACCCCAGCCATACCAAGATTGAAACTCCATCCTAATCTCATCTACTGTCAACAAAGTCTCGCACCCAAACCTCATACTGTTAAACCCTTCATTGTTAAAACTGTAAATAGAGGTGACCAATAAATTAAGGTGGTGCCTGACAACCCAACCATGCTGTCCTCTGATTATTTTATACAAACACAAACAAGAATGCATTCATATACACTCTAAACACTAAAACATTCAAAACCACTTTAAACACTCTAAACCACTTTAAACCATTAAAAATTACTCCCACACCTCCCAATTAATCTCAGCTTGAAAATGCACAGACTTGTGCAACCACCAGTGGCTGGGTTGGTTCTGTGCTTAGGCCACAGTGGGGAGAATGCAGGATCCTAGACATTAGTCTCTTTCTGTTTATATTACATATTCACAATAATTACCTGATGTATGCTATTGAATTGATTTACTTACTGTACATAGTGAGATACATACCACTGATTCTCACTCTAGTTACAGATCATTTATTTTTATCTGTTTATTCATTTTTGATGATATTATGATATTTAATCAGCTTTGTTAATGGTTTGCTCAACCTATTGCTGGCTATATATCGTCATATTGTGTAACTTGAGTATGTATCTTGTTTTGTTTGTTTGTAACTGAAGAATTAAAAATATAATAATAATAATAATAATAATAATAATAATAATAATAATAATAATAATAATTGCTTTTCTCTCTAAACAACAGTTTGTTGATTTGGGAAAAATATTGTTGTTTTAAAAGATACTGTATTTCCCTAGTTTACTCAGTTACATTAGATAGAAAGTTTTTCAGAAAAGTCCACAGAGCCAATTCTGAATTTAATGAAAGCAGCTGAGGCTCTGTACAGAAGTTCAGAAATGACTATTTGTTGTTCTAATTTGTGAATTTAAAGAAAAAAAGACTTGTTTGTTAAAGTTTTTCTCTTTTCTCCAGAAGATGGCGTAGTGAGTTATCTTACTGTGGGCCAAATACAAGGACCCTGCTCACATCCCCAAGAATGTAGACTTCTGTGATTATAAATACTTCTTTGCAAAATAATATCGACTCTATCTGTTGTTTAATCCACAATAAAGAATAATAGATAAGAGAAAGAAAAGAGGCTGGTTTGTTCCTCACATAATAAAATACCACCTCATGAAAATGTAATCCTATTTAATAAACATGCTTTCAAATACCTTATTGTCCAGACACCACTTATAAAATATAAAAAATAATAAAATAAAATATTTACTCATTTTAATTAATAGTAATTTTTTCCTGCTGTCAGTTTTTGTTTGTTTACAATGTAAAGAGTTTCAGCACAGTTTCCCAAACAAGGCTTAATGTAAAGCCAGGATGTTTCACTGTCATCAACACTGGAGACACTGTCATGTGATGCTGGGGGGTGGAGCTTCCTGAACATTTATCATGTTAATATATTAGAGTACAGAAAGAGCTTTTTCATTCAGCTAAAACCAGTCATCATGTTCACTGTTATATTCATGTGTCTGTGGCTTTCACTAGGTGAGTTAACACCTTTTGTTAGTTTAGATATTATGTATTGTTTATTAATTGTCTGGTGTTATAGAAAGCATGATTTCTGTGTGTAATTCTGGCTTGATTGTGTAAAACTTTATGTTCTCTTCTCTATGACAGGTGACTCCATGGCAGATTCAGTAGAGCCACTTTCCACTCAGAATGTTGTAGATGAAGGTGATGATGTTACTCTGTCCTGCGAATTTGTAACAAGTGCTACAGACTTCTACCTGCACTGGTACAGACAATATCCAAAATCTAAACCTGAGTTCCTTCTTTATATTTACAAAACTGGAGATCTAAGTGAAAACCGTCCCCCAAGAATGAATGCTACACTTAAAGATAAGAAAGTGGATCTGATCATCTCCTCTGCTGCTGTATCAGACTCTGCACTATATTACTGTGCTCTGGCGCCCACAGTGACAGGAAATCCAGCTGCACTGTACAAAAACTCTGACACAGTTTTGTTATACTCAAGGCAGTTCTGCTGGTGACACTCCTTTATACTTGAGTGCAATTTATAATTAAATTAGAAGTGCACTAAAGACAAGGCATGGCTCCACATTTATCACCTTGAACTGTATATATCATCTAACACCAATCACACAGACCAGCAACGAGGTAATGAGAAAATGAGACAGGAGGAGCCAGAAAGTCACGTGACACTTCCGCATGTCCTAATTAGCATATCACAACAATGACGGATTCTTATAGAAGAAAAAGTCAGTGAAAAAGAGTCTTTGTTACATGACAGTTGTCTTCAAGCTACTTTGTTTCTGCTCACTCCCAATTTAAACTCACATGACACTGCATAATTGTTCATTTTACTGAAAGCTTAATGCAGGCTAATTTATTCCAAATCAGAGTAACTGGTATGCATTGCATGCTCTGGTGTCTGCAAACACGGGTAGCTGCAAGCGAGACCATATCACACCAATGTTACGCTCCCTGCACTGGCTGCCAGTCTGATATCGAATTGATTACAAAATTCTGTTATTTGTCTATAAAGCTCTTAACAACTTAGCTCCAAGATATCTCTCCGATTTACTCACCACTTACAATCCTGCTCGGTCACTTAGATCCCAAGATGGTCATCTTTTGTGAATACCATGGTCTCGCCTGTAACGCAGGGGAGACAGAGCCTATCGCAGTAGCTGGTCCTAAGCTGTGGAACAGCCTGCCATCACCATTAGAACTGCTTCCACGTTAGCTGAATTCAAATCGATGTTAAACGCATCTCTTTTCTTCTGCTGTTAATTGTTTGTAAAGTGTATGTGTTTTCCTGCTTTCATCCTTTTTATTTTTGTACAGCACTTTGGCAAACTAAGGTTGAATTGAAATGTGCTTTAGAAATAAAATTGAATTGAAAAATTGAATTAAATTGATGTATAGAGATGTCGGCGCTTTGGTATTTAAATGCATGTGTTGTACTTCACAGAATCTCCACCAGGTGGCACATGGTACACCTCTGGCCTGAGCACATTATACAGTATAATCACTCAAAGTTTGCTATGTAGTCTTCATACTCTTGTTAAATACGCTTGTAATTTATCACGTTACATTAAAAAGTGTCCAGTAAATTTGTTAACTGCACATGTAATGTAGTGATTGTGAGAAAACATCCACAATAAATTCTGAAAGACATAAACACAGTTTCTAAAGTATATATTTTAATACTTTAATACATATATAATAATATTTACATTTTAAATGAATATGTATAAATTTACCCGTGACTGTGTGAGTGTAAAGCTGCGAAGTATTTTATGTGCTTTGTAAATACTTAATTGCGCTGGTGTTGTCCTGCCATTTGCACATAACTTTTTTTGTTCAACTTTAAAGATGCCTGTGCAAAGATAAAAATTAAAATGGAAAACCTCTTCAGATTAAAGTCATTATAATGCAAAATTTAACTGGTAGTTATTCCAGAAAAGTCAAACTAAATAAAATTGTGACAAAGTAGTAATATTTCGCGAACAACGTTAACACTATGAGAATAACGTAAAAATCACGAGATTAAGTAGCAATACGGGATTAAATTAGTGATATTTTGAGAATAATGTCATTATTCACATTAACACGTTTAGAGTGATGAATAATATATTAGGCCTATTTGTGTATAGTGAAATTAAGGTATGAATAAAGCGACTTATGCATATGCATAAAAGTGCATAAAAATGAAACTTGACTCATTGCATGCACATCCATCTGTTTTAATAATAAGGTAGGTATAACTTATCTGCTTGAACATTACTCCAAACACGTTGATGTATATGGCCTTATAAATAAAACATTACAACTTAATCCCTACAGTATATTGCATGAGTTTAATACTGTTGCATGAAGTCAAACACATTAAATGGCGTGCTTGGAAAGCGGAATTTCTCTCAGAAGCAGATTAAAACAAGCAACAATGAAAGTAAGCGTGTGGAATTCATATTTAACATTTTCAGCTGTGAGTTTTCAATGTCATAACTTCATGGTTAAAAAGTTTAAAAAGTTAGTATGAAAGGTTAAAGTATTGTAAGTTATTGTGTCTTTTGAGACACAGCCCTGACCTCTAACTCCAAAAGATATGTTTAAGAGGTGAAGTCAGATGCACTGATTCTCACTCTAGTTACAGGTAATTCATTTTAATCAGTTTACCAAAAGTTTTAATTCTTACAATCATATTTAATGAGTTAATTAGTTGCATTAATTAATAACCATGTTTTTATTATTCATCCAGTCATTTCTTTATTTCTTAAGTCAATATTAATAAAGCGTATAAACCAGTATAAATGAAGATTCTAAAACCACATCAAAGATCCTTCCTTTACCAACCTGTTATCAGAAAACCACAGACACAAACAATGTTTGTGGTAATTCTGTGGTATAAATCAATAAATAAAAAGTAGTAAAGTATATATATATATAGTTACTTAAATGGTTTGAGAAATCGATGGCCTTAAATAGTTTGAGTTGACGGAACACAAACTGATAAAGTTAGTCTTGATTAATTTGAGTTCAGTCAACTCAAACCATTTAAGGCAATCGGTTTCCTCAAACCATTTGTGTAGCTAAAAAGTTATTTGGACTTAATTACATCTGTTACCTGAACACAAACAGATTTAAAGACTAAGCAAAATCGAACTTTCCTTGGTTGCAGGAACCAAAAAAAAAAAAAAAAAGTCAGCTTCTTGGGGTAGCTGATATGAAGGTCATAAAGCAGCCCAAAAAGCAGCATCAGAGCCCTGACCCAGGACTTTGAAGACATCACCACGTCATCTTCAAGGACAATCCAAGACATACAAACAAAAAAAAACAAAGAGGCAAAACAAAATTAATACCAGTGGTTCCCATTAGAATAAACTAAACCTTATAATTACAACATAACAAGCCTCTGCAAATAGTGCAGATCATGTTCATGACTTTGGAGTATGAGCTTTACATATGACAATGATATAAACATACAGAAAACAATGCACATCAAATTTAGATATTATATTTAGATAATGTGTTTAATGTGTGTGTTGAACCATGTTAATATTTTAGTAAAGTCTAAATCAAAGTAATTTTTGAAGCTTGAAAATACAGATTGCCTTTAATTGGACAGACAAAAGGAGAGAAAAAAGATTTAAGCGTACCTTTAACAAAAATCTAATGGAATTACGAGGGTGAGTAAATGAATTATATAATCATCATTTGAGTAAACCTTTCCTTTAAGATTACTGAAATGATCAACTGTACAGCTACTCTAGCTGTATTTTTTCGATAATAGACAAAAAGATCAAAATGTTTCAGAAAGTAGTCCTGATGAGCCTTACCGTGTGTGTCTTGAAAACATGTGGGAGGTCTTCCTTCAAGTAAAGCGGCAGTCCAGCCAGGACAAGAGTTCCAATGACACTGATGTCATCCTGATCCTTAAAGACAAAACAAAAAATGACCATACTTTTAATTCCCAACTAAGCAACATTTTGAATTTATTAACATGATTAATGATGAGACAACATTCTAACACTGCAAACCTAGCTACAACATGTAACAGCACTAGTTATTACCTGGCACTTTCTTACTAATCCACATAACAGGCAAATTCCTTTAGGCAGTTTAATAACAGCACAAGCACATTTTAAGGATTAGTTCATCCACACACAAAAATTGTCATCATTCACTTACTTGCATGTTATTCTACACTACTTTGTGTAATTTATTTATTTTGTTTGTATAGACTACTGTTTTAGAATGCCTTCATGTTTTGTCTTTTCTGGCAACTGAAAACATAATGTGACAATTTTTTTAACCTGTAGAGCCCTTGAGTATGTTCAATGGGAATTCCACTTACTTGTCCATGATAGTCTTTTAATATTTTAGCCATCTGGTTGCCAATGGTACCATCCTTCGATGCCTTAGCTCTGAAAAGTGGCAGGAGTTGTGGAGTGTGCTTGTCCAGGGAAATGTAAAGGTTTGCTGCAAATTACAGGACTTGGTTACAGATGTATGTTATCTAGCTAGCGAACCTCGCTAATCATTTCATTTACACAATATCATATAATATAACAATCATAAAGCTTGCTGAACTTCGGGTGAAGGTTTTAATAATTATTCCGTATAATATTTAGATAGATTTCGGATGATGGACTGGGACAGGAGGTTTTGAGACTTTAATCAGTCACCATGTACGGTGAATTTACACAAGCTAATGCTAATGCTAGATAATGCAAACTAATGCTAATATTTGTCTGTTTATTCTCAGCTTAACTAGTTTACAAACTCACAGGTTCATTAACGTTTGGCGTTAAAAAGGAAATTTTGTATTTTTCGTCTCCCTTTTTAAAAAAAAAAAAAAGAAATCAAAATCCTCTATTTCTGGGTGTGGGTGAAAAAACACTGGTTTATCTACACTGTTAGCAAGCCTGGATAATTAACTTGGTAGCATCATTAAGATAAATATCGTAATGAGTAATGCAAACCTTTTAACCGGTAAACAAACCTTTCCTTTATTTTACTCAAGCTGTTTTTACTGTAAGGAATGTGACAGAATGTTAGATGTGTTATTATGAAACTGCGATGAGAAGAAGCACTTATGATGGTGGCGGGAGGAAATGTACAGTACATCATCTTTTTGGAGAACAGGACATGTTTAGGCTTACATCCTGCTTCGTGTTAAGGTGTAAATTAAGTAGCCATCTAGAACACCATAAGTGAATTACAGAGATTTTTTGTTTTTACGTTTTAACAGGATGCAGTTGGCGTACAGCTGGCCTCCGTGGCTCGATTCGGTTCCTGAGGACTCCTTCTCATTCGGGACTCCATCAAAGCAGAGCTCTCCGGGTCCTGTGTAAGCTTATGAATGCCTGTGTAACATGACAGCTGTTTAAATCTGAAAGACTTTGATAATAGAGAACTCCATTAGGACTCCATTATGTAAAGTTAATTTCTTTTTGTAACTTTTCTGCTCTCTGCAGGCCTACCAGTACAACCTCGTGGGCGTGTTTCTGAGCTGCTTCTCTGCGGATACTTCACGAAGGGCTTAACGCCTCAGCCAGTAGCGTCTTATCGGGAGATTTAAGCGATGCTTGAATGTAGTTTGAGAACAGGATCTATTTTATTTCATTTTTTTCCCATATTTTAAACCCTGGCATTAGCAGACTTTATTTGAAGTGAATAGACAAAACATTCTAAGTGAATCCAAATACAGATAGAAAAAGTTAGGTGTGTGTTTGAAGAAGCCACATGTTCACTCCTCTGCAGTATTAAGTGCAGTTCTCATAAACAATAGTGGCAGGTTTGATGGTTTATTTACTTAATGACAGTGTAAAGATCACATGCTGGAATTTGATTCTGTTCTAGGAATAAAAATGTGCATATTGTAAACTCTTTTGACAAGCAGCTGATCTGATTTATTTTTATTTTATGTTTGTTTGTTTGTTTATTTTACTGAGCATGCTATTTAATGTGTTCATCATGTGTGTCTTTGCAGGGTGTTTAATATATTTTTGAGAATTACAGGATACCTGAAAGTATGTATAACTAAGAATAAGAATTGTGGAAAATAAAAACACAGTTTCCATCACACAATCAGGAAATAAATAAGCTCTACTGAAATAATGCTCCATAATCAATTCTTGAGGTAGATGAGCTACAACAGCTAAAGACCACATCGGGTTTCATTCCTGTTCACCAAGAACAGAAATCTAAGACTACAGTAACAACCCTGTAAATGACATAATTTGGCCCAATGGCAAGAGCTGCTTACTTAGTTCACACTTGGCGTCTGGATTCCAAAAAGGTTTGAATCCCACAGGAGCCTCGCTTTATTGTTAACTTGACTTTGTGTAACTGAGTTCCTTTTACTGGGACCCCAGTCCATATGAGCAAGAAGGTCATACAGTTACAGAGTACAGTGAACCTTCATTGGCGCACATCAAGGTACCAGGGATGACCTGGCTCGTTGGTCTAGGGGTATGATTCTCGCTTAGGGTGCGAGAGGTCCCGGGTTCAAATCCCGGACGAGCCCTGGTTTTAAATGGAATAGAGTGTTTGGGATAAAACTAATGGAAACTTGCACTGCTGGCTTGGTTCTCGCTTGGAAGCTTGTTTCTCCAGAGGTCCAAGAAGGTTCAAATCCCACTGTAACTACCTCTGAAAATTAAAGCTCCAACCTGGAGCCTATCTCTGGAATACAGGGAGTGGGATGAAGAATGTCACACTTTGTGGAGACATGAACCTCTGAAATATTAATATAATAGAGTACAGAAAGACCTCAGAATATTATCATTTTACTAACACCATTCATCATGTTCACTGTTATATTCATGTGTCTGTGGCTTTCATTAGGTAAGTTAACATTGACCTTTTCAGTAAGGAGGGTAAAGGTAAATCCCTATGCCACCACGTCTGTCTGCTAAAGTTGATGATAAAACTATACAAGTGGATCTGATCATCTCCCCTGCTGCTTTTTATGTTTGATAATATACAATTAGAAGGTACTTTATTCATAATCACACTCTCTGGTACCACCCAGATGTGGATGGGTTCACATTTGAGTCTTCCTCATATCGTCTCACAGAGTTTTCTTACCGCTGTTGCCTCAGAGTTGCTCATTAGGGGTAAAGTTAATTTTCAACTTTGTAATTTCTATTCTGAATTTCTGTATTTCTGTAAAGCTGCATTGAGACAGTGTCTATTGTTAAAAGTGATATGAATGAAAATGAAGTGAACTGAATTTAATTACCTTTTGGGAACAGACACAGCAAATTTACTTATGAGAGACTGGATCCAGTTTACTCATGGATCCAGTTTCCTATGATTTTCCACAGCAAATTATCATAATTATTTATAAATGTACAAATAATTAAAAAACACACAAACAGATAAAGGCTTATAGTATGGTATAGATGATGAATCTTAAAATACAACACAGCCATATTAATGACTCTACACTACAACAGCATCACTTCCTGGGTGTGTCCTTCTAGAGGCGTGTAAAGTTCAGCACATACAGCACTATTATACAGAATCCTCACAGAGCTGTGTTCAGAAATGGATCAACTATACAACTTACTGTACATAGTGAGATACATACCACTGATTCTCACTCTAGTTACAGGTAATTTTCATCAGTTCATCAATTAATTAATGGAATTAACTAATATTCATAGAATTAATTCATTTATTTTTAATGTCAGTGTTTTTGGTGTTACACAAAAAACATTTTTAGAATTTTTCGATATTTGTATTATATTTTTATTAATCATTTTGCGATACAGCAGCCAGTTCTGCTGATAAAATTTGGCCGAAGGACAAAGATGTCAACATTGTGGGGAAGGAAACAGACACTGTTACTCTGAGATGTTCATATGAATCAAGCAGTGGTAGCATTCTGCTTTACTGGTACAGACAATATCCTAACAGCGCACCACAGTTTTTACTGTATAAAGGTGCAAAGTCAGCAAGTTCAGTTCAGCACAACCCCTCTGGCTCTCGATTCAATACAGAAACATCCCAGACTCTACTGAACTTACTATCAAACATCTGCAGATCTCAGATTCTGCACTCTATCACTGTGCTCTTACAGTAGTAGCACAGTGATACAGAGTCACTGAGAGACTGTACAAAAACCTATGAAATAATTCATTTGAAGTTCAACGTTTAATATCAAAGATACTTCCTTTAGCAACTTATCAGTTAACCACAGACACAAAGACATTTGTGGAAACATATGCAGCTGAAGAAAGAGAATAAAATAAAGAGACACTGTGTCATTTGTTGCTGGTGTGTACTGTTTAAAATTTAATTCATTGTACTTTTGCATTGTAGTTTTCCCATGATTAATTCGAATGAATTTTCATTCATGTATATGTACAAACACAAATTAGGATTTGTCATGTATTCTAAGAGGCACAATATTGTACAACTTGTTTGGGGATTCACAACATTCAAGTGTCTAATTTAAGCGGTGTAGTATAATCTAGGGTAGGGGAATAATATTCTTCAAGGTGTCCCAAAGTAACATTGTCAACCTTGCAGAAAATATCCCAATGGCATTTTCCCCATTGTTCTCTTAAAGATTTTGTGGAGGACAGAAGTCAGAGAATCAAACCTGAGGTAAATTTTATGCAATGTGCTTGATGATGATGATACTTATGTATTTTTATTTAAAAAAGCACTTGTCTGGTGCCTCCATTGTCTTGGACTTCCAAATGTCATCAAAATGCAGACAAAAGCCATAAATATCATTAAAATAAGTTCAGGTGCTCTAACTGGCAGACTGTTACAGATTTGCAGTTGCAATTGCCAGAGAGAAGAGCTTACACACTCTGTACAGAGGGCAGTAGATAAAGTTTTAAAATGTTTTACTGACCTAATCAGAAGATGGGAAATTTTGCCAACAAACATAATTCCCAGGCTGTAACACAAACATGTTAATATGACTAATTACAATATGTATTTTCATGTGTATCATTACTTGAATTCCATAATCGGCTGATTCACTGATCTTCCTAAATAAAGGCTCCAGAATCATGGACACACTAGGCATAAGGAGGAATACACCAGTGGTGGGTTATCCAGTGCCAGCAAGGCCTTCTCTGCTGGCCTAAACAGCAGTGATCTGAATCACTGACTTGCATTTAATATATTTAATATATTTTCCATGAATGTGTATTAAATTATTCACAGTTGTCTATTCTCTAAACTTCATAGCTTTTCTCTTGGTTGCACTGCTTCCAGTAGTGTATATTTATGATAAGAGTATTTATCCAATCATATTTCAGCCAGTGGCTGACATCATGTGTTGCCAGGGTGAAAAGAAATCTGCCTTAAGGCCTTCCAGAATCAATAGTGCAGGCGCCCATAGCTTAAAATAAATGGCAATGAAACTGTTAAATTAACCAATCAGATTTCGAGGTTGGCGTCATTGGGTCCATCTAGCAGGCATATGATTACGTCAGCAATTTCCGTCCTTTGATTGGATAATCAGAGAATATATACTTTGCTATTTAAAGGTTGATTAGTATCTATTGCCGTGGCATCATAATGATGGTGTAGAGGTGGATTAATTCCAGGAAGGACACCAGTGAAGGCCTAGGTGTGAAATGCACAGTCCGCCACTGGAATACACCATATCACAGGTGTGGAAAAAGTACTGAGAATGTACATGTACATGAAGCTTTGCACATTGTCACTATTTGTGTAAGTATTTTTATTTCTACTGAAACCAGTGCTACTTAATGAAAAGAAATTAATTTGTATTTAGTTAATGTTGACTATTTTCATGAAATGAACTAAGTTCCTGCCACTTAATATTGGCTTCCTTTCATTCCTTTCTGTTCTTTGGGCACATCCCCAAGAACACTGCTTGTTGATGTCTCCTTTCCAACAGAATGGAGTTAGTGAAATTATTACAATAGTCGTCAACTGAAAAGTGATGAGCCCTTCCTATATTGTTAACATGTAACATGGAATAGACTGAGTGGGACAAAACTAATGGAAACTTGGAGTGCCGGCTGCTTGGTTCTCATTTGGAAGCTTGTTTCTCGAGAGGTCCCAGGAGGTGCAAATCCCATGGTGTATTTCACCAAATAACCTCTGAAAATCAAAGCTCCAACCTTGAGCCTATCCCAGGAATGCTGGGAGTAGGGTGGAGTCCTTGGATTGAAGCCTCTTACAGGACACCATGCTAAAACACCCATTCACACCTAGGGGCAATCTAGATAAATCAGCTATTGGCATGTCTTGTGGCCATGGAGAGAGCATCCAAAACTACACATAGTGAGTAATCTGTGGCTCAGAATCAAAGCAGGGATGCTGAAGCTATGTCAAGGTGCTACTTATCTACTTGACTAACTAGCTGCTGTAGCTCACTAGTGTGTGTATTATTTTACATAAATTTTAACAAAATATAGATGATTCAGAACTTAGCCAACTGCTTGCTATCGGGTTGGAGGCGTAATCTGGTGACTTCACACGACTTCATCTCACAGCTAAACAGCACAGCAGGACCTTCATCAAACTGGACAAAGAGACATGCTTTTACTTGACCAAAGTCTGCAGTGAATTGTCGTATTGCATGCCTCTAAAATGTGCACATAATAAAAAATACCAGCATAAGCGTATGCCAAAAATGATTCACTGTAAAAAAAATATGATTAGAGCGTGTAGCAGGTAAGCAAGGTTCACTAGTGATAGAGATTAAGGAGCACATTAATGCTAGTCTGTTTTATCACAGAGGATGTAAGACTTGTTCAAATTTAGATGGTGTTCATACCTTCCAGAAACAAATGGGACTCATTTTGTGAAGTATTTGTTTACACCAGCATAGTGAATCATTTTTATATGGGTGTGTTAGGGAGGCTCATTCAGGAGTAGATACTGAAGTCTGGCTTTAGACACAAACAGATAACTATGGCATTAACGACACTGTGTAGCATGTAGCATTACAGAATAATTAAAATTAATCTGAATATATGATTGAATGCAGTTACTATACTACAGAAACAATATGGAAACAATTAATAAAGAGGTTCTCATTCTAGTGAACTGCTTAATATTATCACTAAATCTATCAAAATTTAGCCTTAACAGACTTAAACAAGCAATAAAATATATTATGAACATTCACTGCTTGTTGTTTAAACAATGGATTTAGCACATATAATGCCAGAACTGACAAAATATTATTACTAAGTAAAAGTGGGTGGAGCTAGATGTGGTAAGATACAGTTTAGAAAAGTTTCACAGAGGATCCTGCCATTTATACCTACTGCAAGAGAGACACAACAGTCATGTTACTCTTCTTTATTTTCATAGTTGTTAAAAACATTGGTAAGTCATTTATATTATACACAAACTTTAGGCGAATGCTGAAATGAGCTGATACCTAAGCATGATTAATTAACTTACACAATGAAAGTAGAAATGTTTATGTTGTTGTAATGTTTTACAGCAGGTGCTGTTGACAGCAGCATTACACCAGAACAAACCATCATATCTTCAAGTGAAGGCAGCAACATCACACTGACCTGCACATATGATGATTCAGCTAGAAATCTCCACTGGTATCGACAAAAACCTCAATCAGAACCAGAATATCTCCTGCAGATTCATAAATCCACAGATGGTGTCACTAAATCTGAACATGACCCAAGACTATCCACCAAAGTTCGTAAAAATGAGAAGAAAGTAGATCTGGAGATCTTTCCTGCTGCAGTATCAGACTCTGCACTGTACTACTACGCCATGGAGCCCACAGTGACACAAAACTCAAACAGACTGTACAAAAAGTCCAAGCTGCATGTTTTCTCCAGCAGGGGAGATGTTTACCTGTCTCATTTATGTACAGGTTTCTTTCTTATTTCTCAGACTCTGATGTTGATTTGCTTTGAATTTCAACAATGATCCTCTTACATATGTTGGTAATGCTTATTGGTTGAACAATCAGAGAAGAAATCCTTTAAAAATAAATGTTAATCTTAAATCAAAAAAATGAATTTGTTATTCCGCTGATGTAATAAAAATGTTACACAAAGTTCAATAACAATATGTATTTAAATAATTTAGGATGCTGATTTTCATTTAACACTGAACTAAATACTTCATTCTTCATTATTTGGCAGATTATAAAATAGCACTTGAAATCACAAGTTGTGGTTGAAATGGAAATGGTTGCTCCACTCCAGACTCTCACTGTGCTGCCACATGTTCACTCAGTCTCCACAGCACTAAGGGCAGTTCTCATAGCCAGTGGTGGCAGCTTTTAGCCGATTGACTTTAGCTAGCTTAGTAAATGACAGTGTAAAGTTCACATGTTAGAAATACCACAAAATGCTATACTATTACAGGAATAATGATAATAAATGCTAATTCTTTGATGAACAGTTATTTCTTTGTTTATTGTGCTTGAGATCTGACGTGTTCAACATATGTTTCTTTGCATGTTTACTTTGGTCTTGAGTCTTGAATAATAAGAATGTCCACTAGTTTGATTTCCCAGTGTGGTTTTGACATTGATTGAATAATTCAGCACTTAATTGCTGAGGGATTTGGGAAAATGTCTGGTACCATCTGGGACACTGCAACTGGGGAAACTGTAATTGAAAACGAGATTGTTTAGGAAAACTTCTAAGTGAGATTTTTGTTTCAGGTCCCAAGATACAGATGATCCTAATTATATTTGATAATAAATCTGTACTACTGTTAATAATTAGGGGTGAATCAATACTGAATTTGTGAACTGCAAAGTGTTTTTGATGATGCCTAATGTTTTCACAGTGGCTTTATTAAGCAGATGGCTTTATCAATTATATTAAAATCAAATGGGTCATGACAAAGTAAAATAGACAAAGACAGAAAAAGAGGCTGGTTTGTTCATCACCTCAGTGAAATACCCTCCAAACTGTCCTATTTATAATCACAACAAACAAATAAGCACACAAACGCCCTAATGTGTGTATATTATTTTCAACCACAATATATAGTAATTTAATGATGATTTAATGTTTATAGAATAGATTGATTGTTTTCATTATTAAAAAATGACATGCTGTCAGTATTTGTTTACTATGTGCTTAGGACAGGTTCCTCATTCAAGGTTGACTAGAACTCATTCATTAGTGCACTGATTTTTTCTACTGTTTTGTCATAGAATCATTTTATGAAAGTATTTTGGTTTCAAATATTATCTTGTGATTAATAATCAAGTATTTAAAAGTAAATTTAAGGTCATATTCTGTGTTTACTCCTGATAGGACAGGATGTAGGACTTTCTTTATGACCAGTTCAGTAGAGTTGAGTTTTATGACTGCTTTCAACATCATTGTGGGAAAAAAACACAACTAGAGAAATATATGAGTGGTTATGAAGACATCACAACAAAATATTCTTATTTTATTAATGAGAGAGAGAGAGGATAGAGAGAGAGAGAGAGAGAGAGAGAGATCCAAACTCATAATGTCAAAATGTTGAGTATAGAAAAGTAGTCATGAATATGCATAAATACAAGTAGGTGGAGCTAGAGGTGAAGATGTACATCAAATAGTAACACTGACATTCATTTCTAAAGCTAGAAGTTTGAACTAAACACTCAGGAAAACAATGTTGTTCCTCTTCGTGGTGTTTTTCACTCTTGCTGATGTTGGTAAGTCATATACACTGCACACAAAATATTATTTTTACTAATTAAGAAGATACAATTTTCCATGTGAAATGTGTCATTTTATGATTAAAATATCACAATATTGTTGTAATGTTTTTATAGCAGAGGCTGCTGACAATAACATTAAACCAGATCAAACCAATGTATTTTCAATGGAAGGCAGCAACATCTCACTGTCCTGCACATATACTGGATCAGTTAACAGACTCCACTGGTATCGGCGAAAACCTGGATCAAGACCTGAGTTTCTGCTGCTAACTGATGAAAGTGGTAGTTATGTCACTGAGGCTCAACCACCTCATCCACGATTGTCCATAAAACAAAATAAAACGAGTAATAAAGTGGATCTGATCATCTCCTCTGCTGCTGTATCAGACTCTGCTCTATACTACTGTGCTCTGAGGCCCACAGTGACAGGAAATCCAGCTGCACTGTACAAAAACTTTCACACAGTTTTGTTATATATAAAGAAGTTTTGCCAATGCTTTAGAAAGTTACATGTCCTTTTGGGGATTCTCTCTTTCTCTCTACTGATCAGGGTCATGGTTGAAATGGAGTCTGTCCCACACATGTGGTAGGAAACACCCTGAATGGGATGTCAGTCCTTTGCAGAGCTCCATACACAAACCCTTTCACATACTTATTTACACATACTGAATTTATTAGTAAAATAAAAAAAATAAAAAATTTACTACTGTCATGTTTTTGGAGGTGATGCAAAACTGCACACAAACTGACAGTAACCTGAAACTCATCATCAAACTGGGGATCCTGAAGCTGTGATGCAGCAACACTACCTGCTGTGTCACTGTGCTATCACACTGTTAAAATCCTTCTGCTTAAAGTGTTTTCTTGTAGTGTGGTGTTGTGTCATTGTTATTATAAAGAACAATTACTTATTTTAAGTATTATGTATTTTGACAGCCCAACTTTAACAAGCCATAAACATATTTCACCAAGCAATGTTTAAATCTTTTATTTCCTTTATAATCCTGCATAGGCTGTTGTCACTGAACCTTTCATTCTACAAAATTGTAATTGCATGTGATAAGTTTATTGGTGTAATAGGGGTGTGTTCACTACATGCTCACTCACAGATAATGTTCACACACTACACTATCTTTTACCTGCTGAAGTGTGTCTCACCCTTAAAATTTTCATGAATGTGTGTGTGTGAGTGTGTGTGTGAAAGAGAGAGAGAGAGAGAGAGAGAGAGAGAGAGATTTTAAATTGCTAAATTATAAAACTATTTATTAGTGTGTTAAGGTTTTCTCTTCAGTGAACACAAGATGGCGCAGATCACTTATCTTATTGTGGGTCTAGAACTAGAGGCACCACACAACCTGCTCACATTCTCTGAGATGATGTTGCTACTTTTCACAGTAAACAATTGTGACATAGAGTTTACTTGTTATTCTACTAAATAGTTTTATTTATATTCTTCTTTATAATGGGCAGTTTAGCAGATTAAATTGGGCTGACTGATGAAGATGCCAACATTGTCAGAGAAAGAAACAGACTCTGTTATTCTAAAATGTTCATACGAGTCAAGCAGTGATTACACTGAGCTTTACTCTTCTTTTCCTTTTACCAACTTAAGAGTCATGCTTTTCTCACAAGATGGAGATATTTACACTTTTACATTCACTTCATCATCATCCTTTCACATTAACCATCATTTAACCATCAAATGTAATATTTTAATGGACACAATATTAGAGGTTAACTAATGTTGTATTGTTTGTAGAATAAAGCCAAACTGCACTTCACTAACAACTCCTCATACAGCTAGTTTGTTGTGTAACTGGTTATTATTGCATGGAACCAGTGGACACTGTGGATCAGAAACCCAGTAAGCAGCTCTGTTCTGGACATTCTTGTACCATTAAAGTTAGAATATTAATGCTACATTTGATTTATTTGGTTTATTCTAGATGGAATCTGAAAAATACATGCAAACAACATGACTATGTCAAATGGATTAGTTTTTAAATGTTTGCTTACTATAGAAACTAGTTTGGAGTTAAATGGAATATTGGTTCCAGATGTAGATGCAGACACCACTAATTTAATGTGTAATTAAATAACTTTAATTACTTTATTTACTGTAAGAGGAATAACTAATAAACTAAGGTGCAGAAATAGACAAAAGATCAAAAAGAAAGCAAGCAGTAAATAAAACATCCAAAAAAATCCAAACCAAATCACACAAAAAGTTGATCAGCAACAGTGGAAAAGTTCTGTGTTGTATTAGTGACTCAGTTCACTGTCACTGATACTGTGAAGTGATGATCTGTGTAAAATTATGCTACAACAGCATCACTTCCTGGAGTGTGTCCTTCTAGAGGCGTGTAAAGTACAGCACATACAGCACTATTATACAGAATCCTCACAGAGCTGTGTTCAGAAATGGATCAACTATACAACTTACTGTACATAGTGAGATACATACCACTGATTCTCACTCTAGTTACAGGTCATTTATTTTTCATCTGTTATAATAATTATTACAATGATATTTAATCTGTTTTATAAATTATATTGATTAATTACCATTTGTATTAATCTAGTCATTTTTATTTTTATTATATGATTTGCAAAAAATACTTCACTGATATATTTCTTTATGTTATTCTTACACCCAGGCAGTTTTGCAGATAAATTGGACCAAAGGATGAAGATGCCAACATTGTCAGGAAAGAAACAGAGACTGTTATTCTGAAATGACTGATGGCTACATTGGCTAGATGGCTAAATTATTGTATTAAAACTATTTAATACACTAACATAAAAATGTGTATTTTTTCCAAATTACATTTGTATCGCTCGATCCTCTCTCACTGCCTGAAATGGCTTTCTTAGAAAATAACTTTATCAGACCTCTTAAAAGTCGACATGCCAATTGAATCAATTATAATACTAAGACTTGTCTCCTGAAACCTTTTTTTTTAAATGAATGTATTGACAGACTGAAACACCAACTGGTGTAATGATGTAACTTATGAAGAGTCACTGAGAACATCAGTAAATGAATTTAAGCGAATCTTTTTGGCGAACAGAATCAAAAAGATCCCACAATTCCTCTTCTTATAATAAAAGGATTTATCAATACACAGACATTTTAAAACATTTCATTTTATAACTTTGTATTTGTCTTTTATTCTGCTGAATAAACTACTACATAGAAGCAGAAACTGCAGTAAAATAAAGCAAACCAAAACCTGATTAGGAAATAAACTAGGCTAGGCTATGCTAAGCTAGTTTAGGCTAGGCTGAGGCTAGGTTAGGCTAGGCAAGCGTGCGTCAAACAGAAGCTAGGCAATTACAAGAGTACAGCAAAGGAGCTTAACTCGGAAGCTAATTCCTGTGTCACTACTCACATAACACTAAACAGGTGAACCAACTGAACAGGAAATGAACATAGAACCAAAATAGAGTTCAACTCTAATGTTCAGTGCTGCCCTCTGGTGGTCTAGCAAGGAAATATCCATGATATATATGTGTGTGTGTGTGTGTGAAATGTATGTGAGTGGTATTATTCACACATGAATTCGTAAAACTCACAGCATAGTTAAGGTTAGCTCTTTCTTAGTTGGAGATTAGTACATGCATTAGTTCAGAATTAACATGTACTGGAGTACAGGGTTATGGGATGATTGATTTTTGGGACGGTGATTTTTAAGCAGAATAATGATATTAATAAGAAATCAAATGAGATTGATTAAAAAATAATAGACACAAAGAAAGAAAAGAGGCTGGTTTGTTCCTCACCTCAGTGAAATACTCCACAAAATGTTTGTAATCCTATTTAACAAACAGGCTTCAAAATAAACAAATAACCCCAAAATATCCCAAAGTAGATGCACTATTTATAATCTACACAACAAAAGTATTTTCTAATTCAATTATTGATTAATGTTATGAAATGGAATAAATATTTCTCCTTATTAAAAATCTTTCATTCTGTTATTGTTTGTTTACTGCATGTTCAAGGACAGGTTCCAAATGAATGTAAAGCCAGGATGTTTCAATAAGAATCAACACTAACATCACTGACACTGTCATGTGATGCTTTGAAGTGAGCTTCATGAACCTTTATGATGTTAACATATCCAGAGTAAAGAAAGCATATTTTCAATCAGC
Organism: Hemibagrus wyckioides; assembly: GCF_019097595.1. Taxonomy (NCBI): domain Eukaryota; kingdom Metazoa; phylum Chordata; class Actinopteri; order Siluriformes; family Bagridae; genus Hemibagrus; species Hemibagrus wyckioides. The sequence continues at coordinate 5,037 of NW_026690807.1, read as the reverse complement.
TGAGACCAGTCATCATGTTCACTGTTATATTCATGTATCTGTGGCTTTCACTGGGTGAGTAAACATTTTTATTATTGCAAAATACAATATTCTTAGATATGAATGAACACATGTTTTTAAAAAGTAGCAAATTGTGAGTATGTCACCTTCAGGGTCCTGATTAGGACAAGTGGGCTCTTACTGGAGCAAAGCTCAAGGCTTGTTTCTGCCCGGTCTCGAAAGTCTAAGCGGAACAGCAATGTCCACCAGTTGCATTTGACAGGCTTTGGCCAGAGTTCTTTGGTGAGAGCTCTTTCCGATTTCCAATTGCGGTGTAAGTGATGGCTTGCGGCCTGCAGCAAAAAGCCCCTCTGGCGGCTGCTTGATTTGAAGTAGACACTTGTTCATTTTCTAAGCACTAAAGCGCATTTCAAACAAGGCATCCCATTGTGGAGAAACTGCTCCAGTCACCTTCAGGGTGCCGATTAGGGCAGTGGGCGCATACTGAAGCAAAGCTCAAAAGCCTTGGGTTGTTTCTGCCCGGTTTCGAACCGGGGGCCTTTCAGCGAGTTAGGAGAACGTGATAACCACTACACTACAGAAACTACAAAAGAAGCTGTTCGGGCTCTCATCTTCAAAATAAATCAATTAAACCAAAAAGAAAACAGAAAAAAAAGACAATATCAAGACCTTTGTTCGCCAGTGCAAATGAGCAGAAAGCGTGAAAACAGTCACGCTACAGAAACTATGTTGGAGTGGGGCCGGACCTCAGTTTCAGCTTGTTCCCAAAGGCACGGGTCCTACAGGCGCCAAGAGCTTCGAGTCTTATTCGACGCATAAGCACAAGCCCCTGACCACCAAAAGATGTTTCTGCCGGGGAACTTTCGGCGTGTGAAGCGAGCGTGATAACCACTAAACTACAGAAACAGAAGCGAAGGAAGCGTTTCCTTTCGAGGAGAACCGCAAAGTAAGTAAATAAATAAATAATCGATCAATGCAAAAGGCTTAGCGTTCCTTCAACCGAGTAATGAGTGCGGCCCCAGGCGTTGAGTTCGATTCGGCCAACACCACGACCTTTAAGCCGCATGTTGGGCGTGGCAAATGTACGAGGACCGCCCTTGAAAGGCAAGCGGAACAGAAAAGTCCGCCAGCTGCGTTTAGCAGGCTTTGGCAAGAAGTGTGACGAAGGCTTCTCTGCTTGTGAGAGGTCTTTCCACAAGTGATTTCCACTTGTGTTCTAAGTGGTTGCTTGCTGCCTGAGGCCAAAAAAAAAGCCCCTACTTGTTGCTTTCGACTCGAACAAGCAAACACTTGTTCATGCACTAAACCCATTTGAAGCTAGGCACCACATAGTGGAGAAACTGCTCTAGTCACCTTCAGGGTCCTGATTAGGACAAGTGGGCTCTTACTGGAGGCAAAGCTCAAGGCTTGTTTCTGCCCGGTCTCGAAAGTCAAAGCGGAGCGGCAAAGTGCACCAGTTGCATTTGACAGGCTTTGGCCAGAGTTCTTTGGTGAGAGCTCTTTCCGATTTACAATTGCGGTGTAAGTGATGGTTTCAGGCCTGCAGCAAAAGCTCCTAAGCCCTGCTTGATTTGAAGTAGACACTTGTTCATTTCTATGCACTAAAGCGCATTTCAAACTAGGCATCACATTGTGGAGAAACTGCTCCAGTCGCCTTCAGGGTGCCCGATTAGGGCCAGTGGGCGCATACTGAAGCAAAAGCTCAAAAGCCTTGGGTTGTTTCTGCCCGGTTTGAACCGGGGGCCTTTCAGCGTGTTAAGCGAGCGTGATAACCAATACACTACAGAAACTACAAAGAAGCTGTTAGGGCTCTCATCTTCAAAATAAATCAATTAAACCAAAATAGAAAACAAAAAAAGACAATATCAAGACTTTTGTTCGCCAGTGCAAATGAGCAAGCGTGAAAACAGTCACGCTACAGAAACTATGTGGGAGTGGGGCGGATCTCAGTTTCTGCTTGTTCCCCAAGAACACGGGTGCTACAGAGCGCAATACTCGAGTCTTATTCGGCGCAAAAGCACAAGCCCCTGACCACCAAAGAAGTTTCTGCCCGGTTTCGAACCGGGGACCTTTCAGCGTGTGAAATGACGTGATAACCACTACACTACAGAAACAGAAGCGAAGGAAAGCGTTTCCTTTCAGCGGGGAACCGCAAAGTAAGTAAATAAATAAATAATCGATCAACGCAAAGGCTTAGCGTTCCTTCAACCGAGTAATGAGTATGCGGCCTCAGGCGTTGGTGGTATAGTGGTGAGCATAGCTGCCTTCCAAGCAGTTGACCGGGTTCGATTCGGCCAGCGCCGCGACCTTTAAGCCGCATGTTGGAGCGTGGCAAAGAAATGCGAGGCTGCCCTTGAAAGGCAAAGCGGAACAGGACAGTCCGCCAGCGCTGCGTTTAGCGGGCTTTGGCAAGAGATGTGGCGAGCTTCTCTGCTTGTGAGAGGTCTTTCCACAAGTGATTTCCTCTTGTGTTCTAAGTGGTTGCTTGCTGCCTGAGGCCAAAAAAAAAAACAGCCCTACTTGTTGCTCGACTCGAACAAGCAAACACTTGTTCATGCACTAAAGCCCATTTGAAGCTAGGCACCACATAGTGGAGAAACTGCTCTAGTCTTGTCCTGATTAGGACAAGTGGGCTCTTCCTGGAGCAAAGCTCAAGGCTTGTTTCTGCCCGTTCGAAAGTCAAAGCGGGCGGCAAAGTCCACCAGTTGCATTTGACAGGCTTTGGCCAGAGTTCTTTGGTGAGAGCTCTTTCCGATTTACAATTGCGGTGTAAGTGATGGCTTGCAGCCTGCAGCAAAAGCCCCTACGCGCTGCTTGATTTGAAGTAGACACTTGTTCATTTTCTAAGCACTAAAGCGCATTTCAAACTAGAGCATCACATTGTGGAGAAACTGCTCCAGTACGCCTTCAGGGTGCGATTAGGGCGAGTGGGCGCATACTGAAGCAAAGCTCAAAAGCAGGTTGTTTCTGCCCGGTTTTGAACAGGGGGCCTTTCGCGTGTTAGGCAAGCGTGATAACCACTACACTACAGAAAATATAAAGAAGCAGCTCGGGCTCTCATCTTCCAAAATAAATCAATTATTACAGCTGGCATTATTGATATTAGAGAAATACGCTTTGATCAGCTGCTGATCAGAGCAGTTCTGTATCTAAGCAGGTGCTCAGTGTAATCTATAGAGTGTACAGATTTGCTGGGTTTCCTTTATAATTGCTAAAATGGTCACTCTGATATCTCTTGAGTGGGGACATGTTTTTAAAATGGCAAGGTTAAAGCTAGGTAGAACCTAGGGAAAGTTTTGTAGACTCAAGAATATAAATAGCATAAATAGAGGAAAAGAAAGATATGTTTCTTGATGAACACAAGATGGCGATCTTATGGTCTGACAAGTACAAGAGCACCTTCTGTAATATAGGCTCTGCCTGTTCTTCTATCATTCATACTGCACAAATATTTAACCCTTGCCATTGTTAATCTCAGGAGCTAAACTAATTTCAGACATATAAAACAACTGTTCACTTTAGACTAAAGTGTTTTCTGATTCAACATTAAAGTCCATGGAGAAGAAAGGGGATTTGTTCATCTCCTCTGCAACTGTATCAGACTCTGCACTATGCTACTCTGCTCTAACCTAACCCACAGTGACAGGAAATCCAGCTGCACTGTACAAAAATTTTGACAGTTCTGTTATATTGTTAAAGATTTTACTGAATTGAAGATACATGTTTTAAAAAGGTTTTCTTCTTGATAAAAAACCTGAGACAGGCTGTGCTGGTTCAGCACCTGCATCAATATTTTGGATAGCAGAGGAGCACACTGGTAATGCGGTGTGTGTGGAAAGCGAAGTGAAGCATGGCAAAGCTGTTGGAGGCCGAAGAAATTAAATGAAAATGAATGAAATGAAACAGCCTTTATTTTTCACACATATACATTCTGGTGAAATTCTTTCTTCCCGCATATCCATCCTTGGAGAGTTGGGGTCAGAGAGCAGAGCGCCCCTGGAGCAAGAGAGAGGTTAAGGGCCTTGCTCAAAGGAGGCCCTAGCTTAGTGGCAACTTGGCAGTGCTGGTGCTTGAACCTGATCTTAACCACCTGAGCCACCACTGCCCTAAAGGATCATGTCAGAAGTGGGATTCAAACCCACGCCTCCATTAGGAGAACCAGAATCCTCCTTACACATCAGGGGAAGGTTTGAACCTTGAGTCTGGCGTAGCCTTAGAGCCGCTCGGCCATCCTGACACTTAGGGAACCACATCCCTAAGCCATTGCACTCAAATCAAATCCTGCTCACCGTACCTGGACCCCTTTCAGCCCCTTTCAGCCATCAGCCATCAACCGTATTTGTGTAACCATGTTTTCCCTGTTTTGCTCCTTTTTCTATTTTCACTGAATTTTGTACTCAAAGATTACTTTTTTCCCTATGTGCACCAAATAAATACACTGTGAATTTTAACCTTCGCTATCTCATGTATGTCTGTTAAGCCCTCACTGCCTGAAATAGCTACAACCTGTATTGTCTAATGAGTTAAAATCATAAAGTTTCTTCCTCATGTCACATCTCAAAGGTTTCCTCCCGTATAACTATTATTTCCTTTTCCCCCGATTACTCATGATTGATTTAAATCTACAATTGCAAAGTATTTCATTAAGTCTAAAGATTTCTGACTCTGTTCCAGTTCATTACATTAAAGTATCTATAATTATGTAATGAACCTGTTTACCCAAATAAGTAGCTAAAAAATTTAACAACCATGAAACCAGGACAACAGAAGAGAAACTAGTTTCACCAGAAAAAGATAACATAGGACATGCCAAAGGAAATGAACAAGTGAAGCCAGAAAATAAAACCAGACAGTGACCAAAAACACATTTCCTCTTGAATCCGTTCATTTATCAGCATCTACATCTTATATTCTGATTGTACACATGAATATATGTCGCCAACATACTGCATAATCTATTGAAAGACATACTGCCAAAGAAATATACATTTTAAGTGCTTATGTCTTTTTCACATTTTGTACTATTTACAACCTGGA